>NW_026712318.1:1787947-2387947 GCF_030504385.1 Musca domestica | reverse complement strand
GACCCAATTAAGATTCCTGACGTGCGTAAGTTTTCATATCACTTTTTAAGAAAGTACCGTTAATGAAGATATTCAAATTATCCAACTTCTTGCTTGCCGCGCATACGCTTTCATCTTTTCTTTTTTTGTTTTTGGCATTGTCAAATACGTAAAACAACTATAACTCAACACACAAAATCAAAATATTGGAATTATTAAATAAGTTTATAACAAAATAACAAACTCACTCACCTGAGCCATATTAGATGAACGTACGGACTGACTTAACAGTCTGCTGTTGCTGCTGGCCGATGTGGTTAAGACGTGCTGATGGCAAAAAAATAAACAACAGCCACTATCATCAAATAAAAGTTGATATTTGAAACAAGTCTAACTAAAACAGAGCTGTGAGATACGGGTTGGATATGCAAAAACCGGGTTAACTTGTTTTCGAAAATTCAAAACCAGTTTCCGATTCCAAAATGTGCCATTGACAGCAACTGGAGAGCGGGCTGCTTGCTGGAATCAAATTTTGAATCGACGCCAAGATTACTGAGCGCCGCTGCTTAACCCAGTACCCACAATGCAGTGCGATCGAGCACGTTAGGTTATGTGCGTTGACTCTTGTCCATGCCCACTGTCGACGCAGTTAAACCATATAAGCAATAACAACAACAAAACCCGTCTGAAATAAAAAAAAACCAAGAAAACCAGTTTTGTTAATAAACATTGCAAGTGGGCTGGAATGGGGGGTCGATTTAAGTAAACCAGTTTATTAAGAAAATTACCTTAAAAAAATAATTGTTGTATGGCTGGCTGTGGCCAGGCAGAACTTTATTTGTGAGGCAGATCAGATTGTACCATGCCTATTGCCACCAAGTGCTCTGTCAGCTGTTTCGTTATTGTTTTTCTCTCCGTAAAGCCAAGAAGGCACAATAATGTTAATAACAATTATAACAAATAGAACATCCGCTTTTCCATTCAAACAAATCAATCACAACCGGCAAGTGTTTATGGCTTTTCTTTATTCCGTTTCGTTTTGTATTTTATCAAATTTGTTGTGACTTTGATATTTATCAATGGTAATGTTAAAAAAGGGGTAAAGTGTGTGTGTGTGTGTGTGTGTGTATTGGAATCCCAAATGATCGTTGCACTGGCTGGCTGGTACGTCACAACGCAATCAGCACAAGTGGTACCATTCAAAACCAAGACGAGCCAAAAAAGTGGGCAAATGCCGATGACAACAACACACGTTTTACTTCCGTTGGATTTATACAAATTATCTATTCAAAATTATTCAAAATCAGCAACAGCAGCAACCTTTTATTCCGACTCTGTCAAGTTGTGTAGTTAAAATGCAACTGAGGCCACAGATCACGCCAGAAAATTCTGTTTTACACAATTCAATTTTCACAACCAATTTTTATACAAAATTCCACAACATGTCTTCTCTCTCTTTGCTGGCTAAATCATGCTCATTTTTGTGCTAAGTGCAAAGATCGTCTCTCATTCTCTCGACACCATTCATTTTTTGTTTTTGTTATCAATTGAAAAATTGTGTATGTATCTAGTTTTGCTCTTTGTCGTATGGAAAGTATGCTTTAAAATGTTTTTGGTATTTCAATTTCTACGTTCTGCTATTGAGTTTAAAGATGACTCATATTCGTTTCGTATGTATTTCAAGGTAGGTATATTTGATGTAAAAAATTTGGAAACTGATTTTCAAATTTCTATTTCTATACCAGCGGTGCTCAAAACCGTGTTCTAGAACAAGAACCGAAAAAAGAGATAATTTAAGAGAAAATTAAAATTCTGTTTTTCTTTATATTTTACGGTTCTATTTAATTGTTTTTAAACATGAATGTTTGCAAAATAATTTATAAAGCAAATGGATAAAAAATATTTGTATAAATAATGACTTAACACTGTTTTGTTCTTGATTTTAATAAGCAAAGAGAAATTTGACTGAAAAGAGATATTTCTTCTTGAGCACCCCTGTTCTATACTTTTATAAGAGAGTGGACACAGAGTATTTTTTGTATTTTAAAGCGACTTCTTGATATAAAGAGGAAAAGATGGCGATCGCCAGGATATAAAATATCAGCTAAGATTCAGGCAACAAGCTTTGCCTTTTTACATAAAACTTTTCCCTTCTAAACCTTTTCCCATGCCAGGCAAGTTTTTTTTTAATACGAGATAAAGTCTATTTACTTTGTTGTTGTAGCAGCTCATACTGCGTGTTCGATCTGAATCTTCTCAATCGGGTTCTGCCTCTAAGTCCAGTCTCAAAAAGGATGCAACCTGTACGCGTTGGGTCCACAACGAGACTGGAGATAGGTGGGTACGTTTGGCTGGACAGTGTGTCATCTGGTCCTGTGCCACAAGCTGGGCAGATGTTCTGCACATCGCTGTCGATTTGGGCCCAATAGGAATTGAGGCGACTGCAGCATCCGAATCTTAGTTGAGCCAAAACTACTCGGGCTTGTCGGGGAAGCTCCTCGCTCTTCAGCTGCAATGGGAGGGGGATGGTCTCCTAATACAGTATTCACTCTATATCCTTCAATAACTTCTGAGACCGCGTTAGAGAGTCCGCTTGATAGGCTTGTTGATCTAGAGGCTCTCTCTTATACCTTTGTACCTCTATCTCTAGATCATGAAGGTCTTTCCTTACATGCCTGGTCGGAGGTTGCCTATCCACCAGGTAGTGATTCGGATGGCTCTGTCGGTGTTTATTTATGTAGGTGTTGTTGTAGTAACAGCTTCAGATGTTTTGTTTGATTCTGCTAATCCGCTTCTAACTCAAGGTTTAAAAATTCGCCTACTTTCGCTGTACGGCGTATTGTGTGGGCCTGTATGTATCAAACGCCGGGCAGACTTTGCGCAGACCTTTGTCAATACGTGCCCAAATCGTTCTTTAGCTGCAATGGAAATAAGCATCCAAATACTTTCAAGCATCGCACATCCCAATATTCCTATTAATACAAGATCTGGTGTAAAGAAGGAATATATCAGTCCACTCCTTCTGGTACCTCTCCCACAATGGGGTCAAAATTTTCAATAATTGTAACTCATAAAATGTGAAAAGATCATCCGATTCATTTTAAACTTTACACATACCAATATTTTCACCTACACAAGATCTAGTGTAAAAATAGAATGTGTCGGTCCACTTCTAGTGGTGGGGTTAAAATTTTTTGTTCCTACCCTGCATAAAATGCGAAAAAAGTATTCGATTCTTATTAAACTAAATGGTGCATATCCGAATGAATATAGTAGAGGCTTTGCACGATATTTTTAATCCGTGGAAGACATTGAGAGGAGTGATCACATGAGGGGAGCGCCGAATTAAAATGTAATTTGTGCCTCCGCCATTTTTATCTTACCTACCTAAGGTACTCCCTTTAACTTTGAGATGGAGCCTATTTATATATTAAAAATTAATCCCTTTATGTTTTCAATTAGAACAAGAAATTGCGAGAAGCTTCTCACAAGGCAAGAGGTATATCGGATTACTTTTCCCGCTAGCAGAGTAACCCAAGCATGAGGTTCGTTTAACTTTTTTGTTTGTTAGTTTTTGTATTTATTCGCAACTGTCGCCTTTTCGTTTACTTGGGGCCAAAAAAGTGTCAGTTGCTTCTTTTCGCATTACTTAGGGACAGATTTTTTACTAATACGCCTTATAACTAGTGTAGGACTGGCTGAGTTCATTGAAATTTTAATGTAAAATGAAGCAAATGTTACTTCTCCCTTAATACTTCATTTTTGGGGAAAGTTTCAAAGGACGAATTATTTGGTATCCGATTTCATTGTAAGTCCTTGAACAAAAGAAATTTGTGTACACAATATTTAGCATGAAAAATTGAGCACTTTTTCCAATTCGCTGCAAATTATTCTTATAAATTTACCGTGCAATAGCCAGGCTAGGTTTAGTATGGAAAATTTCAAGTAGACTTGATAGTAATCGATTGTAGATTAAAATCATATATAAAGGGACCCCTTTAGTTTCATATATACTAATCAACATTTAGCTAGAGCTTCGAAATTTGATAGTGATATTCGGATAACATCCAGAATAATTGGTGTAGAAATGGGTTATATAGGTTCCACATTTGAAATTGTACCCATGTAAGTATAATTCCGAATTCAAGATTTTTTACGTTTTGGCATTACGTAGTAACTCTCCAGGTTTTATTCAAGATCTTAAAAACATCTTGTTATTCTAGGTCATCCACATTGCCTTTGGTTTTTAAGGAAACAAAGCTAAGGTATACAGGGTGCGATAAAAAATCTGCAACAAAGTCAAATGTCATAATTTTTACATTTTTTTTAAATTTTATTGAATAAAAGCAAAAGATAAGTTTAGATCTGTTCGAATTGGTCACCTTTGGCACGAATTATGGCCTTCAAACGTCAATGAAACCATCACACGCTGCCCGAATGTTGCTCTGCGGTATTTTGGCCCATTCCCGGCGAAGCGCTTGCTTGAGTGATCGACACTATGGTATTTTTAGTGCCAACCTTGCTTTCCAAATTACTCCAGACACAATAGTCCAACGGATTGGTATCCGGGGATTTTTTGCCATTGTGTGCTGGAAATTAAGCGAGGAACCTCATTTTATGAGCATTCTTGGGTGGCGCATGCTGAGTGCGATGGCGCTGAGTCCTGTTGGAATGTCCAACCCAAGAATGAGCATTCTTGGGTGGCGCGTGCTGAGTGCGATGGCGCTGAGTCCTGTTGGAATGTCCAAGGTCTGCGGCCAAAATGTTTGCGTGCCCAAGGCTTTAATACACCCTTCAGAATATTTTCGCAATAATATTCGGCATTTTTTCTGATGCCATGGTCGATTAATACGAGCGGAGAGCGACTATCGACTGTTATGGCGGCCCACACCATTGCCGGCGCTCGAGTTCTGGTGGCCGGCCAACCGAAGGAGCATATTTTCAGCTGACCTCTTTGGCAAGTAAACACGATCATTTTGTTTGTTTACAAACTGCTGGACAACGAATGTTTTCTCAAATTCCGCAATTCACCACATTCGGCCAAGCAAAGCAACTCTTTAGCTCTTTTGAGTCTATTTTCTTTCTGTTGCGGTGTAAGTTCTTGAAATTTTTGGAATTTCAATGGCTTTACCCCGAGCTCCTATTTTCAAAATTTGTCAAATGGAAATTGCGATGTGCCCAGCTCATAAGCCATTTTTCGGCCACTACAACGCGGGTTTCGATCAAGTTGCTTCTTTACTTTTCGAACCATTTCTGCTGATGTTGCTGTTTTCTTCCGTCCACTTCCTTGACGTCGGGCTACGCTACCAGTATCACGGCAACGAGCGATGATACGAGTCACAAAAGATTTATTCACATTTAAATGCTGGTGTGCTCTTACGATAGTTACTTGGGATTTTCCAGCCAAATATAAAGAAATCACACTATCACGCATGAATTCCATCACGAATAACTTTTTTTCTGGAAAATTCTCACCATAATGCTTTTGTACACTTATAAACAATATAATGAGCTGCCACTAGAATAATTTTAACAGCTGTTGGACGAGTGGCTTAGAAATGTCAACAGTCTGTAGTTGGTTGCAGTTTTTTCATCTCACCCTGTATATCCATATCCAAGGGAAATATACAGCAATTGACCATTATGCTGATAAATACCATTTCAAAATGTAAAACTACGATGTATTGAAAATATGTTAGACATAATTTATCCTTAATTAAATGGGAATGTCTTCATTTTCATATTTATTAATTCAATATCTACATTAACAATTACAAATACTATTTTGTAAAGAGTATTTACAAATCATGTTCGTATTTAGGATAATTTCTATTTCTAGGGGAAATAAACAATAAAGTAGTTGATCAATTCGAAGACTTAAAAAAATATCAGACTATGGTCTACATTGTAATATATCTAGCATGTACAGCCATTGCTGCCTCCTCCAATTTCATTGGCTGTGGGCCGTGAAATCTTTTACCCTAATTGACGTGTTCAAACATCAGATGCAGCCAGCTGCCAACCAGTTTTATTGCTATTTACAAAGATCCGCTTTCTTGGATGGATCTTTATGCCTATGAGATTCCTTTTATTCATGTTGTTTTCGGCTGTTTACTAAAGCACTGTTCCAGCTGTGTTAGCAGGCCAATAGCCCGGAAATTATCCTGCAACATGGCAAATTCTTCAAGAAGTTTTAAATGTTCTAAAGCTTCTTCGACCGATTCAATGCTTGCTAATTTTGATGTACGTTTCGTATTGCATAGCGCAGTTTGTGGTATACTTGCTTCAAAATTGTCTTCGGTTGTGATATTGCATTGCGTGCCATTTGAAACCGGCTCATCATCTTCGGCATTTTCATAGACTATAGTTGGTTCGGAAAAGCTGCGATCTATGGGTTCTAGTAAATCGAGACTATCATTATGAGTGGGATAATATTGATTTTGATTATTATTTGGCACACGGATTTCGCTGTCGGGAAGGATATGTTCTTCAACAATATCGTATGTATTGTTTCTGCTGGACGTCGCTGCACCACCACCACTACCACCATTACTTCGGCTGAGCTTCATTCTTCTGCGAACATATTCAACTATATTGATGGCGCTCAAATGTGGTTCCTTGGGCCCATTTAACCGTATACATTTACGCAATGCACCCATCTCAAATGACCATATACCATATATGCGCTTAAAATTCAATAGCCAACGTTGATCGGGTTCAAAACTATCCACATCAATTTGATGCTTAAATTCCCAAGCCTTTTGCATGACTTTTTCATCATCAATATTATAGTTGGCATACAAGACACGCTGTATATATTCATACATTGCTTTGCCCAAAAAGTTGATTTTTTCTCGACGTTCTAAGGCACGAGTATCGGCTAGGTCTCTTCGCTGTATTTGCGAACGTTGGTTACCGCCCAGTTTCTTATAGGCGGCAAGTATGGAAGCACGATTAAGGAGGATTTTTTTAATTTCCGAAAAACAACAATCAAATTTGGAAGCCAAACTTTTTATACTTGGCTTCTTGGAACGAGATGATTCGTATTCCTGTATGATGGCAATACGTTGTTTGACATTTAGGTCGACACATTTGCGACAGCTGCAAAATGGTCTCAAAACTTCATTCATGTTTCCTCTTTTTTTGTGGGGGATCTTAATATTCAAGTTGGAAGTTATGATATGGTTCCCAGCAACACAACGTTCAATAGAAGATTCCAAGTTGTCCTATATTTTCTCTGTAATTGCTTTAGATGACAAGAACGTAAAGCACTTACAGTTCATTCATGAGCAATGTGTCAAAATAAAAAAACCCGGCACCAGGTTGTCACTTACAACCTCATTCCAATGGCAACAACAAAAGACTGAATGTGTCTCAGGTGGCTTTCGTTCTCTTTTTTTTGTATAGTTTACGACTGCCGTTGCTATTTTCCTTGTTTATTTTTTGCTTCTTAATAAAGAAACTTGGTGTTTTTGGTGTTAATTTTTCTATTGTTTACTCGATTATTTTCGTTATTTTCCAAAATTCTTAGTTAAATCTTCTGCAATAGCAATTTCTCACTTATAGTAATTTGACTATTTAACCGAATAATCCACAACTCCCCCTTCAAGTGACGGGTTCACTGGTACTTTAGTTCATCGATAGAACTAAAATAAAAAAACGTTCCCAACGAATGAAATAAGAAGACAAAATAGAATGCACGATAAAAAATTAACAGAAAGCAAAATCCCCGAATACCTCTGTTGTTTACGAATTAGTGTAATGCATAATGCCGAGTATCACTGTACGAAAGAGATATGAGGAAAACGCAATCAGCTGGACACATTCATTAAATGAACCGCGGGACTAGTACTAATAAGACTAATGAGTTGCCAATGAGTGAATGATTGTTAATGAGTTTAAATTAAACAAAAAACGCGAAAACTAAATGAAAGGTGAAGATTTATTCCATGATTTATTATCAAAATCAGGTTCTATATACCGGAAAAGATTTATTTCGCCACAAAAATGACAAATTTTGTTCATGCATACGTTGTGATAAGCATTTTTTTTACAACCGAATTTTAATATTTTATATCCAATTTTCTAATAGTTGAAAAGAACACACACACACATTTACAAATATGTTTGACAAGCTAAAATTATTATTATACTTTCCTTTAAAATGGTTATAAATGGTGTGAAAATTACGAAATCTTTGGTTGGATATACATGTAAATTTCTTGACAGTTGTACGCCCATATGCAGAGTGAGATTAAAAACTGCAACAAAGTCAAACGCCACAATTTTTACATTTTCTTTTTAAATTTTATTGATCATTTTTTTATTTATTGCATGGAATGGAATATTGCGATATGTTCAGCTCACGAGCCATTTCTCGGCCACTGCGACGCGGGTTTCGATCAAGCCACTTCTTACTTTTCTAACCATTTGCGCTGATGTTGCTGTTTTCTTCCGTCCACTTCCTTGACGTCGGGCTATGCTACCGGTATGACGATAACGAGCGATGATACGAGACACAAAAGATTAATTCACATTTAAATGCTGGAGTTCTCTAACCATAGCCACTTGTGGTTTTCCAGCCAAAGATAAAGAAATCACACTACCACGCTTGAATTCCATCACGAATGACTTCTTTTTGTCGAGAAAACTCTCACGAAAATGCTTTTGTACGCTTGAGAACAATATAATGTCACTGGAATAATTTTAACAGCTGTCGAACGAGTGGCTTGGAAATGAAAGCAGTCTGAAGTTGGTTGCAGATTTTTCATCTCACCCTGTATATAGACAATTTTCTTCCAGGCGGTAAAGTGCTCACAGAGAACTCCTTGTGTAGAATATCATACAATTCCATTAATACCGCATATCGGACCGTTATATGGGGCCTCTACGATATCGTGGATCGATATAGACCATCTTCGGACTTGACATGCATGCAGACAAAAGACTGATTTGTGCAAAATTGTAGCCTCCTATCTTCATTCGTTTTGATTCTAGCAGATTACAACAGCCTGACGGACAGACAGGATTAAATCGTCTTAGATTTTTTGCGCTGATTAATACGGAGAGTTACAATCGGATGTCGAACTCCATACTATGTATGGCGGAGGGTATAAAAAAACGAACAAAAATCCAGTTACTTGTTTACATTTATTAATAATATAGAGATTTAAAAATGATTGTTTTTATTTTCTTTTTAGAAAACAAATCTTTAAAATATCATAAATGAGGTAAATTATATACCAAGGTATTACATTCGTTTTTGGAAATTTATTCGACTTATACCTATAGTAAGAAAACTTAACACTTAACATATGTAAAATGGAATGATTCTTTTTCACGCCCTCATGGAGCGCACACATTTAAAACAATGTGAGTTTTTTAAAAAATTTTTGGAATGTTATCTTTTTGGCGGCGCCGAGTGAGTAACAACTTAATTCTATGTCATACATTGACTTAAATTTTAAAAATCGGAACATATCTCGTCTGAAATAAGTCTATAAATATTCGCCTTGTGCAGTTAAATTCCAAATAGGTACCATTCAACTTTTCCCCTGTTTCTTGAAAATCTCTTCCAATTGCGTTAGCAAGCCAATTGCCCGGAAGTTATCATTTAACATGGCATACTCCTCGAGGGCTTTTAAGTGCTTCAAAGCTACCCCCACCGATACAATGTCAGGAAACGGTTCATCTGAATTGTTGGTATTGTTGACATTTGATGAGGGCCGTGGCCGTTTTGCTGGATTCGAATTTTTGGGTATTTCAAGTTGATATTGTTCTTGGCCCGCTATAACTTGCACTTCTTGAACATCGTCGCCGCCATCGTTGTTATCATCACTACAGCCATCGTCGATGGCCTCATAAACAATTGTGGGTTCCAACATATTCGAGGGGCTGTTGTTGCTGCCATACATGGGTAATTTTCTCTTTTTCGTATTCAGCCTTTGCTCCTGTTCCAAACGACTGACATACTGGATCATATCGATGGCATTCAAGTGAGGACGTTTAACACCGGTTATTGGAATGTTGTTGCGCAATGTCTCCCTATCGAAGGCCGGTATGCCATAGGTCATTTTGAAATCTTCCAGCCATGTGCCATTGGGTTGGAAATTCTCAATGGCTATGCACTCTTTGATCTGTAAGGCCTTCTGACGCACAATATCATCATCGATCCGCTGGCCATGAAACATGACCCGCTGAATGTACTCGTACATGACTTTGCCGAGAAATTCAATTTTTTCTTGTCGTTTCTGAACCACATCGGTTCGTAGGTGAGCGCCATTTTGGGTGCGACAGGCCTCTTCGAATTGTTTGAGTATTGATTCGCGATTGGCAATGATGTTCTTTATTTGTTTGGCACTGCAGTCGAACTTTGAGGCTATGCTTTGGTATGTCGGCTTCGTGAGATATGAGTCATACATGCGTATGACCTGCACCCGATCGCTTATACTCAAAATATTACGGGTCTTGTAATCGTCCCAGAGATTTGCAGGGCAATTAGCCATAATTTTCATTGAATTGCAGGTGTTTTTGGATACTAACTGAGTGACTAACTGACTCTGGTGGTCTGGAGGAATGTATAGGCCTTGCAGAGAAAGGGCAGTCTCTAGATGGCAATGTGTGTGAGCGTTGGTTTTATTCTCGTCTGGCCAACAATAAAATACTACGTAGAGGCTCAGATCATTCAAACCACACACAGATACACACACACACAAACAAATCCGCTCAAGCAGCGTAACAATGAAGTGCGGGGAACAAAGGCAGCAGCAGCAACAACAACAACACAATGATAACACAGTAAATATAAACAGCGTATGTCAGTGGTTAAACAAACGATCGAACGCGCTTTATGAAGAACCTGGAGGAACTGAACTCTCCGCACACAACCTTCTCCTATCGACAACAACAAACGACTAAATGCGGGCCTATCTCCGCCGAGGCAGCTCTTGCTAGACTCTATCGAACTCATCTCGGCTCTGGTTGCTTTGCTTGAGTACTCGGCGGCGGTGTTCGTAGGTTCGACCAAAACTTAGCTCGTGTGTTTCGTGCCTCACTCTGCCGGCTATCGGAGAGAAAAGCTTTTAAAGCGATTTCTGAATGTCTGGCTGGGTTTGTTATTGTTGTTTTCTTTTTTTTTCTGTATCACATCGTTGGGTTATCAAAGGCCAACCAGCTTGACTGGCTAATGGATCTTTCTTTATACGGCTGATGTAGGCGAAGTGACGTAGGCCGGTCTCCCAAGGCGTTCCATACGAGTTTAAGTGCCGTCATACGGGTCCCATTGGCATAAAACTCGTTATTGTTGTTGGTTCGAATACTGCGAATGCTTACGGCTGGGGTTGTTGTTTTTTTTTTTTTGCTAAACAGTAAGGCATTGCATCTTCAGGCAGTTAAGCAAATCAACTCCATGCAGAATTGTACTTCCCTCGTGTGGCTGGCCTGCCATTTCACTTACCTACCTTTTTCAGATTCCCCACTTTTTTGTTCTCAACATACACTTCATTCTGATGGCTGGCAACAAATGAAAAGCGAGGTTGTCGATCATTGTTCTGCTTTTGTGTTATCTCGAACTTGTTGGGAATCGTGATTGCGTGATTGTTTTGAATATTTGTTGACAGAAATACTTTACGGCTTCTCTTCAAGTCAATGGAGTTTTCGCCAAGCATTTTGTGTGTGTGTGTGGCAAAAAGCTTTTGACATTACGGTCGTTATAAACGATCTAAAAGCTTTTAAGTAGCTTTACGTTTGGGGTGGAATATAGTAAACAGCGTTCTTTCATATTTTTTTTTTGTCGCTCACAATCGTTTCCATGCACCAAGCCATCGTCCACAACAAATACCCACTATCTCCCATAGACATGAGCAATGGTGTTCCACAAACGGACAATTTTTTGCTGGATTTTAAAGGAAAAAATAGCTCAATTAGCTATTATACCCTAGTTACCCTATACTAACTATTATACTCTTGAACTAGCTATTATGCCCTCCACCATAGTATGGAGGGTATATTAAGTTTGTCATTCCGTTTGTAACACCTCGAAATATAATTTTTAGACTCCACAAAGTATATATATTCTTGATCAGCATAAAATTCTATGTCGATTTAGCGATGTCCGCGCGTCTGTGGAAATCACTCTAGTTTCCGAACGAAATGAAGTAAGTTGATAAAATGTTACTCAAATGTATATTATGTCCGGAGGACTTTTGGTATTGAATATGGGTCATGTAGGTCCACATTTGGTATAGCCCCCATATAACGGAACCTCCCGATATTCGGTATTTTGATGATTTTAGCGACATTATTCACCGGAATTGTTTCAAATTTGGCATTTGAAGTTCGCAATGGATACTAGAGCCTATGACAGGAGATTGTCCTTGCAGGTCCACATCTTCGTATAGCCCCTATAAAACGGTACCTCCCGATATTCGGTATTTTGATGATTTTAGCGACATTATTCACCGGGATTGTTTCAAATTTGGTATTTGAAGTTCGAAATGGATACTACAGCCTATGACAGGAGATTGTCCGTGCAGTTCCACGTCTTCTTATAGCCCCCATATAACGGAACCTCCCGATATTCGGTATTTTGGTGATTTTAGCGACATTATACACCGGGATATTTTCAATTTTGGTATTTGAAGTTCGAAATGGATACTGCAGCCTATGACAGAAAATTGTCTATGCTGGTCCAGGTCTTCGTATAGGCCCATATATCAGTACCTCCCCATATTCGGTATTTTGATGATTTTAGGTACAATACTCACCGAAATTGTTTGAGTTGTCGTATTTGTAGTTCGTCATGGGAACTACAGTCCATTGTCTATGCTGGTCCAGGCCCCATATATCAGCACATCCCTCTATTCTGTATTTTGATGATTTTAGCTACATTTTTCACGGATTTTTTTCAAGTTTCGTATTTCAATATTGTAATGGCTTATGACAAAATTGTTTCTATTCAGTTCCACGTCTTCGTATAGGCCCCATTATAACGGATGTATTCGATATTTTTAAGATTTTTACAGAACTTTTAGCGGATTTTATTTTTTGAAAATTTACAAATTTGTTCCAAATGCTGGAGGGTATTCAAAGTTCGGCCCGGCCGAACTTATTGTTTTTTAACTTGTTTTTTTTTTACTTTCGCAGAAAACATTTACGCAGTAAGAAGTTACTGAGAAAAAAAATCGATTTCTACTCTCTGGAGAGTAAAAATTGCAAAACGTAAACAAACAGCATCTTGCAAAACATTTGTAAGATAACAGCTGATCCGGCAATATAACTATGGCCCAAATCTTAACAGCAAAAATATTTTGTTCCTCCCATGGTAGAAGAATCGCATCGACCAATTTTGAAATTGAACATTTTTAATGAAAAACAAGTTAAAAAGTATCCGTCGGTTTTGCCGACTGATGTATACCCTCAGCCAATGTTCGATTGCTTAAATATATTTTGACTTTTATTATGATTATTTAAATTGTTGACCTTTTATGCGGGACGTTCCATAGGAAGAGACCAATATTGTCCATTTCGTATAATCTCAGGTTTCTGGTTGAGAGAGATATATTTAGATATAGCAAGTTGTAAAGAATTGCTGACTTGGCATGTTTTGACAGATATTGGAAATTGTGATCCTTTCTGAGTGAGGTACCAGAAGGAATTCGCAGATATATATCATCTTTACAACAGATCTTGTGTTAACAAAAATGTTTGTGTGTGGGAATTTTAAAGAGAGTTGGATGCTTATCTCCCTTTCTTTGAGCGTTTTGTTCTTCAAATATATTGAATGCTGTGTGCGGAGGTACCAGAAGAAATAGTCCGATTGGTACCATCTTTATAACAGAACTTGTGATGATGGAAATATTGAGCTGTACCAATTCTGAATGGAATCGGATGTTATTTTTATGAGCTTCATGGGTACTCCAAAATTTTTACCCTTTGTGGGGTGGTACCAGAAGAAGTGGCCCATATATCCCATTTTCACACCAGACCTTGAGTTAATAAAAATATTGAGATGAGTGTAATTTGAAGAGAATCAGAAGCTTATTTCGAATTTTATGATCATTTTGGTTATTGAAAACATCGACCCTTTGTGGGGGAGGTACCCGAAAGAATGGTCAGATTCCTACCATCTTTATAACATATCTTGTAATTATTGAAATATTAAGATATGTCAAGTCTGAATGGAATCGGATGTTAATTTCGTGTTTTACGAGCTTCATTAATATTCAAAATTTTAACCCTTTGTGGGGGAGATACCATAAGCAGTAGACCGATATATCTCATCTTCATGCCAGAGCTTGGGTTAATAAAAATATTGGGATGTGTGAAATTTGAAGGCAATCAGACTCTTACATCACATTTTATAAGCGTTATAATTTTTCAAAATTTTGACCCTTTGTAGGAGAGGTACTTGATGGAGTAGGCCGATGCTGTCCATTTTCGCACCTAACCTAACACTGATGCAAATATTTGGATTTGCAAAGTTGGAGCAAAATTGGATTATCCTTTCTCTTTCTGTGCAGAAAATATTTTTTTTTTGAAAATTCAGACCTTTTGTGGGGGAGGTACCAAAAGCAGTGGACCGATTATTTCGACTACGCACGTTTTGACCGTATCAAATGATATATACCCTCTCTAGCCATATGACTGAGGGTATAATTATGCAAATTTGTAAAAATTGTTGAAAGATGCATATCATAACAACCTACGATTGGCGTCAAAAAGGTCAACTTATAAAAATTTATTTATTTCTCAAGAAAAACATTTTAAATTTTTCCAGCAGTTTGTAAACAAATAAAATTATCGTGTTTACTTGCCAAAGAGATCAGCTGAAAATGAACTCAATCGCCGGCCATGGTGATGGTGTGGGCAGCCATAACAGCCGATGGTCGCTCTCCGCTCGTATTGGTTGACCGTGGCATCAGAATAAATGCCTAATATTATGACGAAAATATTTTGGAGGGTGTATTAAAGCCTTGGACACGCAAACATCTTGGCCGCAGACCTTGGACATTCCAACAGGACAACACGAATGGTTACAAAATGAGGTTCCTCGCTGCATTTCCAGCGTACTATGCCCACGAAAATCTCCGGATACCAGGAAAATCTCCGGATATTGGACTATTGTGTCTGGAGTATTTTGGAAAGCAAGGTTGGCACTAAAAAATACCAAAGTGTCGATCACCTCATGCAAGCGCTTCGTCGGGAATGGGCCAAAATACCGTAGAGCAACATTCGGGCAGCGTGTGACGGTTTCATTAGTCGTTTGAAGGCCATAATTCGTGCCAAAGGTGACCGATTCGAACAAATCTAAACTTATTTTAAAATTTGATGCTATATCCGACATTTAAAAAAAAAAATAAAAAAAATGTAAAAATTATGGCGTTTGACTTTGTTGCAGTTTTTTTTTCTCACCCTGTGGGTCCACGATATTCGGTATTTTGATGATTTCAGGCAAAATTTCCCATGGAATTGTCATAAAATCCACACAAGGGGTTCCTTCAGTGTACTTTACCCCCTAAAAAAGAATTGCCAACATAGGTCCACGTTTTAGTATAGCGCCCATATAACAGTACTTTGTTTTTTACTTGTAAGTCAAATTTTAAGGATCGCCTAAAAGTATGCTTTAAAAAAATATAATTATGAAAAATTCGATAAAATTAAATACTCAAATACTTGTTGATGAACATTGGAAAGAAAGAAAAACAATTCACATTTCGTTCCCCTTGGCTTTATTTGGCTATGTTTACATTAGTTGTTATAATTTTGAATCAAAGCCACGAACCCAGATGCAATTGATAATGTTTGCCTTTTATCTTAGACAAAACCAAATATTTTTAAAAATTAGATATTTTATCTTAACGTATCTCAACGTATTGTAAATAGTCAACTCTGTTTTATTATCTAAATTCCGTGACTGTTATATTATCTTTTGGTCAATTTGTGGATAATTTAGAGTCCCGAAGATATGAACCACATAGTTAAAGATAAATTCAAACTGTTATACAATCATTTATCTGATATATCACGAAGTTGTTTATCGAAGACAAATACCAGTTATACAAGTACCAGTGTTAAGATAAATTTAGATTATTAATAGATAAAGATAAAGTGAAATAAACACTAGAGGGCTATCTTATGGTATTATCTAAATATAGGTGTACCATCTATAGCTCATTTGATGACCTAAGAGTTGTTTATCTGTCTTTGGAGACTTATTAGTTCATAAAACTGGATCTTGGGGGACAGTGAGATATCAATCAAAAGGATAGAAAAATGATATAATTATACCATACACCACAAGGTGGTCAGGGTATTATGTCTTTGTGCATTTGTTTGTAACAGGCAAAAGGAAACGAGATAGACCCATAGTTCCTTTTGATGATCTGCATAGAATCACATTCTGAGTCGATTTATGCATGTCCGTCCGTCCGTCTGTCCGTCCGTCTGTCCATGTATTTTTGTAAACAAAGTACAGTTCGCATTTATTGCCCTATCCAGATGAAATTTTGCACAAATCATTTGTTTGGCCCAAGGACGAACCCTATTGAAATTGGAGATAATCGGTCAAAATTTAGATATAGCTCCCATATATATCTTCGTCCGATTTGCCTTTTATTGTGCACCAAACGTGTAATATCAGCCCGAATTGTATGTAATTTTGCATATACCCAAATTAGACCTGAAAATATGTATGCCAAATTTGATCAAAATCGGTTCAGATATAGCGATAGCTCCCATATTTATTTTTGTCCACCGCCGCCGTCATATGCACTATACAACAACAATATTTGGGGAAATATATCAAATACAGCTCAGAAATACATTTGCTAAATTTTATCGAGATCGGTTCAGATTTGGATAAAGCTCCCATATATAACTTCGTCCGATTTACCTTTTATTGTGCACCAAACGTTTAATAATTGCCCAAATGGGATGGAATTTGGCACATGAGACCGAATTGAGTCTAGAAGATAGTATGTCAAATTTGGTGAAGATCGGTTCAGATATAGCTATAGCTTCCATATATATTATTCATCCGATTTGTTACATTTGTTACCCACAACCGTAGTATGCACTCCGTAACAACGATATTCAGGGAAATATATCAAATACAGCTCAGAAATATCTTTGCCAAATTTTATCGAGATCGGTTCAGATTTGGATATAGAACCCATATATATCTTTATCCGATTTCAAATTAATTGTGCACCAAATGGGAAATACAATTCCGAATTTAAAAGATACAAATGCTTCGGCATATTTAGTCCTTTTAACTTTAAATTATAATTATAATCATAGGTTGTATGATTGAATTCTCCCATAGAAACTTTTAATTGTTATGTGGAGCTCTACTTAATTAGCAAAGTGGTGTAGGGTATCATAAAGTCGGCCCCGCCCGACTTTAGGACTTTTTTTACTGGTTTATTTAATGTTTCTTATTTAAATTAAAGTTAGAATGAATATTGAATTAAAATTTGAAAATATAAGATAAGATTTGTGGTCTATTCGAGAATCTGCAAGAATCCCCCAGTTCTGATTTTTTTTTACCCTCCACCATACATAGTATGGAGGGTATATTAAGTTCGTCATTCCGTTTGTATCTCATCGAAATAATAATTTTAGACCGAACAATGAATATACTCTACGGCGTAAAATTCTAAAACGATTTAGCCCTGTACGTCCGTCCGTCTGTTGTAATTACGCTAGAGTTAAAGCGAATAAAGATATGAAGCTAAAATTTTGCACCGATCTGACTTTCGGATGGCCCCCATATAATGTACCCCGATATTCGATATTTTGACGATTTTAAACACATTTTCAATGGAATTGTCTGAAATAAAACACAAGGAGTTCTTCGTGACTAATTTACCTTCTGAAACAGAATTGTGTATATAGGTCCACCATATCGTATATCTCTAATATAACTTTACATCCTGATATTTGGTATTTTGATGATTTTAGCCACATTTTTAATGGACTTGTCTGTGATTACTTTACCCCCTGAAAGACAATTTTCTGTATAGGCCACCGATATCGTATAGCCTCCATACAATGGTGACCCCCGATATTCGGTATTTTTAAGATTTTAGCCACATTTTTCAAAGAATCTGTCTCTAAATCTACAAAAGAAGTTCCCTCTGAGCACTTTAACCACCCCCTCAAGATTATTGTCTATATAGGTATAGGATGCCGTATATTCCCCATATAACGGTACCTCCCTATATTCGGTATTTTGATGATTTTAGCTACATTTTTTCAATGGAATTGTCTAAAAATCCATACTAGAAGTTCTTTCTAGGCACTTTACTCCCTGAAAGAGAGATGTCTGTAGAGGTCCACGATATCGTATAGCCCACATACAACGGTACGCCCCGATATTCGTCTTAGGCTGTTGTATCCATTACGAACTTCAAGTACCAAATTATAAATAATTCCGGTGAATAATGTCGTTGAAATAATCAAAATACCGAATATCGGGGATTCCGTTATATGGGGGCTATACGAAGACCTGGATCTGCACAGACAATTTTCTGTCATAAGCTGTAGTATCCATTGGGAACTTCAAGTATCAAATTTTAAATCATGTCGCTTAAGTCATCAAAATACCGAATACCGGAAGGTACCGTTTTGTGGGGGTTATATAAAGAACAGGATCTGCACAAACAACTTTCTGTCTTAGGCTGTAGTATCCATTACGAACTTCAAGTGTCAAATTTGAAACAATTCCGGTGAATAATGTCGCTAAAATCATCAACATACAGAATATCGGGAGGTACCGTTATATGGGGGCTATACGAAGACGTGGGCCTGCACAGTCAACTTTCTGTCTAAGGCTGTAGTATCCATCACGAACTTCAAATACCAAATTTTAAACAATTCCGGTGAATAATGTCGCTAAAATTATCAAAATACCGAATATCGGGAGGTACCATTATATTGGGCCATACCAAAACGTGGACGTACATGGCCCACTTTCAATATCGAAAGTCCCGCAGACATTAGATACATTTGAGAAACATTTTATCAACCTAATTCATTTTATTCGGAAGCTAGAGTGATTTCCACGGACGGTCGGAAATGGCTAAATCAATATCGATTTATGCTGATCAAGAATATATATAATGTGTGGGTCTAAAATGTATATTTCGAGGTGTTACAAACGGAATGACAAACTTAACATATCCTCCATGCTTTGTTGGAGGGTACAATAAAAGGTCAGAAAAGTGTTGCCATATTCGATCTAGCAAATGAGTCTACCTTTATTGTTCTGCATTGGCGTTTAGGTAAGATTTAAGGTGAGACTAAAAGGGGGAAAGCATAAAGCGCTTATTTGGCTGGCTTATATCATCGGCTGGCTTCTTCGTAGAGGAATAAAGGAGTTTTAGGTTAACTTAGATCGATTTTGGCCCTAGGTTCCTTTGTTCATTTCCGAAGAAGCCAGCCAAATAAGCGCTTTATGCATTCCCACCCTAATTCTTTGTAAATGAACAAAGAAGTTTTTGGTTGACTTACTTCAATTTCGGCTCATAATTTATACTTGTTAACCCTACGCTCTATGATCGAACTAACTTTTTGTAGAACCCCAATCTTTTTGATCCAGCCATGTCTTGAGTTCCTCCATATATTTAAAGGGTACATGGAGTAGGTACCCTTTAGTAGGTTCTCAGTTGTCAGACCACAATTCACACATTGTGATATTTCTATCGGACCATTTCAACAACAGAAAAGTCAACAGAAAAGTGGCCCACAAACTGTAATATTCAAAAATTCTCTCATTAACAGGACAACAAAAACCAGTAAGGACAGCTCAAAAGTCGGGCGGGGCCGACTATATGATACCCTACACCACTATGCATATTTAGTAGAGCTCTCGTAAAAAGGTTTATACAGGGCATTTCAGAGCTCTATGAGATATTTGGTACAAAATCAAAATCTATCTAATTCTATCGTGCATTTTACGAACTATAGCTATCTCTGAACCGGGTTTCTCCAAATTTTACGTATTAGCTTCTAGACTGGTGATTTGGGCTGATATTGACCATTTAGTGCACATTTAACCCGAAATCGGATGAAGATATATATGAGAGCTATATCCAAATCTGAACCGATTTCGATAACATTTAAAACAGCTATTCCTGTGCTCCATCTAATACCTGGTACCAAATATTACGGTTGTGGAGTGAATATTACGAATGTATGGGACTAAAACTCTAAATCGGATGAAACATATATATGGTTGCTATATCTATATCTGAACCGATTTTCACCAAATTTGATATACTTGCTTCTAGGCTGAATTTGGTCCGATGTACTAAAATTCAGTCCATTTGGACTTATATCGGCCATTTGGTGCACAATTAACCCGAAATCGGATGAAGATATATATGGGAGCTATATCCAAATCTGAACCGATTTCGATAAAATTACAAACAGCTATTTCTGGGCTATATCTTATATCTGGTACCAAATATCATTCTTGTGGAGTGCATATTACGAATGTGAGAGGCTTAAACACCAAATCGGATGAAAGATATATATGGGAGCTATAGCTATATCTGAACCGATTTTCTCCAAATTTGACATACTTGCTTCTAGGCCGAACTCGGTTGGGTGTGCCAAAATTCAGGTAATTTGGACTGATAGTGGACATTTGGTGCACATTTAACACGAAATCGGATGAAGATATATATGGGAGCTATAGCTGTTTCTGAACTGATTTTCTCCAAATTTGTTTTATTTGCTTTAAGGCTAATCTCGGTCACATGTGCCAAAATTCGGGCCATTTGGGCTGATATTGGCCATTTGGTGGTCAATTAACCCGAAATCGGATGAAGATATATATGGGAGCTATATCCAAATCTGAACCGATTTCGATAAAATTTAAAACAGCTATTTCTGTGCTTCATCTAATACCTGGTACCAAATATCACGGTTGTGGAGTGCATAGTAGGAATGTGAGGGACTTAAAGATCAAATCGGATGAAAGATATATATGGGAGCTATAGCTATATCTGAACCGATTTTCTCCAAATTTGATATACTTGCTTCTAGGCCGAACTCGGTTGGGTGTGCCAAAATTCAGGTAATTTGGACTGATAGTGGACATTTGGTGCACATTTAACCCGAAATCGGATGAAGATATATATGGGAGCTATATCTAAATTTGATCCGATTCACACCAATTTCAATAGGGTTCGTCCTTGGGCCAAAAAAATATTGTTTGGAAAATTTCATCTCAATCGGATAATAAATGCGACCTGCATTTTGTTCACAAGAATACATGGACAGACGGACGGACGGACGGACGGACGGACAGACGGACTGACATGCATAAATCGACTCAGAAAGTGATTCTATGAAGGTTCTCAAAAGTAACTATGGGTCTATCTCGTTTCCTTCTCCATGTTACAAACAAATGCACAAAGACATAATACCCTTACCACTATGTGGTGTAGGGTATAAAAAGGTGCAATACCGCAAATCTTCCGAATGAAGAATACATTGTTCGGCTAAAAGTTAGGGTCGTAAACTAATATTCCTATTCCTCAGTGTTCCACCCTTAAGTGGTACACAAAGTAGCACCATTGCACAAGGCGTCTTGAATAGCCAATAACCCCCACAGAGTAAAGACAAGACACGTCAAGACATTCCTGCAAGGGTTTCTTTTTTTCGCTCTCAACGAAATTGGCCAACATTTTCACACACTCACACACACTTGTTTTTATGGCTGAAATTGTCGGACCGAATGCAGGTGTTTATGATGGGGTCATCCGCATTTAATTCACACGGCGAATAAGAATATTTGTAAGGAACTTCTTCTTGTGTTTCTTTAGATATTTACGACAGGTTGCTGTTGTTGCTGCTGTGGGAAGCTATGACCATTTGTCGTCGTTCACCCACAACAAAACGGAAATGAGTGTTACGTCTTTAAGGAAGTGAGTGCTGAATGCAATGTGTTTCTTGGTTTTGCTTGATTGATTTTGTTTGGAATTTAAACAAATTTCAGAAACAGGTGCTGAAAGGGAGTGAACGTTGAGTAAAGGTCGTTTGTTGAACTCCAACTAGAATGCTTTTAATGAATGTGGGGTATTCATGAATATAGGGAATGTGCCGCTCAGTCGCGGCATCTATTGTCAGGTGGTTCTCAACCCTTCCGCGATTAGCGAACAATTCAAAATGGACGAAAGAAGTAACACTTAGAACTTCATCTAACAAAAATAACAATCCAACATTAAAACAATTTATTTTCATCATAATCTTAAACCTAACAATTAAATCTGAGCGAAACAGAATTATCTTTGAATTTCTAACATCTGGTGATTATCGTGACTCATTATTAAGGCAACCTCTAAATATATCTATCGTCAAATCTGCCCAATTTCTTAACTCTAATATCCGCTAAAACAAGTTTTCTTTTTGATAAAAGATGGACCTTACAATTCAGTCCAGAGACCCCACATCATTCGTCCTACACTCAGGTATGGTTCCCCGGCATTAAAAATCCTCATAGTTAGAATTTCTTGCTAAATTACTAACTACTGACGTTTACACCTCTGCTAACATTAACAAGTAAAAAAGCAGTAAGTTCGGCCGAGTCGAACTTTGAATACCCTCCACCATTTGGAACGAATTAGAAGATTTTCAAAATAATAAAATCCATTAAAAATCTTTAAAATATCTAATATAGCAAGGTGCCCATATATGGGGGATATACGATATTGTGGACCTATATAAAAAATTCCCTTTCAGGGGGTAAAGTGCTCACAAAGAACTCCTTGCGTGGATTTTCAGACAATACGATTGGAAAATGTTGTTAAAATCATCCAAATACCGTTATATGGGTTCTATACGATATCGTTAACCCATATAGATAATTCTCTGCCGAGGTGTAAAGTACCCACAAGGAACTCCTTGTGTGGATTTTCAGACAATTCCGTTGAAAAATGTGGGTACCGTTATATGGGGGATGCACGATATCGTGGACCTATATAGACAATTCTCTCTCAGGGGGTAAAGTACTCACAAGGAACTCCTTGTGTGGAATTCCATACAATCCCTTAGAAAAATGTGGCTCAAATCACCAAAATACCGAATACCGGGGGGTGCCGTTATATGGGGGCTATACGAAGACGTGGCCTGCATACGAAATTTTTTTTCCATAAATTGTAGTAACCATTAGAATCTCCCAATACGAAATTAGGAACGATTCCGGTGAAAAATGGCCCTTTGTGGGAGGGTACCGTTATATGAGGCCTATACGAAGAAGTGGACCTGTACAGTTAATTTTCTGCCAAATTGGAAACAATTATACATTTGATTAAAATTTATTTAACCTACTTCATTTCGTTCGGAAGCTAGAGTGATTTCAACAGGCGGGCATCGCTAAATCGACATAGAATTTTATGCTGATCAAGTATATAAAGCGTGATTTTTTTGAGGTTAGGATTTTCATGCATTAGTATTTGACAGATCACGTGGGATTTCAGACATAGTGTCAAAGAGAAAGATGCTCAGTATGATTTGACATTTCATCATGAATAGACTTATTAACGAGCAACGCTTGCAAATCATTGAATTTTATTACCAAAATGTTGCCAGAAAATCCGCTTTTTTATCGACAAATTTTGTTCAGCGATGAGGCTCATTTCTGGTTGAATGGCTAAAAAAAAAATTGCCGCATTTGGAGTGAAGAGCAACCAGAAGCCGTTCAAGAACTGTCCATGCATCCCGAAAAATGCACTGTTTGGTGTGGTTTGTACGCTGGTGGAATCATTGGACCGTATTTCTTCAAAGATGCTGTTGGACGCAACGTTACGGTGAATGGCGATCGCTATCGTTCGATGCTAACAAACTTTTTGTTGCCAAAAATGGAAGAACTGAACTTGGTTGGCATGTGGTTTCAACAAGATGGCGCTACATGCCACACAGCTCGAGATTCTATGGCCATTTTGAGGGAAAACTTCGGAGAACAATTCATCTCAAGAAATGGACCGGTAAGTTGGCCACCAAGATCATGCGATTTGACGCCTTTAGACTATTTTTTGTGGGGCTACGTCAAGTCTAAAGTCTACAGAAATAAGCCAGCAACTATTCCAGCTTTGGAAGACAACATTTCCGAAGAAATTCGGGCTATTCCGGCCGAAATGCTCGAAAATGTTGCCCAAAATTGGACTTTCCGAATGGACCACCTAAGACGCAGCCGCGGTCAACATTTAAATGAAATTATCTTCAAAATGTAAATGTCATGGACCAATGTAACGTTTCAAATAAAGAACCAATGAGATTTTTCAAATTTTATGAGTTTTTTTAAAAAAAAAAGTTATCAAGCTCTTAAAAAATCACTCTTTATATATATATATATATATATATATATATATATATATATTTCGAGGTGTTACAAATGGAATGACGAACTTAATATACCCTCTAACTATGGCGGAGGGCATAAAAACAAGCATGTTTTAAAAACAAGCATGTTTTCATGCTAATTATATAATTTATATAATTATATAATATATTTTTATATTTTTTATATAATTATATAATTTATAATTTGGGCAACTCTAAGTCTATCGCCATGACATTTCACTACGATCCGTTGCTTTGACAATGACGATGAGTTCGTATAAAAAATTATCTTCAATTGACTAATTCTCTTTAGAATCAAAAACATCGTCAGTCATCACCACCAGTTGCGTAGTGAGTGAGTGACACATCAAATTCCACAAACATTCACACCCTTGCGAGTTAAGACAGCCAGCCAGCCGTTGACGAATGGCAAACCCAAGTGGTTGATTGTTCGTCTTGTTCTTCTTTGTTTGCGGATAGCGCACAGATGTGTAGCGATGTTATGCTAGGAACACAATTGGAGCGAACGACGAATTTCGCCCTACGCGGCGACAAAATGAGCCGCGAAAATTCGTCGTATGGAACACAATACCGACGAAATTATAAAACAGCTGACGAAGTTGTTTACTTTTTGCTCATTTGTTGACTACAATGAATTATACAAGAACACATAATTCTTTACGTTCTCTATTATAATTTCACTTATGTCCATCTTCTCTATTATAAATTCACTGATATCCATCTTCACTCAGGCGCAAGTACACAAATAAATAAACAAATTAATTATGTTTTTTTATACGAGTAACAGATAGTAGAGTGACCATAACAAATTTTAAAGTAAAAAGTAACTTTATTTACTAAAACACATACAATTCGTACAAGTATGGCCACCTTGTACTGTTTTGTTCGCCGGTCGCCGGCGTATGAAATAGAAATAAAGCTAATTTCGTTGAGAGCGAAAAAAAGAAACCCTTGCAGGAATGTCTTGACGTGTCTTGTCTTTACTCTGTGGGGGTTATTGGCTATTCAAGACGCCTTGTGCAATGGTGCTACTTTGTGTACCACTTAAGGGTGGAACACTGAGGAATAGGAATATTAGTTTACGACCCTAACTTTTAGCCGAACAATGTATTCTTCATTCGGAAGATTTGCGGTATTGCACCTTTTTATACCCTACACC
This sequence comes from Musca domestica, assembly GCF_030504385.1. NCBI lineage: Eukaryota > Metazoa > Arthropoda > Insecta > Diptera > Muscidae > Musca > Musca domestica. The sequence goes on along the minus strand of NW_026712318.1, from coordinate 2,362,440 downwards.
ACATAGTGGTAAGGGTATTATGTCTTTGTGCATTTGTTTGTAACATGGAGAAGGAAACGAGATAGACCCATAGTTACTTTTGAGAACCTTCATAGAATCACTTTCTGAGTCGATTTATGCATGTCAGTCCGTCTGTCCGTCCGTCCGTCCGTCCGTCCGTCTGTCCATGTATTCTTGTGAACAAAATGCAGGTCGCATTTATTATCCGATTGAGATGAAATTTTCCAAACAATATTTTTTTGGCCCAAGGACGAACCCTATTGAAATTGGTGTGAATCGGATCAAATTTAGATATAGCTCCCATATATATCTTCATCCGATTTCGGGTTAAATGTGCACCAAATGTCCACTATCAGTCCAAATTACCTGAATTTTGGCACACCCAACCGAGTTCGGCCTAGAAGCAAGTATATCAAATTTGGAGAAAATCGGTTCAGATATAGCTATAGCTCCCATATATATCTTTCATCCGATTTGATCTTTAAGTCCCTCACATTCCTACTATGCACTCCACAACCGTGATATTTGGTACCAGGTATTAGATGGAGCACAGAAATAGCTGTTTTAAATTTTATCGAAATCGGTTCAGATTTGGATATAGCTCCCATATATATCTTCATCCGATTTCGGGTTAATTGACCACCAAATGGCCAATATCAGCCCAAATGGCCCGAATTTTGGCACATGTGACCGAGATTAGCCTTAAAGCAAATAAAACAAATTTGGAGAAAATCAGTTCAGAAACAGCTATAGCTCCCATATATATCTTCATCCGATTTCGTGTTAAATGTGCACCAAATGTCCACTATCAGTCCAAATTACCTGAATTTTGGCACACCCAACCGAGTTCGGCCTAGAAGCAAGTATGTCAAATTTGGAGAAAATCGGTTCAGATATAGCTATAGCTCCCATATATATCTTTCATCCGATTTGGTGTTTAAGCCTCTCACATTCGTAATATGCACTCCACAAGAATGATATTTGGTACCAGATATAAGATATAGCCCAGAAATAGCTGTTTGTAATTTTATCGAAATCGGTTCAGATTTGGATATAGCTCCCATATATATCTTCATCCGATTTCGGGTTAATTGTGCACCAAATGGCCGATATAAGTCCAAATGGACTGAATTTTAGTACATCGGACCAAATTCAGCCTAGAAGCAAGTATATCAAATTTGGTGAAAATCGGTTCAGATATAGATATAGCAACCATATATATGTTTCATCCGATTTAGAGTTTTAGTCCCATACATTCGTAATATTCACTCCACAACCGTAATATTTGGTACCAGGTATTAGATGGAGCACAGGAATAGCTGTTTTAAATGTTATCGAAATCGGTTCAGATTTGGATATAGCTCTCATATATATCTTCATCCGATTTCGGGTTAAATGTGCACTAAATGGTCAATATCAGCCCAAATCACCAGTCTAGAAGCTAATACGTAAAATTTGGAGAAACCCGGTTCAGAGATAGCTATAGTTCGTAAAATGCACGATAGAATTAGATAGATTTTGATTTTGTACCAAATATCTCATAGAGCTCTGAAATGCCCTGTATAAACCTTTTTACGAGAGCTCTACTAAATATGCATAGTGGTGTAGGGTATCATATAGTCGGCCCCGCCCGACTTTTGAGCTGTCCTTACTGGTTTTTTTTTTATTTCTACAGGGGTTGTTGTTGTTGTTTATTTTTGTTAGACGTCTCTTTACAATTTGTATGTATGGAAATTAACACAACTGTGCATACACACACATTAGGTGTGTACAATAAGGTTTCAAACAAAATAATTATCCAGTAACTTGTACTGAGAGAATTTTTCTCTCTCACGTACCACGGTTGCGAAGATTTATGGAACGATGTTCAGTGAAAAAGAAACAACAAGAAAACAGAATTGATTTTTTTGAATTGCTCTATGGCCTATATACGGACGGCCAGTTTTCCCATCTGACAGATAATTTTGCTGTCACAAGTCACTGTACTGTTATTTGAAATACAAAGAGAGTTGGCTCTCTCAAAATTGTGCCAAAACTATTGATTAATTTGTCAAATTGTAGTATAGGCCTGGGAATTGTTCATTATCTGTTAAATAATTAACATATTTATATTATTTATAGTAGCAATAATGCAAATATTTTCTTCATGTATAATAGAAATATAAATTTTTTTCTTTTATAGGACTATCATACCAAATTTTATACTCCATAGTATGGAGGGTATATTCAGTTTGTCATTCCGTTTGTAACACCTCGAAATATACATTTTAGACCCCACAACGGAAAAATATTCTTGATCAGCATAAAATTCTATGCTTAGCGATGTCCGTCCGTCTGTGGAAATCACTCTAGCTTCCGAACGAAATTAAGTAGGTTGCATGGTAGAAGAATATAGGCAGAAGCATTGACACAGCTGCTGGGACAATGAACTGTCAAACCAATTTTGGAATTTAAAATGTTGAATGAAAAATTATTTAAATTTCTAAAAATTGTTGAAAAACACAAATTATAATAACTTCCGAATCACATCGTATAGGAAAACATATAAAAATCTACTTATATTTGAAAAAACATTTAAATTTTTTTTGACATAACAATGCTCCCAAGCGTTGATGCATCTACCTGTATTCTTCTGTCATGGTAGGTCGATAAAATTTTACTCAAATATATATTATGTCTGCAGAACTTTTGGTATTGAAAATAGTCCATGTAGGTCCCCCACATAACGGTACCTCCCGATATTTAGTATTTTGATGATTTAAGCAAGATTATTTACCGGAAGTGCTTCACATTTGGTATTTGAGGTTCGTAATGGATACTACAGCCTAAGGCAAAAAATTGTCTGTGCAGGTCCACGTCTTCGTATAGCTCACATATCACGGTACCTCCCGATATTCGGCATTTTGATGATTTTAGCGATATTATTCAGCGGAATTGCTTCTAATTTGTTATTTGAAGTTCGTAATGGATTCTACAGCCTATGACAGAAAATTGCCTATGAAGTTCCACGTCATCGTATATTTTAGCTGATTTTAGCTACATTATTCACCGGAATTGTTTCAAATTTGGTATTTCAAGTTCGCAAAAGATACTACAGGCTATGACAGGAGATTGTCTGTGCAGGCCAACGTCTTGGTATAGCCCCCATATTACGGTCCCTTCCGATATTCGGTATTTTTTTGTTGATTTTAGCTACATTTTTCATCAGAATTATTTCAGAATGGACAGAAAATTGTCTGTGCAGATCCACATTTTATAACCCCAATGGTACCTCCATATATTCGGTATTTTGATGATTTTAGCTACATAATAAGTAGATTTTTTTTTTCAAGTTTTTCATTTGAATATTGTAATGGCTTATCACAAAAGTTACCTATGCAGGTCCACGTCGTCGTATAGACCCTAATATAACGGCTACATTCGGTGTTTTTAAGATTTTAACAGAATTGTTAACGGATTTTTTTTTGAAATTTTGGCAAATTCGTTGTAAATGGTGGAGGGTATTCAAAGTTCGGCCCGGCTTTTTTACTTGTTATATCTAGCCATACGGGCTAAAGAATATCAGTTGATACGTTAGGCACGTTTTGGCCTAATCGAAATAACGATTTTAGACGTTAGGTTTTTTTTTTTTTTTGATCAAATTCGTTTCAGGTCATTTGGAGTCAATATAGCTATGTCTGTCCGTCTGTCTGTCTGGCTGGTATGCAAGATAACTCTCGAAGGGCGTATCCGATTTGGCCCAAACATGGTACGTCGGAATATTATTAACCAACTTAGATCGAGTTTGAAGATGGGTAATATCAGTTCACTACTTCTGGTACCTCCCCCGCAAAAGGTCAAAGGTTTTCAAAAATTACTGCACAGAAAGTGAAAGGCTCTTCCGATTTTGCTCCAATTTTGCATATCCTAATATTAAATGTTTCATAATATTTCCATAGGTGTGAAAATGGACTCACAAAGGGTCAACATTTTGAATAATTACAACTCTTGTAAAATGTGATGTAAGTGTCCGATTGTCTTCAAATTACACACATTCCAATAATTTTACGAACCCAAGGTGTGGTGTGAAGATGGAATAGGTTGGTGCACTCCTTCTGATACCTCACCCACAAAGGGTCAAAATTTTGAATAACTATGAAGCTCATAAAACGCGAAATTAACATCCGATTCCATTCAGACTTGGTACATCTTAATATTTCCATTAACACAAGATCTGTTATAAAGATGGTAGAGATCGGACCATTTTTTCTGGTACCTCCGCCACAAAGGGACGAAGTTTTGATTAAACAAAACGATTATAAAATCCGAAATAAACATCCGATTCTCTTCATAGGTCACACATCCCATTATTTCTACTTACACAAGATCTGCTGTAAAGATGGAATATACCGGACGAAGATCATAAAACGCCAAATTAACATCCGATTCCAAGATTTGCTATTAAGATAGAAGGACTATTCCTTCTGGTAGCTTCCCCAAATAGGGTTCAAGATTTTTGAAAAAACAAAACGCTCAAAGAAACATTTTTGCTAACACAAGTTCTGTTGGGAAGATGATATATATCTGCGAACCCCTTCTGGTACCAAATTCACAAAGGGTCACAATTTTCAATACTTTTATCCCCAATAACTTGCGAAACAAGTCAGCGATTCTGTACAACTTGCTATATCTTAGTATTTCTCTCAAGCAGAAATCTGAGATGAATATGGAATTTACGAAAATTGGATACAAATGTTCGGTTATCGCACTAAAAATACATTACATACATACATTCTTGCAGTTCTGCAACATACAAAATATTAGAGGAATAAATCAAGCTAACCATGAAATCTACTACCTTGCCCTATAGACTACTTCATTTGGCCACTTTACCAAATATTCTAAAGTTCCCCTCTCATCGTGTTCCTCTCTCATGATGACCCTAAGGAATTACTTGCCACAATGCCGTGGTGTGCATTTATGCTTCCGCAAGCATATCTTCTTCGCTTTGTTACAATAGCGTGGGAAACTAAATTGTTTACCTTAACCAGAGTGTGTTCCGCTTTTGTTTGGCCTTTTTCCTTCAAGCCATGTTCTTCTTTTTTCATTTTCAGAGATTTGCGTTTTGCTTGGTAACACTTGGTTGGGCATTGTCAACCATGCAGACGGTGACCGACCATCATAATCTAAAGAGTGGAACGAACATCATGAGGCATTTTCCACCTTCTTCAACTTTTTACTTCCTTTCACAACTAGTTGTTGTTGTTTTTTTTCTACTTCTTCCGTAAAAGTAATTGCTTGACTTTATTTTCATAGCCAAGAGGGAGAAGACCATAGAAAAAGATCACGCTATTATGCCATAATTGGTGTAATAGCTTCAAATCAGTTCTCTGCTGCTTCGAGTTTAGGTTCTTCTTCGGTCATCATTTCATTCTGGTCTTCATGCAATCATGTTTTCTAGTTCACGATTTAATGAATGGCATAACATAATTTTCCATGAATGAAATGAAATGGTTTCACCCTCAGTTCCACACGCTGGAGTTTTCCCCTTCCCAAATTTTGAAAATGATGACCACAACAAAGTCATGCCTAAAAGGATGGTGGACTGGTACCTTATTGTGTAGTATGTGAACCATAAAATTTCATGAATATACTTTTAGGCTAAATACGATTGTCTTCTAATTTAAATTATAGAGCCTAGATAGATTCGAATAATTTTTGCATGGAGAGAACAGCCCTACTAAAAACCCCAAATGCAAGGTTTCTGCTGATTTGGTTGGAAATTGTGGCAAAATCTTCGCAAAAAACCGAAATTCGGAAGGTACCGTTATATGGGGGCCTATACCAATTATTGAACATGAACCGAACAATTTTTGCAAGTAGAGGAATGCCCTACCAATGACCCCAAATGTAAAGTTTTAGTTGATTTGGTTGGAAATTTTGGCGAAAACCTTAAAAATACCGAAAACCTGTAGGTACCGTTGTATGGGGGGTCTATACCAATTATTGGACCTGGACCGAATAATTTTTTCTGGGAGAGAACAGACCTACCCAGAACACCAAATTTAAAGTTTCTGCTGATTTGGTTGGAAAATGTGGCAGAAACATTCGAAAATACCGGAAGTCGGGAGGTACCATTATATTGGGGCCTATACCAATTATTGGACCTGAACTGAACAAATTTTGCAAGGAGAAAACTGCCCTACCAAGAACCCCAAATGTAAAGTTTCAGCTGATTTGGTTGAAAATTGTGGCACAAAAACCTTCCAAAATACCCAAAATCGGGAGGTACCATTATATTGGGGCCTATACCAATTATTGGACCTGAACCGAACAATTTTTGCAAGGAGAGAACTGCCCTACCAAGAACCCCAAATGCAAGGTTTCAGCTGATTTGGTTGGAAATTATGGCAGAAACCTTCGAAAATATCGAAAATCGGAAGGTACCGTTATATGGGGGCCTATATCAATTATTGAAACTGAACCGAAAAATTTTTGCAAATAGAGGAATTCCCTACCAAGAACCCCTAATGTAAAGTTTCAGCTGATTTTGTTGGAAATTGTGGCAGAAACCTTCCAACCTACCCAAAATCGGGAGGTACCATTATATGGGGGCCTATACCAATTATTGGACCTGAACCGAACAATTTTTGCAAAGAGAGAACTGCCCTACCAAGAACCCCAAATGTAAAGTTTCAGCTGATTTGGTTGGAAATTGTGGCAGAAACTTTCCAAAATACCGAAAATCGAAAGGTGCCGTTATATAGGGTTAGTGTAGTGTACTTGTGGGGAATATCTTTTGCAGAAAGAGAACAGCACTACCAAGAACCCCAAATGTAAAGTTTCATTTGATTTGGTTGGAAATGTTGGTAAAAACCTTAAAAATACCGAAAACCTGGAGGTACAGTGGTTACGTGGACCAATTAGCCAATTTTAAATATCAATCAGCGTGAATATAATATAAACGTTTATACCAAAGCTCTAGACTAAATAATGTGAATTCTACCATGATTTCAACAGACGGACATCGCTAAATTGCTTAATAATTTTATTCTGATCAGGAATATATTAATGGGTCTCCACCGAATATTTCGAGGTGTTGCAAACGGAATAAGAAATTTAATATGCTCTCCATTGTAAGAAGAAGGGTTTAAAAAAGGCTTCATTAATAGTAGTGTTTCAGAAACGGCCGCCATTAATTCGATTACTGTTGCTATCGATTATTAGTAGAGTTATCACTTCAGAGTGAATGACCACTGCTTTGCTATTTTCTTTTGTGTTTATCAATATTGAGAGCAATTGGTTTCTCTCAATTTTGAACAATATCATATTTCAAAGATAACCAGAAGATATTTTACCTCTGGATATCAACAAGGGCCCGTGTAGGCCCATTATCTAACATTTTAACAACTTTACTCAGTGTTTCTTTAAAAAAAATCATTTGTTTATTTTTATCCATGGTAAAATCGAGAAGGCAATGTCATTTCAAATCCATCTTTGCATTTTCTGTAATTTACTTTTTCAAATTTCGCTGAATAAAAAACAGGTTCCCATCTCGGAATTTTAAATATTATTTTGCAAAAACAGGCTGTTAGAGGCCAGAGCTTCTGTGTTTGGAAGGTGATCAAAGGGTATTGGTGTTTCAAAGGCCTCTATTAGGGCTTTTGTATATAGAAGACCTCCTGAAGAAACTGTTCTACGTCTAAAACGCCCACCAACAGTCCTTCTATGCTTAGCAGACCTTTTGAAGGTCTTCTATGTGTCATTTACATTTATCCTTCAAAGGGACACTTTTGGAAGGTCTTCTAAGCTACTAAAAGTCTCGTGCGTCTGTAAAACGCCAGTTAGGCTTACAATTCTTCAAGAAAATCTCCTATTTAAAATCTATGTTTAGGAGATCTCAAGAAGGACATCAGTGTAAAAAATCCTCCATGTTATCGTACCTGTATAGAACCTCTCGAGGTTCTTGAAAGCCCCTAGATGAATGTGTTTATTAATATTTTGAAGTCCTTCGGATGGTCTTCTGTGTTCAAAATATAATTATACCATCAGTCATATGGCTAGACAGGGCATACAGGGTGAGATGAAAAAATGAAAAAACTCGTTCGACAGCTGTTAAAATTATTCCAATGACAGCTCATTATATTGTTTAGAAGCGTACAAAAGCATTTTGGTGAGAATTTTTCAGAAAAATAGTTAATCGAGATGGAATTCAAGCGTGATCGGGTGATTTCTTTATATTTGGCTGGAAAACCACAAGTGGCTATCTTTAAATGTGAATAAATCTTTTGTGTCTCGCATCATCGCTCGTTACCGATTACGTGATACTGGTAGCATAGCCCGACGTCAAGGAAGTGGACAGGAGAAAACAGCAACATCAGCATAAATAGTTTGAAAAGTAAAGAAGCGACTTGATCGAAACCAGCGTCGAAGTGACCGAAAAATGGCTCGTTAGCTTAACATATCGCAATATTCCATTCGGCAAATATTAAAAAATGCGCTAGGGGTAAAGCCATTGAAATTTCAAAAAGTGCAAGAACTTATACCGCAACTGAAAGGTAATAGACTCAAAAGAGCTAAAGAGTTGCTTCGCTTGGCAGAAAGTGGTGAACTGCCGAATTTGGTTTTCTCCGTCTCCGATGAGAAAACATTCGTTGCCCAGCAGTTTATAAACAAACAAAATTATCGCCAAAGAGGTCAGCTGAAAATGTGCACCTTCGGTTGGCCACCAGAACTCAAGCGCCGGTCATGGTAATGGTGTGAGCCGCCATAACAGCCGATGGTCGCTCTCCGCTCGTATTAATAGTGGCAAACCGTGGCATCAGAATAAATGCCGAATATTATCGCGAAAATATTCTGCGGGGTATGTTAAAGCCTTGGGCACGCAAACATTTTGGCCGCAAACCTTGGACATTCCAACAGGACTCAGAACCATCGCCCTCACTCAGCACGCGCCAACCAAGAATGGTTACAAAATGAGGTTCCTCGCTTCATTTCCAGGCCACCAAAGTCCTCCGGATACCAATCCGTTGGACCATTGTGTCTGGAGTATTTTGGAAAGCAAGGTTGGTACCAAAAACTACCCGGCGAAGCGCATGCTTGAAGGGGTCGAACACCAAAGGGGGTCGGGCCAAAATACCGTAGAGCAACATTCGAGCAGCGCGTGACGGTTTCATGGGCCTTTTGAAGGCCATAATTCGTGCTAAAGGTAACAAATTCAAACAAATGTAATCGTATTCTAAAATTTGATGCTATTTCCGACATTTTTTGCTTTCATTCAAAAGAATTTAAAAAAAAAATGTAAAAATTATGGCGTTTGACTTTGTTGCGGTTTTTATAATTCGAAGTGTTACAAACGGAATAACTCCATACTACGGTGGAGGGTATAATAAAGATACACATTTCTTTTGTTCGGAGACTCACAATGAAATTCGATCTAGAATAATTCTGTCTTTCACACTTTCCCAAAAAAATGAAGTATAAAGAGAGATTTGGACTTGGCATGGACATTTGTTAAATTATCAGAAAAAAACGTAAACACATAATTTTCATTTGAATTATAGAAATTTCGAATTGAATTTTCTTAAAAACTACGAAACCTAGATGTACATTTTATTCTAAGATTTATGGTAAAATTTGGTTTAGAATATTTCTTATTTTGACACTTTTTGTTTAAAATGAAATTTTATGCTACTTTCAGGTATAAGCTCGAAAAAAGGCGGAGAAAGAAAAGAATGGGAAAATTTGGAAAATATTTCGGTGTTTTTTTTTCGCAATATTAATGGAAATATTTTCTTGATATACAATGGAAATAGAGATTTCTCCTCTTCGGTGACTTATAGTGAAATTTGATGGAGAATATTTTTCTCTTTGACGCCATTTTTCTAAGATGATGCTTTGTTGGAGAATTTTGCATAAATTTGTGAGACTCGAACCTTAAAATATTTTTGTTTTTAATTTTAAGAATTCCTCAAGTTTCGGTTAGATTTAAACTTTTCATGTAATATTGTACCCCGAAACCACATCTCCACATTGATCCATTTCCATCCAATTTAAATATTGAGAAATCAAATTTCACCCTTGAGCATTGAATTTGAGACTCATTCACACTCCACCACCAAATGGCAGCGGCAGAGACACCTACTCCTTATTTTCGTTACATTTTTTTTTTCATCTCCTTCTTTTCAAATTTTGAAGCTATGGCTTCGCCGCTAACTTGATTCCCACTCCAAAAGATGGGCGGGCGGGAAAAAGCAATAGCTATTATTTAAGCAAAATTACCAATCGTGATGTCAGTTTCATTGCATTTAAATGTTTCACTGCCTCTGGCCGGCAAATGCAATTTATTGTTGCAGCCAAGCGGCGCATGTGCAGTCACTTCAAGTGACTGACATTCGTGAAGTTCGTTCGTTGGTTGTGGCGTTTTTCCAGTGACTTTTGTGAGCCAAAATCGTGTAGGATTAGATTTCATATTGAGTTTACATGGTGTAGGAAATTTAGAGGACATTATGACAGGAGGTAAGGAATTAACAAATGGCTGGAGTGTAAAGGATGCGATTGTGGATTCTGAAGAATAATTTAAGGATAGTTTTGAAGAAACTTTTCAAAAACTATATTCGTCGACTTTTTTTCAATTTCTTATTAGATTTTTCGATATTTATACCCTACAACACTATGTGTTGGGGGTATTATAAGTTTGATTGGGCCAAAAATTATGTAACACCACGAAATATTGATTTCCCACATAGGAAAGTATATATGGATCTTCCTATCTCGCCGAGCTGAGTCGATCTAGCTATGTATGTCCGTCCGTCCGTCTGTCCGTCTGTCCGTCTGTCCATGTTAATTTGTAATCACTCTACAGGTCGCAATTATGGCCCGATCTTCACGAAATTTAAAATGTAGGTGGGGTTAAGGTCAGAATAGAACCCTATTTCTTTTGGAGAGGATTGCATAATATTTTGGGGTTGAAATGGACCAAAAACTGAAAAATTTGCTGATTCGCATGTAGCTAGAGTTTAGGGCGGGGAAGAAGCCTACCAATTTGGGTGGTCATCGGATAATATTTAGCGGGTAAAATAGACCATATCTTTTTTGTTGAAAAAATTCAAAATTTTTCATTAAACCGCGAATATTTTAAATCCCGGCGAAATCACAAAGACATGACAAGGTTACTTCTGATCTTTACATTGATGTTAAGATCCAACAAATCGGATATATAGCAAAATATGTGCGATATATATGTCTATCAAAGAAGATATGCTTGAAAGATCTCATATATTTCGAGAACGGCTGAACTGATTTCGATAGTTCTCATTAATTCAGAATGGCCTCTTGGCAGGAAAGAAAAAACGTCTAAAAAATCGCATAAAAATATCTCTCTAAAGATGAAAATATTGATTTTCTAACATTTTCTCATATTTTTTCAATTTTGTCATATTTTTGGCATATTTTCATTTTGAATTAAACATTTGGTAATATTTCTACAGCTAACAAAACTAAGTAGTTAGGATATCAGGATATCATATGCAGATCGCATTTATGGCTCGATCCTTACGAAACTTTGCATGGGGATAAGATGAGGGTCAAAATAGAAGCCTTCTAATTTTGGAGATGATCGCCATATATTTAGGGGTTGAAATGGACCGAAACTGCAAAATTGTTAGCAGGTCGTAATTGTCGCCCGGTCCTCACGCACATTTGAATGGGGGTTACCGGACATTGCAAAAGCCAAGCAGTTTTGGATGGCCATCCAAAAATATTAAATGTGTGAAGGAGTTTGCCAACTTTTGTAGACAAAATACGAAAATGTCGATTCCAGTGGCTTTTTGGAGAATTCACAAATACAGGAAAGACGCACTTCTGACTATTTCGTTAACGCTGATTTCGTTGAAAAATATAGTCAAATGTCTGTATCACATATAGATGCGTTTCAGTCAAAAACCAATAATAAATGTTAAACTTTTGCCACTTCTGAGAGATCATAGGTCTTTGGGAGATATTGGTTCCAGATCTAGGAAGACCATTTACGTGCAACATCTACCAATAAATTGGAAATGAGCAAATTAGTTTAAGTTGCTATTATTCGAAAATTAGAGAACGAAACCTGATGATTTTCTTTTATTATTTGTCACAAAATCTTGTGGAATTCTTTCGAGTATCTCGCCTATATAAACTGTATCACTTATTATAGTGTTGTAGGGTATTCAACGGTCGGCCCCGCTCGACTGTAGCCTTTGCTTACTTGTTTTTCAATGATAAAGTTGTTAAGAAGTTTGAGAACAGGCCTTCAGGGGCCCTTGTTGGTATCTATAGGTAAAAGATATTGATCAAAATTGAGAGGAACCAATTGCACTCAATAGTGATAAACACAAATGAAATTAGCAAAACAGTGGTCATTCACTCTGAAGTGATAGCCATAATAATAATCGATAGCAACAGTAATCGAATTCATGGCGCGTAGCAAGGTAGAAGATTATAGGTAGACGCGTCGACACAGCTGCTGGGACAATGAACTGTCAAACCAATTTTGGAATTGAAAATGTTGAATGAAAAATTATTTAAATTTGTAAAAATTATTGAAAAACGTGAATTATAATAGCCTCCGACTGACGTAGTATAAGAAAACATATAAAAATCTACTTATATTTGAAAAAACATTTAAATGTTTTTGACATATCAATGCTCCCAAGCGTTGATGCATCTACCTGTATTCTTCTGCCATGGCGCGTAGCTACGGCCATTTCTGAAAAACCCTACTATAAATTAAGCCTTTTTTATCCCCTTCTTCATACAATGGATATTATATTTACAATATTACATTTTTTATTTCGTTTTTAACACCTTTAAATATTCATTGGAGACCCCATAGAGTATACATGTTGAGATAAAAAATTGATTTTATTAAATGAAAGCAAAAAATATCGGAAATAGCATCGAATTTTAGAATAAATTTAGATTTGTTCGAATTGGTCACCTTTGCCACGAATTATGGCCTTCAAACGGCCAATGAAACCCTCACATGCTGCCCGAATGTTGCTCTGTGGTATTTTGGCCCATTCCCGGCGAGGCGCTTGCTTGAGGTGATCGACACTTTGGTATTTTTTAGTGCCACCCTTGCTTTCCAAAATACTCCAGACACAATAGTCCAACGGATTGATATCCGGAGATTTTGATGGCCATTGTGTGCAGGAAATGAAGTGAGGAACCTCATTTTGTAACCATTATTGGATGGCGCGTGCTGAGTGAGGGCGATGGTTCTGAGTCCTGTTGGAATGTCCAAGGTCTGCGGCCAAAATGTTTGCGTGCCCATGGCCTTAATACACCCTCCAGAATTTATTCGTGATAATATTCGGCTTTTTATTCTGATGCCACGGTTTGCCACGATTAATACGAGCGGAGAGCGACCATCGGCTGTTATGGCGGCCCACACCATCGCCATGGCCGGCGCTTGAGTTCTGGTGGCCAATCGAAAGTGCACATTTTCAGCTGACCTCTTTGGCAAGTAATTACGATCATTTTGATTGTTTACAAACTGCTGGGTAACCATCGAACCATTCGAACCATTTCTGCTGATGTTGCTGTTTTCTTCCGCCCCCTTCCTTGACGTCGGGCTACGCTACCAGTATCACGTAATCGGTAACGAGCGATGGTACTAGACACAAAAGATTTATTCACATTTAAATGCTGGAGTGCTCTAACGATAGCCATCTGTGGTTCTCCCGCCAAATATAAAGAAATCACCCGATCACGCTTGAATTCCATCACGAATAACTTTTTTGTCGGGAAAATTCTCACCAAAATGCTTTTGTACACTTGGTAACAATATAATGAGCTGTCACTGGAAAAATTTTAACAGCTGGCGGACTAGTGGCTTAGAAATGACAGCCGTCTGAAGTTGGTGCAGTTTTTTCATCTCACCCTGTATATGTCCTCTCTTGCTAAATGATTTCTCCTTCCGAATTCGTAAATGTGAATTTGTGTAATTGCGGAGAGTGACAACATTCTCAAATTACACCTTGGCGGATATGCCATAAACTTAACTGTAAATGTTGTTATCATTGCCATCGATCGTGTCCTCTTTTATCCTGAAATATATGACTGCACAACTTTCGGCTGATTGTTGTCCATCGAATTGTGCGCGAGACAGCAATAAAACATTATCGGAATTGTTTGATGATTGTCCGGTAACGTTGTTTCATCAAAGGAGGTGACCGTTCGGCCCCAAGTCAGATTCAATGTGACTGCATCCGATCCGAATTGAATGGACATTTGATGCAAAGAAAGTGGAGTGGTTCGCATTGACATCGGCTGACAAGTCACACAAGATATTTTCTAAATGGCGCATAAAATTCGAAATGATTTTGGGAGCCAAGGCGATGGGTTGTATGGATGGATGGGTCGTATGGATGGACGTATGGCTGATGAAGTGTGGTTTGGCAATCAACAATTCTTATGGGCTGGGAAGTTTGGCTAAACGTTTCGAATGGATGAATTTATGGCTGACATTTTTGTTCATTTCAGTTGTGCGGTCGATCGTTCCGTCGGTCGTTCGTGCTTTTGTAACATTTGTTCTTTTTTTTTCTTTTTTTTTTGTTGCACAAAATGTCACACAAATAGTGATCGATTTGTTTGAGGAAACGGCATGAAGATCGACAGGCAACACACGAACAAAGCCTTGTCATCCCCCCCCTCCTACCCCTCCCCCTTCTGTGGGAGGCGAAAGGGAGTGCTTTTGCTAAAAAAATTATTTGATTACAATGCAAAAGTTCAATTCAATTGTTCAAAGTTGAGTGGATAATTCGATGTCGGATGGATGCAAGGCCTGGCCACCACCACCACCGCCAGCACCACCAATGTCTGCAACATTTTGCAGCTGCAATAAAATTAAATGACATTAAAACTCAATGCAAGTTTGTGGTCTCTGTTGGCCTGTCAATTTGGATGCAACTAGCCAACTGAACGCCAGCTCCACAATCTTCCTCAACCCATGACAACCTCCCGGCCCCATTATGGGTTAGGGGTCGTTGCATGGCCATGCAATGTGGCGGTGGCGTGGGTAAAGCCAGCTTGTCTTTTGTTCGTTGCCATCGTCAATGTGGCCTCGTGGACGTCAATCTCTTTACATCTCATTTTCAAAAAAAGCGGGATAATAATACAAACACACAGACACACACATAGACACACTCATCCAGCCAAATGGAAATGCTAAAAATGGCAAACTAAATTTGACAGTATTCCCCAGCATGAATGCCATCGACCAACCAACCAATTGCTGTGGCTGTTTGTGTGTTTGTCGGCCTGTGTGCTCTCTCCTCTCTCGCGGTGCCAAACAAAAGTCGTGACCCACGATCGCTGATCTTTGGTTTTCTTTATGTTATTGCTCTGTGTTGTGAGCTATTATGTGCACCGCGGCTGTGAAGGAATCCCTATCTTCTCGACAAGAAATCCTAGCTGTGTGTCAGCCAATTCCCATCATTCCTGGTAGCAATGTTGGATCATGTTTGATCTGTGGTAAATTTTCCACTTCTTTTTAACCATTAGCTGATCTCATTTTCTTTTTTTTTTTTTTTTGGTGCAAAGCTATTAAATGTTAATATCCCCACCGGGGTAAATTGCAACAACAGAAAAAAAAAGAAAATATGACTCAGCTGCCTCCTTGTGTTTTCATGAGAAAAACATGTCGGGAAATGTAATCACGACATAATGGGAAACAAACTAAGGGATGTCGTATTGCAGGAGATAATTGGTAGAATGCATGAGGCAAATGTGGATGTGGGATGGGGGGCTTTTTGTGGGAGAGATTTTGTATATACAGGGTGAGAGGAAAAATACTGCAACAAAGTCACAAGGTGGTCAGGGTATTATGTCTTTGTGCATTTGTTTGTAACAGGCAGAAGGAAACGAGATAGACCCATAGTTCCTTTTGGGGATCTACATAGAATCACATTCTGAGTCGATTTATGCATGTCCGTCCGTCCGTCTGTCCGTCCGTCTGTCCATGTATTTTTGTAAACAAAGTACAGGTTGCATTTATTGTCCGATCCAGATGAAATTTTGGAAAGATCTTTTGTTTGGCCCAAGGACGAACCCTATCAAAATTTAGATATAGCTCCCATATATATCTTCGTCCGATTTGCTTTTTATTGTGCACCAAACGTGTAATATCAGCCCGAATTGTATGGAATTTTGCATATACACCCAAATTAGGCCTGAAAATATGTATGCAAAATTTTATCGAAATCGGTTCAGATATAGCTATAGCTCCCATATATATTGTTCATCCGATTTGTTATTTTAGTCCACCGCCGCCGTAATATGCACTATGCAACAACAATATTTGGGGAAACATATCAAATACAGCTCAGAAATACATTTGCTAAATTTTATCGAGATCGGTTCAGATTTGGATATAGCTCCCATATATAACTTCGTCCGATTTACCTTTTATTGTGCACCAAACTTCTAATATTTGTCCAAATGGGATGGAATTTGGCACATACGACCGAATTGAGTCTAGAAGCTAGTATGTCAAATTTGGTGAAGATCGGTTCAGATATAGCTATAGCTCCCATATATATTGTTCATCCGATTTGTTGTATTTGTTACCCACAGCCGTAATATGTACTCCGTAACAACGATATTCAGGGAAATATATCAAATACAGCTCAGAAATATCTTTGCCAAATTTTATCGAGATCGGTTCAGATTTGGATATAGCTCCCATATATATCTTTATCCGATTTCAAATTAATTGTGCACCAAATGGGCAATACAATTCCGCATTTAAAAGATACAAATGTTCGGCATATTTAGCCCTTTGAACTTTAAATTATAATTATAATCATAGTGTGTATGATTGAATTCTCCCATAAAAAATTTTAATTGTTATGTGGAGCTCTACTTAATTAGCAAAGTGGTGTAGGGTATCATAAAGTCGGCCCCGCTCGACTTTAAGACTTTCTTTACTGTTTTTTTTTAAATTTATTGAATCAAAGCAAAAATATCGGAAATAGCGCCAAATTTTAGAATAAGTTTAGATTTGTTCGAATTGGTCACCTTTGGCACGAATTATGGCCTTCAAACGGCCAATGAAACCGTTACACGCTGCCCGAATGTTGATCTGCGGTATTTTGGCTCATACCCGGCGAAGTGCAATACAATGAGCTGTCACTGGTATAATTTTAACAGCTATCGGACGAGTGGCTTAGAACTGACCACAGGCTGAAGTTGGTTGCAGTTTTTTCATCTCACCCTGAATTTTGTTAAATTTGGTATTGGGTAAACAGATAGTGCTTGAAATCTAAAATTAGATATGGCGGTGGTTTTTGGAAATGTGTACTATAATTGTACGAAAAGTAGTAAATGGTACTAAATTTGGTATTGGGTAAAGGGATAGGGCTGGAATTCTCAAATTTGATATTGACTTCTCTGTTGGTATCTGGAATTGAGATATGGTGGTGGTTTTGGAAATGTATACTATAATTGTATGAAAAGTACTAAATAGTATTGAATTAAGAATTGGGTGAAGAAATTGACCTGAAATCCT
This sequence comes from Musca domestica, assembly GCF_030504385.1. Lineage (NCBI taxonomy): Eukaryota > Metazoa > Arthropoda > Insecta > Diptera > Muscidae > Musca > Musca domestica. Next base: position 2,344,913 of record NW_026712318.1, on the reverse strand, counting down.
GAAAGATGATATAAATGTCACTGTTGGTGCCTGGGGTTAAGATATGGAGGTGGGTTTGGAAAGGTGTACTATATATATACGAAATGTACTAAATGGTACTAAATTTGTTATTGGCTGAAGGGATAGAGCTAGAATCTCGAAATTTAATATCGAGGTCGCTGTTGGTGTCTGCAATTGAAATATGGAGGTGGTTTTGGAAAGGTGTACTATAATTGTACGAATAGTACAAAGTGGTACTTAATTCAGTTTTGGGTGAAAGGATATAGCTGGAATTCTTCAATTTGATATGAATGTCACTGTTGGTGCCTAAGGTTAAGATATGGAGCTGAGATGAAAAAACTGCAAACAACTTCAGATTGCAGTCATTTCCAAGCCACTCGTCCGACAGCTGTTAAAATTATTCCACTGATAGCTCATTATATTGTTGAGAAGCATACAAAAGCATTTTGGTGAGAATTTTCCAGAAAAAAGTTATTCGTGATGGAATTCAAGCGTAATCTGGTGATTTCTTTATATTTGGCTGGAAAACCACAAGTGGCTAACTAACGATAGCCAGCATTTAAATGTGAATAAATCTTTTGTGCCTCGTAACATTGCTGGTTACCGGGATACTGTTAGAGTAGCCCGACGTCAAAGAAGTGGACGGAAGAAAACAGCAACATCAGCAGAAATGGTTTGAAAAGTGAACAAGCGACTTGATCGAAACCCGCGTAGCAGTGGACGAAAAATGGCTCGTAAGCAAAACATATCGCAATATTCCATTTGGGAAATATTGAAAAATGAGCTCGAGGTAAAACCATTGAAATTCCAAAAAGTGCAAGAACTTACACCGCAACTGAAAGAAAATAAACTCAAAAAAGCTAAAGAGTTGCTTTGCTTGGCCGAAAGTGGTGTTTACTTGCCAAAGAGGTCAGCTGAAAATGTGCACTTTCGGTTGGCCACCAGAACTCAAGCGCCGGCCATGGTGATGTTGTGGGCCGCCATAACAGCCGATGGCCGCTCTCCGCTCGTATTAATCGTGGCAAACCGTGGATGGATGCCACTGTTCGTATAGGGCGTTGAGATCTGGTGGAGCATTTGCAATATGCGAACGTGAATTGTTCAAAAAGTACTAAGTGGTACTAATTTTGGATCACTGTTGGTGCCTAAGATGGAGAGATGTAGATTGTTTTGAATTTGCGTACTAAATTTTATCAAATTTGGTCTTGGACTGAAATTCTCAAATTTTGATTTTGAGGTCACTGTAGTTAAAACTTTAGACATGCATGGAGACTTTGAAATGGTTTTGGTGCGGAAATTATGAATGTGGATCCATTCTGCATTGGTTTACTAATATCCTCCACGATAAACTTCAAATTTTTGAAGACTTCTTGAGTGTGGAACGTAAGCATTTTCCTATTATTCTTGGCAAAAAATTGTAAAATCTTAAATGTGTAGTACGGTGTATGAAGTTTTTATTACAAAAAAATATGTCAAACTGTACCTTTTGAATACTAAAACGGCCTAACAAGAACTAAGATTTTAAAATAGACCTTTCGCTGACGAATTAGGGAGCACTTGCTACTTCTTATTCATTAAAAACACATTTAATCGTTAAGACCGTACTTTATGTGAGTTTATGCAAAAATTTCCAACAAAACGTCATTTTAGAAGGATGACGTCACAGAGAAAAATATTCTTCATCAAATTTTACTATAAGTCACCAAAGAAAATTTATCCGTGTTTCCACTGTATATTAGAAAAATATTTAGAACAATGTTGCAAAAAAAATCCGAAAATATTTCCTAATATTTTTGATAAATTTTTCCTCTGACTTTTTTTTGAGTTAACACCTGAAAGTACCATAAAATTTCATTTTAGGAAGAAAATGTCAAAGGAGGAAATATTCTACACCAAATTTTACTACAAGTCTCAGAAAATACCAAACATCTAAGTTTTATAGTTTTCCAGAAAATTACATTCGAAAGTTGTACTTTAAAAGTGGAAATAATATTTCTACGTTTTGATCTCTAAATTTTATACTTTTCTAATCTGAGTCAAAATCTTCCATAATTCTTAACTTTTTGGGGTAATTGTCAAAGGAAGAAATATTCTAGACGAAATTTCATTATGAGTCTCTGAACAAAAGAAATATGAAAACTTAATAAGTACCCTAAGAAAACAACATCAATTTTTGGTAAATAAAAAAATTATTTTCGAAAAATTTCGCTCTTTTTCACAAGACTCTGCAAATTTCCAATCCAATCCTATAATCATTCTCATCGAACCCAAAAGATTCCTGTTAATTGAAAATAAAAATCGATTTCAAGTGTTTCTTATAATTACCTTTCTTTATCGCATTGAATCCAAAGCATGGCAGATTAGCGCTTGGAATACTTAATGATCTCAAATTTCCACTTGATGTATTGGCCGCGATAATATCCTCCCATTTTCAGTTCTTTCATTCAATATTTCACTGATAGGCATCTTGATGAGCCGTTCTTCTTCTTCGAATGCTGCATACTTTCTTCACTCATTTATTCATTGTTGGGGGGTTGGATTCCAGTTATTTGGAACTCCATGATCCAATAAAAGAAAAAAACCAAACCCCGTTCCAGGGCCATAATTCGATGCCACAAAAACGAAAAACTGTTAATTAAAAACGCTTTATCCCAGCATTTAGATGGCATCAATAATGAAACACGGCTGTGCCGGCTTGTCATGTCATCCGGCAGGCATCCATCGCTGGATATCGATCGATTCAGGACCATGTAAAGAGCGTGCACACACAGCCTGCCTTGCAATTGGCAAGTGACGCGTTCAAAGTCACATTTTTAACGTGCGGCCGTTATCAAATTTCGCCTTTATTTTTGTGTGGACATTGTTGTTGTTGGTTGTTTGGCTGCCTGGCAGGCTAAGTTTGGCCCGGCCAAAGTGTTGGATCATGGTGGTGTCTGCTGCTGGTCGTGTTAAACGATCCATCATTAAACGCCTTAAAACATTTGAGGAGGATTATACGGCCCGAAGAGTAATGGCTGTGTTCCATAAAATGACTGGCCACATCTCGCCCGGCGAGTTAGTTTATTAACGATCGGCAAACTGAACGCTGAGCGATCACTCAGCTTTAGTTGGCTTGATTAGTTTACTTTTGCGGTAATTTGGACGGTTCTCCGTTATTTTGGCAGTGTCGCTATTTTAGTGTTGCTGTTGTTGTTGTTGAAGTGCATGACGAGTGACGAGTTGATTAACGGAATGTCAAATGCTGAATAGTGCTTGGTGCCATGGCAGGCAGGCAGGCGGACAGGTTGGCTAGACCTATAAAAGACCTATAGAGGATTCCCTATGAATAGAAGACCTATGGAAGTTCTTATATGGATAGAAGACCTGTAGAGAGTTTTCGGTGGATAGAAGTTCCGTAGAATAGGTAGAGATCTTCTGTGAATAGAAGACCTATGGAGGTCTTCTATCGATAGAAGACCTTTATAGGGTTTTCTACGCATGGAAGACCTATAGAAGGTCCTCTATTGAGGATTTCCTATGGATAGAAGGCCTGTAAAAGGTATTCAATGTATAGATGGCCTATGGAGCGTCTTCTATAGGCAGAAGACCTATAAAAGGCATTCTGTGGACCTGTAGGAGACCTTCTAGAGATAGAAGGTCTTAAGACGGTTTTCTATGAATACAGGGCCTGTAGAGGGTCGTCTATGGATAGAAGACTTATAAAAGGTCTTCTCTGTAAGAAGACCTGCAGAAGGGTAGAAGACCTATAGAGGGTCTTTTATGAACAGAGGACCTATGGACAGAAGACCTATGTAGGGTCTTTTTTGGATACAATACATATAGAGGGTCTTCTATAAATAGAAGACCAGCAAAAAGTCTAGAGGTGTAACAGGTCTTCTGTGAATAGGAGACATATACAAGGTCTTCTATGTATAGAAGACCTGCAGAACGTCTTCTATGGATAGAAGACTTGTTGAAGGTCTCCTATGGATAGAAGATCTGTAAAAGGTCTTCTATGGATAGAAGATCTGTAGAAGTTCTCCTAAGGATAGAAGACCGGTAGATGGTCTTCAATGGATAGATGACCTATAGATGATCCTCTATGCATAGAAGACCTGGAGAAGGTCTTCTATGGATAAAAGACTTCTAGAAGGTATTCTATGGATAGAAGACCTATAGAAGGTGGATAAAAGACCTGGAGAAGGTCTTCTATGGATAGAAGAGCTGTGCAAGGTCTTTTAGGGACAGAAGACCTATAGAAGGTCTTCTATGGATGGAAGTTCTATAGGTGGTCTTCTAGGGATAGAACATATATAGGTCGTCTTCTAGAGATAGAAGTTCTATAGGTGGTAGAAGGACCTTTATGGATAGAAAAAAGTATTCTATGGACAGAAGACCTATAGAGGGTCTTCTATGGTTAGAAGACCTACAGAAGGTCTTTTATGGATATAAGAGCTATACAAGGTTTTCCATGGATAAGAGACCTGTAGCTGGTTTTCTGTGGATAAGAGACCTGTAGAAGGTATTATATGGATACGAGACCTATAAAAGGTTTTCTGTGGATAAAAGACCTGTAGAAGGTGTCCTATGGATAGAAGACCTGGACATGGTCTTCTATGTACAAAAAACCTCTGAAAGGTATTCTATGAATATAAGACCTTTAAAAGGTCTTCTGTGGATAGAAGACCTTTAAAAGTTCTTATGTGGATAGAAGACCTGTAGAAGGTCTTCGATGGTTAGAATAGCTAAGCCGAAAGTTCTATTGCCGTGGTCCAAAGTCGTTAAAGGTTGTCAGAGTTCATGTTGACGTTTCAGAAGATTTTCTCCAAGTCGTCAAATTTTCGATGTTCTTTTTGCTTTTTAAATCCCATACCAAATGTTTGAATACATTTCCAACACCGACATGACCGCCACCAGTCTCCAGGAATTAGATCACATATTTTCCTAGACCAAGCAAATATTCAATATTTTGCTTGGCTTCATCGCCGCTGGATCGTAATACATCGACAGTCAATCAATCTCTTTTTTTGTCGGCCGTCTCAATTCGTGTTTTTTTTTCGTTTTTGCCAATTCGTTCATGCTCAACGTGTGTCGATTTTCTTGATGGCTGCCTGCCATCACATTGCCAAAGACATGCCGGAAGAATCGGCGTTTCGTTTTTTTTTGTTTCGTTCGCTATTGATTTACGAACCACTGACGTTTTATAATTCGACATTTTGTGTTTGGTGTTGCTTATTGGCGTTTTAATTTTTGCGTTTGGCAATTTTGTGCGGAAAAAAAATTGTGCCGACCTGCAAGAAAAACACACGTGCAGCTAATAAAATGGAAAATGGGGTTTTGTAACTGGCTTTAGCTGTTGAGTGAGTGTGTGTGGGTATCTGTTGTAACATGGTGTTATTTTAAACGTCATGATAATGTGTTTGATGCCACAGGTTGCAAATTTAGTTTTTGAGGCACATTTTGGGCGCTCCACATTGTGGTTGGTGTTGTGGCTAATTGCCGGCGTGTTTTTTGTCTTTTAATGGCATATGAACGTAATTTTTTGGATTATGCTATTGCTATTGATGTTTTCTTGGCATAAACTTGTTGATATCGCTGCTTATATTGCATCTGAGTTTAGAATTAGAACATTACAAATTATGGAGGTCGATTTTTGCCACTCCTTGGCAATTGATGTGAAAGTGGCAGTGGATTTTGAAAGGTTTGTGTCTTAAGTCTTTTGTTTGGTCTTCATGCTGTTGAGTTTTTTGGAAGTTCCAGGGAACGGTGGGAGTTGTTAGACTTCTAGTGGACAACGCTTTTTAAATTTAGGGGTGTAACAATATCAACGACCTCCTTTGAAGTGTGCAGTGTGACCACCCTGGGGAATATAGTATTATCTACGATAGAGGAGTTCCACCAATCCAAAAAAAAAATTGTCATGGAAAATTCGAAGAAAAAGTTTTTCTTCAAATGTTTGGGATTTTGCTATAATATCCTGTGACCTTTTCAAAATCCACGTTTTTGATCCTTCGATGTAGTCTCATGCGAGCTTTTTAAAAATCACGCGTTTTCGGGACTTAGTATGGCCTTTTGATCTTTACTGCCTTTAAAGTCCTAACATAATGAACAGGTCTTGAGCATTTAATAAAGGATCTTCGCAATTCAATCCTCTTGGCAGTCTTATAAATCTATATTCTTCAGCCATTGATTCAGGTTCCTGACAGTCTTATAAATCCACGTTTATGAGCTGTTAATGGGGTTTCCTGATAACCTTTGAAACCCTCCTTTTTAAGCCCCTGACAGCCGTATATATATGTATAAAAGAGTAGTGAAATAACTGACTGGCTGAGAATTCACTCCCAGACGAAACGGCTGAAGCTAGAATCTGGAAATTTTGCACGAATGTCGGTCTTGATGCATAGGCTGGGTTTTTTTTCGGAATTTGTACTAAATGGGTACGAAAATTACTGAAATTTACTAAAATTTTAATATTTTGTGGTGGATAAACGGAATTAACTAGAATTCGGAATTTTGAAATGAGAGTCACTGATGAAGTGCAGGATAGGTGTACCAAAGAATTGTTTAAAATTCAAACTTTAAGGTTACGAACATTTCTAAAATCGTATAATTTGGTAATATATGAACGGATAGAAATTTGGAACAGTTTTTTTTTAATTTTGAAATTTTGAATTGGGGCCCATGCTGATGGTAGGCTGATAATAAAAAGGTGGTTATGGAAATGTGTTCTAAAAGTGCATGTTTTTAATATTTATGCAAATCTGGCGTTTAGGTAAGATTTAGACTCTTGACGTCTTCTAGAAGCTATAGTAGAATTTTATGGCGAATAATTTTGTAAAATGTTGTGTTGAATATTTCTTCCCCTGAAACCTTCCGCCTAAAATAAAATTTAATGTAACTTTCAGGCGTCAAATCGAAAAAAGCGGAGGAAAAATTAATAAAATTAATTTTTTTTTGGCTAGGAACATTGAGGCAGATAATTACTTGGTTTAAAGTGGAAGTGGAAGTTTCTTTTCTTTGGCGACTTATAGTAGAATTTGATGAAGAATATTTTTGTCTTTGTGGTCATCTTTCTAAAATGATGCTTTGTTGAAGATTTTTGCCCAAATCCAAAGTAAAGTACGGCTTTAACTCTAAAATGTGTTTTTAATGTTTATGCATTTCTGGCGTTTAGGTAAGATTTAGACTCTTGATGTCTTCTAGGACCTATTGTAGAATATTAAGGCAAAAGAATTTGCAAAATTTTGTGGTGAATATTTCTCCTCTTGAAACCTTCCGCCTAAAATGAAATTTTTTATAACTTTCAGGCGTTAACTCGAAGAAGGCCGGGGAAAAATTGATGAAAAAATTGGGGAATATTTTCGGTTTTTTGTGAACATTGAGGCAGATGTTTTTTGGTTTAAAGTGAAAATGGGGATTTCTTTTCTTTGGGGACTTATAGTAGAATTTGATGAAGAATATTTTTGTCCTTGTGGTCATCTTTCCAAAATGCTGCTTTGTTGGAGATTTTTGCATAAAGTCAAATAAAGTACTAATATAACCCTAAAATGTGTTACTTTAAAACATATGAATTTTAGGTGTTTAGGTAAAATTTCGAGTTCTGACGTCTTCTAGGACCCATAGTAGAATTTTATGACAAATAATTTTCTAGAATATTTTTACTTCCTATCATGTCGTTTTAAGGGAGTTTTTAAATATAATTTTAAAAAAGACCAAAAAAGGCCCTTTTCCTGACTCGCTTGAGGGTTAAAATCTTCGACCAAGATATTTCTTGAATTTTTATCTGCAATATTGCTGAAGACTGTGTACACCTAAAATGCACGGATTCCGGGGAATCTTAATTGGAAATCTTTCCAAAACTGTAAAAGAGGGGGGAACTTGTCCCCTTTGTTTTGGTTACTTTTCGAGGAAAACTTTCAAAACGCCGATACACGTGCCTTCTTTTTATGGCTCTGCTTTCATAAATTGCTTTATTTTTTCCGTAATTACTTTTTTGTTGCCGCCTCTCTTTTGTTTACTTTTCGAGGAACACTTTCAAAACGCCGATACACGTGCCTTCTTTTTTTGGCTCTGCTTTCATAATTTGCTGGATTTTCCTCGTTATTATTTTTTTGCGTTGCACAGTGTAATCCTAACATCCTTTAAAACACCGTACCTTTGCAGGTATGACAAGGTGAACTAAAGCCATAATTTCCACATTGATTTCCCCCTCCCCCCATCTAAGTCTAAAATTCAAACTCGAAATTCAAACAACTTGTTCATTTCACACCCTCAGCATTCCAGGCGGTGGCGGACTAATTGATTAAGGTGGACATTTTCGACATATATTAAATCAACACGTTCCGCAAATGATGTCATTTTCCGGCAGAGAGTAGAACAAAAAAAAAAAAACAGCTCAGCTCAAGACAACTCTGGAAACAAGTAAAAAAGCTGTAAGTTCGGGGGGCTATAGGAAGACGTGGACCTACATGGCCCCGTTATATGGGGGCTATAGGAAGACGTGGACCTACATGGCCCATTTTCAATAACAAAAGTCCTGCAGACATAATGCACATTTGAGTAAATTTTTATCAACTTATTTCACTTCGTTCGTAAGCTAGAGTGATTTCTATAGACGGATCGAGGTATTACAAACGTAATGACAAACTTAATATACCCTCCATACCATGGTGGAGGGTATAAAAACAGCTCAGCTTCAAGACAACTCCGGGGAAAAAAACGAAACCCCCAAGAAAGACAATAAAATGTATGAATCAGCAAATTTGTTCAAATGTCACTGGAACATTAGCCAAAGCAATACCACAAATCAAAGGAGCAGTTCATGAGTTGGTGGTCATAACTACTGTTCGGCAAACGCCATAACCCGCAAAACCAACACCATCACCGCAAAACCCATGCGGAAGGTGTTGACCGTGAACATAGCAATCAACTCTCGACCGACCACCAAATGAATCGGCAACCTGGCCAACATGCAATGCCATGCCAACTAACCCACCAACCAACCAACATAACAATTGCAGTTGTTGCTTTAACCGCACCACATCATACCACACCACACATGCTGTGAGCTGTAGTACTCTGGCCTGATCGCATATGGATAATGGATATTTTGTTTTCTTTGAAGATAGATAGCCATGCATACATATCGTTTCACACATGATCAGATTGAAAATTCTTTTTTGGGATGGGATAGAAAGGGGCGTAAAGGATGGGGAGGTGAGCAAGTGCTTGTGATGTGTGGGTGCAGGAGGAAGTGCAACCAAATGAGCAACAAATGTAACGTAACTGTAGAATTTTATGGGTGCGTTTATATTCAATGGACTGGCTGACACACCAACTTCACCTCCCTTCGCCACCACCACCACCACCCCCATCACCATTTCCAGCTCTATTGAATGCAAATATCTTAGCCAACTTGTCTGACATTTTCCATGTGACCATTGGTAAGACAATAGCTGTAGCAAGAGTTACTAGAGCAATGGGAAATATGATCTCACCCATGTGTCTGTCCAGGTATGGGCATGAAGTTTTCGAAGCTAAAATGTTGACTATACTTTTAGATGACAACAGCAAAAAAAAAAAAAACAAAAGAAATGAAATGAAACAAAATGTTTGCAAACCAATCGATTGGCAAATTGATGATGATGATGAACAGTGTTTAGAAGTGCGAACAATGAAATGCGATATGTGGCGGAGAAATATCTGACTCTAGGGAGTGATAATTTAGTTTCCATTTGGAAAATTGTGAAGATATTAACCTGAGAGAATCTCCGTTTGCTTGGACCAATAAGTAGTGGACATGTGGTTTGAAAGTTCATTATACAGGGAGAGATGAAAAAACTGCACCCAGCTTCAGACTGCTGTCGATTCTAAACCACTCGTCCGACAGCTGTTAAAATTATTCGAGTGACAGCTCATTATATTGTTTACAAGCGTACAAAAGCATTTTGGTGAGAATTTTCCAGAAAAAAAGTTATTCGTGATGGAATTCAAGCGTGATCGGGTGATTTCTTCATATTTGGCTGGAAAACCACAATTGGCTATCACGAAAACAGTAACATCAGCAGAAATGGTTCGAAAAGTAAAGTAGCGACTTGATCGAAACCCCCGTCGCAGTGGCCGAAAATGGCTCGTGAGCTGAACATATCGCAATATTCCATTCGGCAAATATTGAAAATTGAGCTCGGGGTAAAGCGATTGAAATTCCAAAAAGTGCAAGAAGTTTCACCGCAACAGGAAGAAAATAGACTCAAAAGAGCCAAAGAGTTGCTTCGCTTGGCCGAAAGTAGGGGACTGCCGAATTTGGTTTTCTCCGTCTTCGATGCGAAAACATTCGTTGTCCAGCAATTTGTGGACAAACAAAATGATCGAGTTTTCGTGCCAAAGAGGTCAGCTGAAAATGACACCTTCGGTTGGCCACCAGAACTCAAGCGCCAGCCATGGTGATGGGGTGGGCCGCCATAACGGCCGATGGTCGTTCTCCGCTCGTATTCATCGACCGTGGCATCAGAATAAATGCCGAATATTATCGCGAAAATATTCTGGAGAGTGTATTAAAGCCTTTGGGCACGTAAACATTTTGGCCGCAACCCTTGGACATTCCAACAGGACTCAGCACCATCGCACGCCACACGCCACCAAAATCTCCGAATACCAATCCGTTGAACTATTGTGTCAGGAGTATTTTGGAAAGCAAGGTTGGCACTAAAAAAATACTAAAGTGTCGATCACCTCAAGCAAGCGCTTCACCGGACCAATCTAAACTTATTCTAATATTCGATGCTATTTTCGACATTTTTTTGCTTTCATTCAATAAAATTAAAAAAAAAAATTATGGCGTTTGACTATGTTACAGTTTTTTTATCTCACCCTGTAAATATTGGAAAGTGTGATCCCTTGTGGGTGAGGTACCAGTAGGGTCTGGCAGATATACATATATCATTTTCACAACAGATCAGATGTGTGAAATTTGATGAGAATTGAATGAATTTGAGGGGAGTTTAACCCTTTGTGGGGGAAATAGGGCGCCGCTATATCCCATTTTCACAGCAGATATTGTGTGAGTAAAAATAATTGCATGTATGAAATTGGCCAAGCCATATTGCTGAGGGAGAAGGGAATATTTTCGGTTTTTTTCAACATTGATGTAAATATTTCTTTGATATACAATCGAAATAAAGATTTCTTTCGTTAGAATAACTTATAATGAAATTTGATAAATAATATTTTTGTCTTTGGGGTTATCCTTTAAAAAAATTACAAAAAAGACCATTTTTTTGACTCGCATGGGGGTTAACATTATCGACAAAAATAGTCCACGTGCTGTTGTCTGTAATATTGCCAAACACACTATATACCTAAAATGCACGGATTCCGAGGAACGTTAATCCAAAAATTTCCAAAAATGTGGTGGAGAGGTGAAATTGTCCCCTCTAATTAGGTTACTATCGAGCTGTACCTTTTCCAAACTCCGATACATGTGTCTTTTTTAGCTATACTATCATAATCTGTTTGATTTTCCCCGTAATTATTTTATGTGTTGTACTATGCTATTAAAAACACATTTCACATATATGAGTTTATGCAGAATCCTCCTAAAAACATGAAATCAAAGACAAAAACATTCTTCATCAAGTTTCACTATAAGTCACCAAAGAAGGGAAATCTCTATTTCCAGTATATATGAAGATAATTGGATTTAAAATTATCCATATTTGTGGATAAATAATTTCAGAAAAGACAAAAACCACTTTTAATATTAACAAGTAAGCAAAGGCTACCGTCGAGCGTGGCCGACCGTTGAATACCCTACAACACTATAATAAACCATACAGTGTATATAGGGGAAATACTCGAAAGAATTACACAAGATATTGTGACAAATAATAAAAGAAAACCATCAGGTTCCGTTCTCTAATTTTCGAATAATAGCAACTTAAACTAATTTGCTCATTTCCAATTTATTCGTAGATGTTGCACGTAAATGGTCTTCCTAGATCTGGAACCAATATTTCTCAAAGACCTATAATCTCTCAGAAGTGGCAAAAGATTAACATTTATTATTGGTTTTTGACTGAAACGCATCAATATGAGATACAGCCATTTGACTATATTCTTCAACGAAATAATCAGAAGTGCGTTTTTCCTGTATTTGTGAATTCTCCAAAAAGTCACTGGAATGGACATTTTCGTATTTTGTCTACAAAAGTTGACAAACTATTTCATACATTGAATATTTTTGGATGGCCATCCGAAACTGCTTGGCTTTTGCAATGTGCGGTAACCCCCATTCAAATGTGCGTGAGGATCGGGCGATAATTACGACCTACCGACAATTTTGCAGTTTTTTGGTCCATTTCAACCCCTAAATATATGGCGATCATCTCCAAAAAGAGTAGGCTTCTATTCTGACCCTCATCTCATCCCCATGCAAAATTTCGTAAGGATCGGGCCATAAATGCGATCTGTATATGATATCCTGATATCCTAACTACTTAGTTTTTTTGGTGTAGAAATATTGCCAAATGTTTAATTCAAAATGAAAATATGCCAAAAATATAACAAAATTGAAAAAATATGAGAAAATGTTACAAAATCAATATTTTCATATTTAGAGAGATATTTTTATGCGATTTTTTAGAAATTTATCTTTCCTGCCAAGAGGCCATTCTGAATTAATGAGAACTGTCGAAATCAGTTCAGCCGTTCTCGACATATATGAGATCTTTCAAGCATATCTTCTTTGATAGACATATATATCGCACATATTTTGCTATACATCCGATTTTATGGATGTTAACATCAATGTAAAGATCAGAAGTAACCTTGTCATGGCTTTGTGATTTCGCCGGGATTTAAAATATTCGCGGTTTAATGAAAATTTTTGAATTTTTTCAACACAAAAGATATGGTCTATTTTACCCGCTAAATATTATCCGATGACCACTCAAATTGGTAGGCTTCTTCCCCGCCCTAAACTCTAGCTACATGCGAAATTCCGAGTCGATTGGTCTATAATTGCGACCTGTATAGCTACTGCAAAATCCGACATTTTTCAGTATTTGGTCCATTTCAACCCCTAAACATTTGGCGATCATCTCCAAAAGAAATAGGCTTCTATTCTGACCCTAACCCCACCCTCGTGCAAAATTTCGTAAGGATCGGGCCATAATTGCTACCTGTAGCGTGATTACAAATTTACATGGACAGACGGACGGACGGACAAACATAGCTAGATCGACTCTGCTCGGCGAGCTAGGAAGATCCATATATACTTTCCTATATGGGAAACCAATATTTCGAGGTGTTACATAAATTCTGGCCCAATCAAACTTATAATACCCCCAATACATAGTGTTGTAGGGTATAAATATCAAATTTCCAGCTCTAGATTTTTGGCTTCTCAAACCACTGTCTTTTCGGAACTTTAAACAAAATGCCATTTAAGAATTTTCTTTTGCCCAATGCTGTGCTTCGGTCTAGTGGTCTAGACCTTATATATATATATGATATCGCCGGCAATAGAGTCTAGAGTAATGATGATGGCGATGATAATATTGACGTTAGTAGCCAATGTTGTGGTGGTATTTGTAGTGGTGGGGTGTCTCACTCGAGGGAGGTGTGGAAACCATGAATATCTTTAGCTCCTTCTTTGTGTAACCGTCTGGCTTAGGCTACCTCTGCCTCTAATGAATGACGGAATGCACACCTGCAACACGCAAAAAGAGATTTCTAAACAGAATGTTCACTTTGTCAGTTTGGTGGCCACAAAAAAAAGAGAACTAAAGTATGCAAAGGGTGTGCTTACATGGGGGTGTTGTTACTTTTTGAAAAATATTATTTAGAGTTGTAGTTTAAAATATCTATCACTCGAAAATGTCCCCACCATTCAAAAACACATACCTCTTGGCAAGGTGTTTTAATGATGCCATCCGTGACAAGATCCACTGTCGACGATGAAAATAAACCGCCAATCGAACGAACAACTGCATCTCTGGGGAGTTAAAATCATTGCAGCACGAAATTCTTTATTTCCTTAAATGGCTTCAAAATGTTTCAATTCTTATTTACTGCCACTTGTTTTTGGTGTTGTTGTTGCTGTTGCTGTTTTTCCTATCTAGGCCTAGAATAAGAAAAGTATTGAACTGGTGGTACGAAAAGCCTTTGAAGTTGAAAAAATAAGTGATTGCACCTGGCTGGACAGTTGTATTTTTGTCTTTACACTTTAACACAACTCCCTCCCTCCCCTCCTCTCCTCTTGTCAGCGAAACAAGTGAAATGAGTTTTCACACATTTCAGACATTTCTTTTTGGCCAAAATCTCCACCAAAGCCGTTGAAAGTTTTAACAGCAAAACCAAAAAACGCAAAACACCAGAAAATGTTAACAACTTTTAAGGCATGCAACGCTAATTAGTTGCGGTTTTTGTTGGTGAATTTTCACATGGCTGAGGGGCCAACAACAAAAAAAAAACAACAACAATGACATTGATGATCAATGGAGTCAAACAGAAATTGGCAAAGGAATTCTTAGCATACCAATTAAATTAGCAGTTGTCTATGGCCTTAACAAATTTTCCTGGTTGCCTAAGTTGCAGGTGGGGAGGAGATGAACACACATTTTTGGGGAGGATACCCAATATAAACAGGCGAGTTTGAATATAACATAGGGTAACTTGAAAAACTCAAACTTTGTGCATAATTACGGCAAGAATTTAGTAGATTATGAAAGCGGAACGGAAAATAGAAGACACCTGTATCGGTGTTTTGAAAGTTTACATAGCACATTAACCTACTATATAGAGGGGACAAGTTCCTTCTCGTCAACGAAAATTTTGGACATTTTTTGGATTTAAATTCCGTGGGATCCTACTGGGATTTTCGCAATAGTACGATTTTTTTCGGTTGGAAATGTTAAGCCTAAACTGGGTCACCATACGGGCGTTTTTCGGTCCTAATTCAAAAATTCACAATAACCTACTATATAGGGGACAAATTCCACCTCAACATAGAAAATTTTGGAAATTTTCGGATTTAGATTCTTTGGAATCCTACTGGTATCTTCGCAATATTACTAGCGATTTTTTTCGGTTGAAAATGTTAAGCCTAAATTGGGTCACCATAGGGGTGTTTTTCGGTCCTAATTCAAAAAGAGGCTGAAAACCATTTTAAATGTAAACGTAGCAAGTCAGAATGTTATTCGGATTTAATTGAGAAAAAATCTACGATAGGCCAAATTCTGGAAATCCTGGAAGACGTCGGAACTCTAAATCTTACCAGAAATTGATAAAACACATTTTATAGTTAAAGCCTTACTTCATGTTAGTTTATGCAAAATTCCGCTACAAATCATCAGTTTAGAAGGATGACGTAAAAGACAAAAGACATTCTCCATCAAATTTCACTATAAGTCACCACAGAAAACAGATCTCTATTTCCAATATATATCAGGAAAATAAGTGCATCAATGTTGCAAAGAAAAAACGCGAAAATATTTTCCAATTTTTTGATCAATTTTTCTATGGACTTTTTTCGAGCCAATGCATGAAAGTAATGTAAAATTTCGTTTTAGACAAAATGTATCAAAAGAAGAAATATTCTACACAACATTTACCTTAAAATCTCAGAATAAACTATATACCTAGGTACAATAGTTTTTGAGAAAATTACATTCGAAATTTATATATTGCAAGTGAAAATTATGTGTTTACGTTTTTTACTGCTATTTTTAACACGTTTCTATTCTAAGTCAAAATCTCCCTTAATGCTGCACTCTTCCCGGATGGTATCAAAGGAACAAATATTCTCTATCAAATTTCATTGTGAGTCTCTGAACAATAGAAATGTGTAAACCTAATATGTTCCATTTAAAAACATCTTTAATTTTAGTTTATAAATTTTTTTTCGACAAAATTTTGATTTTTTTGCGTTTAATCATGGGAGTTTATGTAAAAATCCGCAACAAATCGTCACTTAAGAAGGATGATGTCAAAGACAAAAATATTCTCCATCAAATTTCACTATACGTCACCAAAGAAAGCAAATCCCTATATTCAATATATAACAAGAAAATTTGTGCATCAATGTTGCCAAGAAAAAAACGCTAATATATTTTCCAATTTTTTTTTATCAATTTTTCGTTGGGCTTTTTTCGAGTCAATGCATGAAAGTAACGAAAAATTTCGTTTTAGACAAAATGTGTCAAAAGAAGAAATATTCTACATAATATTTCCCTTAAAATCTCAGAATAAACTATATATCTAGATACGATAGTTTTTGAGAAAATTACATTCGAAATTTATATATTACAAAGAGAAAATTGTGTGTTTACGTATTTTGCTGCTAATTGAACACCTTTCTATTCTAAGTCAATATCTCCCTTAATACTGCATTCTTCCCGGATGGTATCCAAGGAAGAAATATTCTCTATCAAATTTCATTGTGAGTCTCTGAATAATAGAAATGTGTAAACCTAATATATTCCATTTAAAAACATCGTTAATCTTAGTTTATAAATTTTTTTTTCGACAAAATTTTGATTTTTTGCGTTTAATCATGGGAGTTTATGTAAAAATCCGCAACAAATCGTCACTTAAGAAGGATGATGTCAAAGACAAAAATATTCTCCATCAAATTTTACTATAAGTCACCACAGAAAATAAATCTCTATTTCTAATATATATCAGGAAAATATAAGCAATAATGCTGCCAAAAAAACGCTAAAATATTTTCCAATTTTTTTTTTTATCAATTTTTCGTTGGGCTTTTTTCGAGCCAATGCATGAAAGTAACGAAAAATTTCGTTTTAGACAAAATGTGTCAAAAGAAGAAATATTCAAAACAACATTTCCCTTAAAATCTCAGAATAAAGTATATACCTAGGTACAATAGTTTTTAAGAAAATGAAATTCGAAATTTATATATTACAAAGAGGACATTGTGTGTTTATGGTTTTTTACTGCTATTTTTAACACGTTTCTATTCTAAGTCAAAATCTCCCTTAATACTGCATTCTTCCCGGATGGTATCAAAGGAAGAAATATTCTCTATCAAATTTCATTGTGAGTCTCTAAACAATAGAAATGTATAAACCTAAAAACATTTTTAATTTTAGTTTATAATTTTTTTTTACGAACTCTAAATACGTAATTTGAAACTACTCCAGTAAATAATGATGCTAAAATCATCAAAATACCGAATTTTGGGAGGTGCCGTTATAGGGGGCTATACTAAGATGTGGACCTGCACAGACAATTTTCTGTACTAGGCTGTAGTATCCATTTCGAACTTCAAATACCAAATTTGTAATAATTCCGGTGAATAAGATCGCTAAAATCATCAAAATACCGAATATCGGGAGGTATCGTTATATGGGGGCTATATGACAACGTGGACCTACATGACCCATTTATGAACTTAACCTGCCTACTGGTAAAATAAACATGTGTGCAAAATTTTAGCTTTCTATCTCAATTCTTTCGAAAGATAGCGTTATTACAACAGACGGACGGACATCGCTAAATCGACTTAGAATTTTACGCTGATCAAGAATATATACTTTGTTGGGTCTGACATGATTATTTCGAGGAGTTACAAATGGAATGACAAAGTTAATATACCCTCCATAGAATGGTGGAGGGTATAAAATGCGAAAATATTTAATTTTATAGCAATTTTTCCTCGTCCATTTTTTTCGACTTTTCGACTGAAAGTGACATAAAATTTCGTTTCACGTCGATAGATGCAAGATATGTTAATCCAAAAATTTCAAAATATTTTTTTTAAGAGGGGTGAACTATTCCCCCTTACAGCCATTGCAACCTACACCCCATTAGCGTGGTGGTGAAAAAGAAACAAGATGAAATATCCTAATGAGGCGAAAATTATAAATAAAAACATGAGTATATTCACAAGAAAAAAAATCCAACCAGCTGCATTTTTTGAATTTACAGAATAGACCTGCAGGTGAAATATTTTTCTTTCTCAATTAATTAAAATATAATTTTCACTTCTCCGGAGATAAGATCCAACAAATCTTTGACATTTTCAACACAATACAATAAAACAACTTCTTCGCGATACCAGGTTTTTTTCTTCTCAAAGCACAGCATTTTTAATTGATCGACCTGAAAAGATTATCCAGCAAAGATAACAATTTGTTGAAACCGCGCTCGCGATGATACAATCGATTACACATTTACATCGATATCAAATTACATTTATGAGGTGGTTTCGGAAATTTAACATTAATTCGAAATGTCTTGGAACATTTTCGTAGAGGATTTCACCGAATAAGAGTATATTCAAAGGGACGGAATTGTCTTGGCTAATTATTGCTGTTGTTGTTGTGGTTATCTTTCTTTCTTTTTTAGCGATTTGTTGATTCTTGTCTTTTGGCACTTTTGCACCTGAAATTAACTTTTGGGCGGAAAAAAAACAAGCAACCAATGTAAGTCCCATGCTCATTTGTTATAACTGTCCTCGGTCATTAGTCTTTACATATTTTGGGAGGAAAGGGGGAGAGGGGAGGGGGTGTGCGTGCAAAACATCTTTCAACAGTTTTCCTCATCTTGGCTGAGTTGTCCATTTTAATTTTGAAATTTTTGATACGGTCTTCCAAAAAAAAAAAAAAAAAAAAAACAGTTTTTTTTTTAGATCCGCTGACAAAGATAAGCCATCCAACCGCTGCAACATGATATGAATGTTCGAATCACTGATGACTATCTTTTAACAAATTGTTATCATTGTAGGTTTAATCCTTTTTGTTGGATGCCGACCGCAATCAGCTTCAGTCTTAGTCTCAGCCTCAACCTCAGCTGCTGAATGCTAAACGTGTCAAGTAGCAAAGCTTTCTTAAATGGCCCAACCTGCCCCAAACTCTTAAAATTAATTTCTCTGCCAAACTGGCAGCTTGTAAATCTGGCCATAGAGTGCCGCTCCTGGCATATTTAATGAAGTTCGATGTCTTTTCTGTTTCAATTTCACCATTTATCTTTGATTAACCGCCGCTGCTCCTGCTGCTGTTGCCTGAAGCTGGACAGGTTGTGGTTAATGAAAGGGGAAATGCACGTTTTTCACCCATAAAAATGACTCCGATTCTGGAAGCCATGGCAAAAAAGGCATGCTTAATTAATTTCAGGTGCTAAGTGCCATAAAATAAATGGGCCATTAAAAAAAGGAGAAGAGTGAGCAAACCAGGACATTTCTCCAGCCACCAAGGCCTGGAAAGCCGGTAAGTGAAACTCAAAAATGACTAATGCAAAATGAAATGGCAACCATATTTTTAACGGCAATCTTTTAATTTCAACAACAACATGTCGTGATGATGAGAGGAAAAGGAGCGGAAACTGTTGAATTTCACAAATAATTAACATGATCTGACAAACTGTTTGCAGAAAGCATAATGGAAGTATTTCTTACGGAGTAATTAGGATGAGGACAATTTTGTTAAGATTACACTGGCCAACAAAATTTATTTTTTTCCCAGGAATTACGGGAAAATCCCAGTAGAGGAGAAAAGTTAACCCCACTTCCAGCTCCATAAATTCACTCAATGCCAATTTTAGTAACATTTAGTACTTTTCGTATAATTTTAGTACTAATTTGCAAAACCGTCCCATATCTCAGTCCTAGGCACCAAGAGCTGTCGAAATACAAAAATTTTACGCTTTCATCTTTATCCCTTCACCTAATACGAAATTTAGTTCAGTTTCAATTTTCGAACAACTATAGTTCACACATCCGAATCCACCTCCAAATCCCATTACCAGACACCAACAGAAATCTAAATATCAAATTTCGGGATTTCACCCAAGAGCCACTTGGTACTTTTCAAACAATCTTATCTTCACAACAGGCACTGAAAGGAAAATCTGTATCAAATTTCATTTTTTTCACTCAAAATTTCCAAAACCACCTCCATATCTTAACTACAGACATTTGTATCAAATTTGAGGATTCCAGCTCTATCCCTTCACCTAAGACCCAATTTAGCACCGTTTTGTACTTTTCGTACAATTGAAGTACACATTTCCGAGGCCACCTCCATATCTCCAGGCTACACATGAAGAGCGACCCAAATATCTAATTTCAGATTTCTAGCATCATTTGTTCATCCAATTCCAAATTGTGCCAATAATAGTAATATGTAGTACTTTTCGTGCATTTGTGGTACAAATTTTCAAAACAACCTCCATATCTTAACTACGGACACCAACAGTGAAATGTATCAAATTTCAGGATTCCAGCCATATGCCTTTACCTAATATCCAATTTAGTACTTTTCGTACAATTATAGTACAAATTTCCAAAACCACCTCTACATCTCGATCCCAGATCCTAAATTTCGTGATTCCAGCTCTAAGACCCAATTTTGTACTTTTCGTACACATGAACAACGACTCTAATATCAAACTTCAGATTTCAAGCACTCTTTGTTTATATAATCCCAAATTGTACCAATAATTGTAATATTTAGTACTTTTCGTACATTTGTAGGGCAAATTTCCAAAATTTCCGTATCTTAACTACGGACACCAACAGTAACATTTTTAAAAATTTTCCGAATTTCAGCGCTATCCTTTTACCCAATACCATATTTAGTAGTATTTAGTACTTTTCGTACAATTAAGTACAAATTTCCAAAACTACCTCCACATCTCAATCCCAGATATCAACAGAGCCTTCGACATTAAATTTCGGGATTCCAGCTCCATTCCTTCACCTATGACCCAATTAAGTAACATTTTGTACTTTTCGTACAATTATAGTAGACATTTCCAAGATCAACCCCATATCTTGACCATAGATACCAAAAGTGAATTCTATATCGAATTTCATTTCTTCACCCAATTCCAAATTTAGTACTCTTAGTACACTTATAGTGAGAATTTTCAAAAACCTTCTAGATTTAGGAGTTCTAGCTCTACTGCTTCCTCAAATACAAATGGTATTATATTAAGTACCTTTTTAGTACGAATTTCCTAAAACCCAGTCTTATCACGTGCCTATACACAAAGACTAAGCCTCATAAATTTCAGAAGTCTGACTTCTTCTCTCCATTGGTTACCTTAATCCCCGATTGGATTGATTCACTTACAGTCTTTGCATGTGAAAAATGTGGTCCGTTCGAAGGGTGGGTTAGAGACTCTGTGACGACAAAAATATGCACTGGCAAACTTCCATGTGATGTTAAAGCACCTTATGTCTCCATCATAATGACCAGATACCATGGAATACTACATTTTAATGTGGTTTAATCATTTTTACAAACCAGCACTTGGGTGCTAGATTTTTTATTTTCCAAAACCCCTCGCCCCTCCTCTCAGGTAAAAAAAAATCTGCGGTATTGGTTGGAAACTTTTTTCCAACTATGGCTAAACCAATGCAGCGGGGCTGCCTCAACTCTCTAGTCGTTCCATTGAACCACACAACCGAGCAATGATTGACTCTAATGGGGCTGTGTCATATCATGTTCTCGCATGGCTTGATATAAATTGAATGTGTTTTTCAGTGTTAATCGCTTCACTTAATCTGCCACATAATTGATTTTAAGGTATTGCGTGAGAGAGTTTTTTTTTTACATTTTATTTTTTTGAATGCAAAGCAGCGATTAATGCTAAGCGGTTTTCGTTTAGCTGGTGAGGCAGGAGATTAATTGTTGTAGAGGGAACAATGCAACATGTCTGATGTCACTCATATTTTAAAAGGAAGAAGTTAGAATAGTATAGGTTTTTTAGTTTGACAAACAATTGGTTCAACTATTTTTATACCCTCAGTTATATGGCTACAGCGGGTATATATCATTTGATACAACCAAAAAGTGTCACATCGAAATAACGGCTTTAGACCCCAGAACATTTGAAGTCTATCTGACAGTGTCCATCCATACGTCCGTCAGTCTGGTGCGCACAATAACCCTTGAATGGAGTATTGGCATTAAATTTTTTTTTAAATTTTAGTGTCAGTATCAGATTGAAAAATTACTAAAATTGTCGAAAATACCAATGACTTTTCATATACCAAAATGTATTATATTTTTTAACTGGTACATATTAAGTTTACACTGTTCTTGTGTTCAGTGAATAATTATAAAATTCGATCTAGAATATTTCTTCCTTTGAAACATTTCCAAAAAAGAAAAATGAAGTTTTAAGGGAGATTTTGGTTTGGTGTGGAAATATGTTATATTAGCCGAAATAAAACGTAAACACTTAATTTTCAATTGTAATATATATATTTCGAATGCGATTTCCTTAAGCGCTTTTAGGTCTGATATGCATAAGCTTAGTTTTGTTTGGGCTTATAATCAGGGCGTAATAGTGGCACCATTTGGTTATAATATTAAATTTCTGTTGCATTGTTGAGGTTGCCTAATTTATATCGGTAAATGATATTATTATCAGCGTAAGTGTACGAAGAGCTATTGTATAGGTTGAGCGTCATTTCGATGGCATATATTAAATATAATATTAGACCCAATTTTGACCCTTGTGGAACACCGTATTGCTTTGATAGTTCATAGCTGTTTGTGTTTGTTAATTCTAACTCCCCTGTCGTCAACTCAGTTAACTTTAAATTAATTGAAAGCTAACTATTTCTTAAGTAGTGGTGGTTGACACTTGGATTACTGTTACATGCAATTAAATAACTAGTTTAACATGGCGATGTCCTAGGGAGTAGTCAATTGTCCTGCTCTGCATTACTTTTAGTTAACTTTAAGTTAACTACCCAGCCAATAGCTTAAAGTTAACTAATTGGAGCTAGCTATAAACTAACTTATTTAAATAAGCTTTAAGTTGGTTTTTTTTAACTAACTATACGTTACTTAAGTTTCAGTCAACTAAAAGTTAGTTGTTTACACGTTAGCTTTATAATCACTATTTGTAACTAAAATAAAATGGGGTTTAAAAATGTATATTTTAATAACAAAAATATTTATTCTAATGAAAATTAAAAATCACTTCAACATTACAAACAAGTTATATAAATATTTTGTACATTTGTAGGTTTAAAAAATCAAATATTTCTAGTTTAAATTAAATGTTTGGTTTCGCGTTCTTATTTTGAATACATTTAGCATGGATGAAACGTTTCTTTATTATTTTTAAGGCGTTACGTATATCTGCTTCTACATCCTGAGAGCCAAGTAAACGACAAGCATCTATTTAAAAGATATGTATGAAAATTTGTACAAGTATTTAGACTTGGGTTCATGAATACATTTTTAAATCAGAACTAACCTGTCAAGATGTTATAAAAAACAGGAAAGTCTTTCAAACGTTTTTTGCCATGAACTCCATACAAGTTTATATGCATACACAAATTTGTTGTCATAATTTCTGTAAGCGTTTTTGACAAGCGACCTTTCAACATTGCTAAAAGGAATGTAAAGGCCAAATATTGCACTGCCCTAGTTTTGTAGAATACAAAATTCTTTCTTTTTTAAAAAGCCTCCTTAAATGTCTCTTGCTTGAACTTTTCATGATTTTTTTGTAATAAATTTTAAAACAACCACACACAAAAGCATTAAATTAATTTTAATTCCGAAAAAAAAAAACACTATACCATTCGAATGTTTTAACAAACAATTAAATTTTTATGCGAACGATGACATGCCGGTTTGTTTACTAATTAAATGTCTGAGACGTTAACTAAAGACGACGGCATTAAAAATTGGGCGGCGTCGGTGGCCGTTGGCTGATTTAATCTGCATGAAGCCGATAGTTATCGACATTATTAAAAATTATTTAAATAAAATAATACAAAAGTTAATAATAAACCAATAATTAGTTTTAGTATGTTAGTTATTACATACTTTCGTATATTAATTTATAAAATCGATATAAATGGTGATTGTTATAAACGTAAAATAATCTAAAAATTGAATTTATTCTTTTAATTAGAGTTACTATCTCCTGTCCATAACCGATTTTATACATCTACTCCATAAATTTTAACAATGACCCTAAATAAATTAAATCAATTGGCTTGGTTCTTTCAATACTTCCAAAAAAGAATGCCAAGGTTTTTGTTTACACTTTGGTTAATGTAAATTTTGCATTGCGTAGAAGTTAGCTTTACATTTGACTGCTGGGAGCTAACTTAATGTTGGTTTTTTGTAGTTAGCTACTCAGTTGACGACAGGGTCTAAACGACCTGTATGTGAGATAGTCTTGAAACCATTTCAAACATCTACCTCTTATTCCAGTTTTTTCTCCACATTCACTATTTTATCATGCGACAAAGTGTCAAAGGAATGAAATCTATGAAAAGAGCAATGCATTGTTTTTGTTGACTTAAGATTTTATTTACATGGTTTGAGAATTGGCCTATGAGTTAATTGATAAAGACGACACGGCAAACTTCTCAGATCACATTCTACAACTTTACCTTTTATCTTCACCTCTTCTACCAATCACTTTTTTTCCCCTTTTCTTAACATTCTTTTCATGATGAACACAATGAGCGGTAGCCATATGGTAACCGCGCGTTCTTTAACCTAACCTAATTTATATTCTTGTTTTTTTTTTTTAAGGCATATTGGTTTCTGTTTTCTGATATTTCTTTAATATTTTTGATTTGTTGTTTTCCAATAACATTATTTATAACCTGCCATGTTCCACGCATATTATGTTTATATTTAATAAACTGATCGTTTTTAGCTTTAATTATACGTTTATTTAGTTTTTTTATTAAAGTTTTTATAAACAATTTCGTTGGTTTTGTTGGATTTATTCTTAGCCCACTTTGTATACAGCTTGTATCTAATAGCCTAAGAATTAAGTATGTATTCATTCATCCATTAGAGACTATTGCGGTTTTTCTTTTTTGAGTGTTCTATTGTTGAATTTTCGTATATTTTGGTAAACGTTCTGTATATATTATTATAAAGATCATTTGCATTAGTATATATGTTTATAATTTCTTTCTCTAATTTGCTTATTAACATTGTTGGTATTGATTTTATATTTTTTGTTGTTTTGAATTTTTTCTTTGATATGCTCTTTCTTCTCGTTGTGTAAAAATTTGCAGGGTAAACTGCGAAAATTTTAAAATATTTTCCATATCTGCGGTTTTGTTTATCAATATAAATCGAGAATCTTCATTCTTTCGAGCATAAATACATCCTTTTCGGATCCAAACGAATTTTCATTTACACCCCTTTGCTCTAGTTTTAGTCATCCAAAGCAAGCGCCTTCTTGTGCGGAGTTAGCTCATCATTTAAAAAAATGGTATTTTCAATTCCCCCCTCATCAGCTCCCTCGCACACTTGCAGTGGGTGTCTGTTTTTTTTCATTATCTCTCTTTTTTTCTTATCGATGAGAACTCTATAATGATTTTGTTCTTTTTACTTATCTTCACAGTTCTCTCAATATCGGAGTTGCCTTTTTGAAAACTGAAAAAATGGAACTTTCTCAACTATTTTGGCTACCAACATCCCTATTCTCTGTTCCAACTTCTCTATTCTCTGATTGAGCATATGAACTTATGGCCATCTCTCCTGATCTTTCTTATTTAGTTATTGAACTTAAGTACAATTGTTCACTTCTCTCTCTATCTCTCTCATACAGGTCGTGTATATGTATTGTTAGTGTTGATACGTTCTTGTTAAGTAATTTCAACGATTATTGCTCCTACAAAAAACAAAAACATTTCGGATTTAAATAATCGGTGATGAATAAATTATGCAAATATACTACAAAAGGGTTTACTTTGACGAAAAAAGTACCAGGTAATATGTGCAGTTTAAAAACAAATTTCTTGTAGATGATATCGAAGATTCCTGTAGACGATATCGCTTATAAATATGTTTCATTTCCGATCGATGATGGTTTCCTCCTTATACCTATTATTCATACAGCAGATAATTTTCTTTTTGGAAATGGCGCTTTTTAACAAAACACAATATGAACTTTCAAATGGTAAATATTTGAAAAATAATTATTTGTCATTCGATAATATTTTTAATTTTATAATCTCAGACAAAACAAATGAGATAATTCATAAATTGGATCAAATTTTATGTAACCAATTGGAGTTAAATAAACGTTTAGATGAAGTGGAAAAGAAAATTGAAATAAATACAGGAGCACTTACACAAAAATTGGAAATTTTAAAAGAAATGTTGAAGAAAAATATTGTAATACCTCCAAAACTTCCCACTTAAATAAATGGAGGATATGACAATAATTGAACCAAAATTGGAGAAGATTTTAAAAAATATTTTGAAATCCATTAATAATTTAATTTCTTTCAGGTTAGTATCATAAAATTTATAATTTCACCTGATGGCCTTATTAAAAACTTCTGCAAAATTATTGACATTTCTATAATGTTATCTTACAACTATGACGGCACCCAAAATAAAAAGGCGTTTAAGGAAACATGGCCATTTTCGGTAAGTTAACTTTTTTCTTACATATTTATTTAAAAATGATATTATATTACCTTAACTGTAGTCTATTCTATAGTATAACTGAAACTTATTTCAGAAGCTGTCCGATGTTAAGGATTCAATGAACATGATTACGCCAAAAGAAATTAGAAATTGTTTCAAACTCCATAACGCCAGACACTTCCGAATAATGTCCCACAATAAAAAAAACTGGATACTGTATTGAAAATGGGCCATGTAGGTCCACGTTTTGGTATAGCCCCATATAACGGTACCTCCCGATATTCGGCATTTTGATAATTTTTGCGACAATATTCATCGGAATTGTTTCAAATTTGGTATTTGAAGTTCGTAATCGATACTACAGAATATTGCAGAAAATTGTCTGTGATGGTCCTCGTTTTGGTATAGCCACCATACAATGATTCCTCTATATTCGGTATTTTGATGATTTTAGATTTTTCCAAGTTTCATATTAGAATATTGTCCAAGGTAAACGTCGTCGTATAGACCCAGCTACATTCAAGATTTTAATGGATTTTTTTTGAGAATTGCCAAATTCGTTCCTAATGGTAGAGGGTATTCAAAGTTCGGGCCGGCCGAACTTACAGCTTTGTTTACTTGTTTTATCCGTATTTAATTTATTATTTTCTCTTTGATATGCTCCTTTTTATCGTTGTTCAAAAATTTGTAGGGTAAACTGTAAAACAATTTTAAATTGTTTCGGTTATGCTTTCCAAATCTGCGGTTTTTTATCAATATAAATCGAGAATTTTCATTCTTTCGAGCATAAATACATTCGTTTGGGACCAAAGCGAATTTACATTTCCAAAGCAAGCGCCTCATCATTTAAAAATATGGTATTTTCAATTCCACATTCATCAGCTCCCTCGCATACTTGCAGTCGGTGTCTGTTTATTTTTTGCATTATCTCTCGTTTTTTGCTTACCCATGATAACTCTGTAATGATATTGTTCTGTTTACTTATCTTCACAGTTCTCTCAATATCGGAGTTGCAAATTTTCACTCCCGTTTTCTCAAATATTTTGGCTACCAGAATAGAGAAGTATTATCTGCTCCATCTTCTCTATTATCTGGTTGAGCATCTGAATTTGTGCACATCTCTCCCGATCTTTCTCATTTAGTTTTTGAATTTGTTCACTTCTATCTCTCTCATACAAGTCGAGTATTTGTGTTGTAGTCTTGTTTCATCCAATTTTGTAGTCATTGCTGTGATGCTCTCCGTGAGTTGTTTCATGCAGTTTTCTATTCTAGGTATTTTATTTCTATACAATTTTTGAATGACTAGTATCCCCAAGAGACTTTAGAAAACTTTTTGAAGGACTTTTACGCCTAGAAAGGCTTTTGCAGATTTTCCAGAAGGCATTTGAAAGCCTTTTTTAAGGTCGCCCATCTTTAAAAGCATTTACAATTGTTTTGAAGATCTTCTGTTGTAAGTCTTTTCTCCCTATTCCCTCATCAATTGCCGCTAACAATTGGAAACATTTACTGGATTTGCGTTTTTTAGAAAGTAAATATTTTAGTTTTTTTTTATATCTTTAATTTAATTCAAACTGTCGTGTTGAACATTTTTGTCGTTGGAATTGCACGTTCTGTGTCGTTGTTGTTTTTTGAAAGCTTTACAAGAAATTTTACATGATCGTTCGCCAAGGGCCGGCCTTTCATGCCACCAACTGTTTGACGCGTGAGTGAATTTTCACCCCCATGCTGGTTGGCTGGCTGATTGGTTAGGTGGCTTGCCGAGGTGGTGGCGGCGGCTGTGCAGTGGCCAATCGTGTGGAGATTGTGATTGTCACCTTTGTGTGATTGCGGTCCCCGACGAAGACTGTCATACTTTGGCCATATTTGTGTCATTCGCAGCAGTCGTGATCACTTGACAATTGTACAAAAACAACAAAACAACAAAACATTCCAAACATATGGCCGAACATGTCGAAGAACACGATCTATTTATTTTATGTCAACGGCGAAACTAACGGTGATACGTGGCGGCAACAACAACAATTCTATTTGGCACGAGCTCATTAAGTGTCATTTAAATGCAACAAACATTGTCAACATTCAATGCAACATAAGACATGTTCTAGTCAAACGATTGCTGCTGCTGGGGCGAGCAATGCGAAAGGCAATGGAGCGGATCACCTCTCTTTGCCAGTTGTTAGTAGCTGCCAGTCAGTCAGCCAGCCAGTCACTTTTGATTCCTATTTCCTTTGCTTAGCTTTACCCTCCTGCTTCCTTTGCAGCTTAACTGCCGCTTCGTTGAATTACAACAAAATGATTTATTATCTGAATTTTGTGTTTTTTGTTTCTGTTTTATTTCTGTTTTAAGAACTTCATTAGCTGTCAATTTTCAACTGATGTTGTTGTTGTAGTTATTGTTGCTTTTATTAACAATGATCTTTTCTAATAATTATCGAATGGAAGTCGCTGTTGTTATTATTGTTTTGCTCCCTGTTCTTGTCAATTTGATACAAAACTGTAAATGTCGATGACAATTTTATTAAATGAAATCCACAGTTCGGTGGAGAATTTTAGCCCACCCTACAAGGAATTCTGGGCATAGATGACCTCCATAGGATCCATAGAAGGAAAACATATATAACATATATCAGAAAATCATTTTCTACATTCCAAACCTCCAAAAAGACGTCTGTGGTTAGAGGATCTACAAACGGACTTCTGCTAAACAAAGGGTGTCTTGAATGGGTCTTCTTCGGATTTAAACCCTTTGAAATGTGTTGTGCAAATTTTTAAGCTTTTTAAAAAAGAAGCTATCTGTTTCTTTTACAGTTCACTTCTTCTACAAGACATCATTTTAAATGGATGCCGTCAAAGACGAAAATATTCTTCTTCAAATTTTACTATGAGTCACCAAAGAAAAGGAAAATTACAACAATGTTAACATTTAAGGAGATATGGCCATTTTAAAATATTGAATAATCCATTCTTTAAAAAGTAATCACAAATAATAGCCAAAAACCCCGAAATGTTGATATTTAAGGAGTTGTGGCCATTTTAAAATATTGAATAATTCATGCCTCAAAAAGTGATCACAAATAAAAGCTAAAAACCCCGAAATGTTAATATTTAAGGAGTTATGGCCATTTTAAAATATTGAATAATTCATGCCACAAAAAGTGATGACAAATAATAGCTAAAAACCCCGAAATGTTAATAGTTAAGGAGTTATGGCCATTTTAAAATATTGAATAATTCATGCCTCAAAAAGTGATCACAAATAATAGCTAAAAACCTCGTAATGTCAATATTTAAGGAGTTATGGCCATTTTAAAATATTGAATAATTCATGCCTCAAAAAGTGATCGCAAATAGTAGCTAAAATCCCCGAAATGTTAATATTTAAGGAGTTATGGGCATTTTAAAATATTGAATAATTCATGCCACAAAAAGTGATCACAAATAATAGCTAAAAACCCCGAAATGTTAATATTTAAGGAGTTATGGCCATTTTAAAATATTGAATAATTCATTCTTTAAAAAGTGATCACAAAAAATAGCTAAAAATCCCGAAATGTCAATATTTAAGGAGTTTTGGGCATTTTAAAATATTAAATAGTTCATTCTTTAAAAAGTGATCGCAAATAGTTGCTAAAAACCCCGAAAAGTTAATATTTAAGGAGTTATGGCCATTATAAAATATTTAGTAATTCATTCATTAAAAAGTGATCACAAATAAAAGCTAAAAACCCCGAAATGTTAATATTTAAGGAGTTATGGGCATTTTAAAATATTGAATAATTCATGCCACAAAAAGTGATGACAAATAATAGCTAAAAATCCCGAAATGTTAATATTTAAGGAGTTATGGCCATTTTAAAATATTGAATAATTCATTCTTTAAAAAGTGATCACAAATAAGAGCTAAAAACCCCGAAATGTTAATATTTAAGGAGTTATGGGCATTTTAAAATATTGAATAATTCATGCCTCAAAAAGTGATCACAATGAAGAGCTAAAACCCCCGAAATGTTAATATGTAAGGAGTTATGGGCATTTTAAAATATTGAATAATTCATGCCTCAAAAAGTGATCACAAATAATAGCTAAAAACCTCGAAATGCTAATATTTAAGGAGTTATGGCCATTTTAAAATATTGAATATTTCACTCTTTAAAAAGTGATCAAAAATAATAGCTAAAACCCCCGAAATGTTAATATTTAAGGAGTTATAGCCATTTTAAAATATTGAATAATTCATGCATCAAAAAGTGATCACAAATAATAGCTAAAAACCCCGAAATGTTAATATTTAAGGAGTTATGGCCATTTTAAAATATTGAATATTTCACTCTTTAAAAAGTGATCACAAATAATAGCTAAAAACCCCGAAATGTTAATATTTAAGGAGTTATGACCATTTTAAAATATTGAATAATTCATGCCTCAAAAAGTGATCACAAATAATAGCTAAAAACCCCGAAATGTTAATATTTAAGTTGTTATGGCCATTTTAAAATATTGAATAATTCATTCTTTAAAAAGTGATCACAAATAATAGCAAAACCCCGAAATGTTAATATTTAAAGAATTATGGCCATTTTAAAATATTGTACAATTCATGCCTCAAAAAGTGATCACAAATAATAGGTAATAGCTCCGAAATGTTAATATTTAAGGAGTTATGGCCATTTTAAAATATTGAATATTTCACTCTTTAAAAAGTGATCACAAATAATAGCTAAAAGCCCCGAAATGTTAATATTTAAGGAGTTATGGCCATTTTAAAATATTGAATATTTCACTCTTTAAAAAGTGATCACAAATAATAGCTAAAAACCCCGAAATGTTAATATTTAAGGAGTTATGGCCATTTTAAAATATTGAATAATTCACTCTTTAAAAAGTGATCACAAATAATAGTTAAAAACCCCGAAATGTTAATATTTAAGGAGTTATGTCCATTTTAAAATATTGAATAATTCATGCCTCAAAAAGTGATCACAAATAATAGCTAAAAACCCCGAAATGTTAATAATTAAGGAGTTATGGCCATTTTAAAATATTGAATATTTCACTCTTTAAAAAGTGATCACAAATAATAGCTAAAAAACCCGAAATGTTAATATTTAAGGAGTTATGACCATTTTAAAATATTGAATAATTCATGCCTCAAAAAGTGATCACAAATAATAGCTAAAAACCCCGAAATGTTAATATTTAAGGAGTTATGGCCATTTTAAAATATTGAATATTTCACTCTTTAAAAAGTGATCACAAATAATAGCTAAAAACCCCGAAATGTTAATATTTAAGGAGTTATGGCCATTTTAAAATATTGAATATTTCACTCTTTAAAAAGTGATCACAAATAATAGCTAAAAACCCCGAAATGTTAATATTTAAGGAGTTATGGCCATTTTAAAATATTGAATATTTCACTCTTTAAAAAGTGATCACAAATAATAGCTAAAAACCCCGAAATGTTAATATTTAAGGAGTTATGGCCATTTTAAAATATTGAATAATTCACTCTTTAAAAAGTGATCACAAATAATAGCTAAAAACCCCGAAATGTTAATATTTATGGAGTTATGGCCATTTTAAAATATTGAATAATTCATGCCTCAAAAAGTGATCACAAATAATAGCTAAAAGCCCCGAAATGTTAACATTTAAGAAGTTATGGCCATTTTAAAATATTGAATATTTCACTCTTTAAAAAGTGATCACAAATAATAGCTTAAAACCCCCCCGTTATGGCCATTTTAAAATATTGAATAATTCATGCCTCAAAAAGTGATCACAAATAATAGCTAAAAACCCCGAAATGTTAATATTTAAGGTGTTATGGCCATTTTAAAATATTGAATAATTCATGCCTCAAAAAGTGATCACAAATAATAGCTAAAAACCCCGAAATGTTAATATTTAAGGAGTTATGGCCATTTTAAAATATTGAATATTTCACTCTTTAAAAAGTGATCACAAATAATAGCTAAAAACCCCGAAATGTTAATATTTAAGGAGTTATGGCCATTTTAAAATATTGAATAATTCATGCCTCAAAAAGTGATCACAAATAATAGCTAAAAACCCCGAAATGTTAATATTTAAGGTGTTATGGCCATTTTAAAATATTGAATAATTCATGCCTCAAAAAGTGATCACAAATAATAGCTAAAAACCCCGAAATGTTAATATTTAAGGAGTTATGGCCATTTTAAAATATTGAATAATTCACTCTTTAAAAAGTGATCACAAATAATAGCTAAAACCCCGAAATGTTAATATTTAAGGAGTTATGGCCATTTTAAAAGTGATCACAAATAATAGCTAAAAAACCCGAAATGTTAATATTTAAGGAGTTATGGCCATTTTAAAATATTGAATAATTCATGCCTCAAAAAGTGATCACAAATAATAGCTAAAAACCCCGAAATGTTAATATTTAAGGAGTTATGGCCATTTTAAAATATTGAATATTTCACTCTTTGAAAAGTGATCACAAATAATAGTTAAAAACCCCGAAATGTTAATATTTAAGGAGTTATGGCCATTTTAAAATATTGAATATTTCACTCTTTAAAAAGTGATCACATTTAAGGAGTTATGGCCATTTTAAAATATTGAATAATTCACTCTTTGAAAAGTGATCACAAATAATAGTTAAAAACCCCGAAATGTTAATATTTAAGGAGTTATGGCCATTTTAAAATATTGAATATTTCACTCTATAAAAAGTGATCACAAATAATAGCTAAAAACCCCGAAATGTTAATATTTAAGGAGTTATGGCCATTTTAAAATATTGAATAATTCACTCTTTAAAAAGTGATCACAAATAATAGCTAAAACCCCGAAATGTTAATATTTAAGGAGTTATGGCCATTTTAAAAGTGATCACAAATAATAGCTAAAAAACCCGAAATGTTAATATTTAAGGAGTTATGGCCATTTTAAAATATTGAATAATTCATGCCTCAAAAAGTGATCACAAATAATAGCTAAAAACCCCGAAATGTTAATATTTAAGGAGTTATGGCCATTTTAAAATATTGAATATTTCACTCTTTGAAAAGTGATCACAAATAATAGTTAAAAACCCCGAAATGTTAATATTTAAGGAGTTATGGCCATTTTAAAATATTGAATATTTCACTCTTTAAAAAGTGATCACAAATAATAGCTAAAAACCCCGAAATGTTAATATTTAAGGAGTTATGGCCATTTTAAAATATTGAATAATTCACTCTTTGAAAAGTGATTACAAATAATAGTTAAAAACCCCGAAATGTTAATATTTAAGGAGTTATGGCCATTTTAAAATATTGAATATTTCACTCTTTAAAAAGTGATCACAAATAATAGCTAAAAACCCCGAAATGTTAATATTTAAGGAGTTATGGCCATTTTAAAATATTGAATAATTCACTCTTTAAAAAGTGATCACAAATAATAGCTAAAACCCCGAAATGTTAATATTTAAGGAGTTATGGCCATTTTAAAAGTGATCACAAATAATAGCTAAAAAACCCGAAATGTTAATATTTAAGGAGTTATGGCCATTTTAAAATATTGAATAATTCATGCCTCAAAAAGTGATCACAAATAATAGCTAAAAACCCCGAAATGTTAATATTTAAGGAGTTATGGCCATTTTAAAATATTGAATATTTCACTCTTTGAAAAGTGATCACAAATAATAGTTAAAAACCCCGAAATGTTAATATTTAAGGAGTTATGGCCATTTTAAAATATTGAATAATTCATGCCTCAAAAAGTGATCACAAATAATAGCTAAAAACCCCGAAATGTTAATATTTAAGGAGTTATGGCCATTTTAAAATATTGAATAATTCATGCTTCAAAAAGTGATCAAAAATAATAGCTACAAACCCTGAAATGTTAATATTTAAGGAGTTATGGCCATTTTAAAATATTGAATAATTCATTCTTTAAAAAGTGATCACAAATAATAGCTAAAAAACCCGAAATGTTAATATTTAAGGAGTTATGGCCATTTTAAAATATTGAATAATTCATGCCTCAAAAAGTGATCACAAATAATAGCTAAAAACCCCGAAATGTTAATATTTAAGGAGTTATGGCCATTTTAAAATATTGAATAATTCATTCTTTAAAAAGTGATCACAAATAATAGCTAAAAAACCCGAAATGTTAATATTTAAGGAGTTATGGCCATTTTAAAATGTTGAATAATTCATTCTTTAAAAAGTGATCACAAATAATAGCTAAAAAACCCGAAATGTTAATATTTAAGGAGTTACAGCCATTTTAAAATATTGAATATTTCACTCTTTAAAAGGTGATCACAAATAATAGCTAAAAACCCCGAAATGTTAATAT
This sequence comes from Musca domestica, assembly GCF_030504385.1. Lineage (NCBI taxonomy): Eukaryota > Metazoa > Arthropoda > Insecta > Diptera > Muscidae > Musca > Musca domestica. The sequence continues at coordinate 2,310,192 of NW_026712318.1, read as the reverse complement.
TTAAGGAGTTACAGCCATTTTAAAATATTGAATAATTCATGATCACAAATAATAGCTAAAAACCCCGAAATGTTAATATTTAAGGAGTTATGGCCATTTTAGAATATTGAATAATTCATGCCTTAAAAAGTGATCACAAAATAACAGCTAAAAACCCCGAAATGTTAATATTTAAGGAGTTGTGGCCATTTTAAAATATTGAATAATTCATGACTCAAAAAGTGATCACAAATAATAGTTTAAAACCCCGAAATGTTAATATTTAAGGAGTTATGGCCATTTTAAAATATTTAATAATTCATTCTTTAAAAAGTGATCACAAAATAACAGCTAAAAACCCCGAAATGTTAATATTTAAGGAGTTATGGTCATTTTAAAATATTGAATAATTCATGCCTCAAAAAGTGATCACAAATAATAGTTTAAAACCCCGAAATGTTAATATTTAAGGAGTTATGGCCATTTTAAAATATTTAATAATTCATTCTTTAAAAAGTGATCACAAAATAACAGCTAAAAACCCCGAAATGTTAATATTTAAGGAGTTGTGGCCATTTTAAAATATTGAATAATTCATGACTCAAAAAGTGATCACAAATAATAGTTTAAAACCCCGAAATGTTAATATTTAAGGAGTTATGGCCATTTTAAAATATTTAATAATTCATTCTTTAAAAAGTGATCACAAAATAACAGCTAAAAACCCCGAAATGTTAATATTTAAGGAGTTATGGCCATTTTAAAATATTGAATAATTCATTCTTTAAAAAGTGATCACAAATAATAGCTAAAAAACCCGAAATGTTAATATTTAAGGAGTTACAGCCATTTTAAAATATTGAATATTTCACTCTTTAAAAGGTGATCACAAATAATAGCTAAAAACCCCGAAATGTTAATATTTAAGGAGTTACAGCCATTTTAAAATATTGAATAATTCATGATCACAAATAATAGCTAAAAACCCCGAAATGTTAATATTTAAGGAGTTATGGCCATTTTAGAATATTGAATAATTCATGCCTTAAAAAGTGATCACAAAATAACAGCTAAAAACCCCGAAATGTTAATATTTAAGGAGTTGTGGCCATTTTAAAATATTGAATAATTCATGACTCAAAAAGTGATCACAAATAATAGTTTAAAACCCCGAAATGTTAATATTTAAGGAGTTATGGCCATTTTAAAATATTTAATAATTCATTCTTTAAAAAGTCATCACAAAATAACAGCTAAAAACCCCGAAATGTTAATATTTAAGGAGTTATGGCCATTTTAAAATATTGAATAATTCATGCCTCAAAAAGTGATCACAAATAATAGCTAAAAACCCCGAAATGTTAATATTTAAGGAGTTATGGCCATTTTAAAATATTGAATATTTCACTCTTTAAAAAGTGATCACAAATAATAGCTAAAAACCCCGAAATGTTAATATTTAAGGAGTTATGGCCATCTTAAAATATTGAATAATACATGCCTCAAAAAGTGATTACAAATAATAGCTAAAAACCCCGAAATGTTAATATTTAAGGAGTTATGGCCATTTTAAAATATTGAATAATTCACTCTTTAAAAAGTGATCACAAATAATAGCTAAAAACCCCGAAATGTTAATATTTAAGGAGTTATGGCCATTTTAAAATATTGAATAATTCACTCTTTAAAAAGTGATCACAAATAATAGCTAAAAACCCCGAAATGTTAATATTTAAGGAGTTATGGCCATTTTAAAATATTGAATAATTCACTCTTTAAAAAGTGATCACAAATAATAGCTAAAACCCCGAAATGTTAATATTTAAGGAGTTATGGCCATTTTAAAAGTGATCACAAATAATAGCTAAAAAACCCGAAATGTTAATATTTAAGGAGTTATGGCCATTTTAAAATATTGAATAATTCATGCCTCAAAAAGTGATCACAAATAATAGCTAAAAACCCCGAAATGTTAATATTTAAGGAGTTATGGCCATTTTAAAATATTGAATATTTCACTCTTTGAAAAGTGATCACAAATAATAGTTAAAAACCCCGAAATGTTAATATTTAAGGAGTTATGGCCATTTTAAAATATTGAATAATTCATGCCTCAAAAAGTGATCACAAATAATAGCTAAAAACCCCGAAATGTTAATATTTAAGGAGTTATGGCCATTTTAAAATATTGAATAATTCATGCTTCAAAAAGTGATCAAAAATAATAGCTAAAAACCCTGAAATGTTAATATTTAAGGAGTTATGGCCATTTTAAAATATTGAATAGTTCATTCTTTAAAAAGTGATCACAAATAATAGCTAAAAAACCCGAAATGTTAATATTTAAGGAGTTATGGCCATTTTAAAATATTGAATAATTCATGCCTCAAAAAGTGATCACAAATAAAAGCTAAAAACCCCGAAATGTTAATATTTAAGGAGTTATGGCCATTTTAAAATATTGAATAATTCATTCTTTAAAAAGTGATCACAAATAATAGCTAAAAAACCCGAAATGTTAATATTTAAGGAGTTATGGCCATTTTAAAATATTGAATAATTCATTCTTTAAAAAGTGATCACAAATAATAGCTAAAAAACCCGAAATGTTAATATTTAAGGAGTTATGGCCATTTTAAAATATTGAATAATTCATGCCTCAAAAAGTGATCACAAATAAAAGCTAAAAACCCCGAAATGTTAATATTTAAGGAGTTATGGCCATTTTAAAATATTGAATAATTCATGCCTCAAAAAGTGATCACAAATAATAGCTAAAAACCCCGAAATGTTAATATTTAAGGAGTTATGGCCATTTTAAAATATTGAATATTTCACTCTTTGAAAAGTGATCACAAATAATAGTTAAAAACCCCGAAATGTTAATATTTAAGGAGTTATGGCCATTTTAAAATATTGAATAATTCATGCCTCAAAAAGTGATCACAAATAATAGCTAAAAACCCCGAAATGTTAATATTTAAGGAGTTATGGCCATTTTAAAATATTGAATAATTCATGCTTCAAAAAGTGATCAAAAATAATAGCTAAAAACCCTGAAATGTTAATATTTAAGGAGTTATGGCCATTTTAAAATATTGAATAGTTCATTCTTTAAAAAGTGATCACAAATAATAGCTAAAAAACCCGAAATGTTAATATTTAAGGAGTTATGGCCATTTTAAAATATTGAATAATTCATGCCTCAAAAAGTGATCACAAATAAAAGCTAAAAACCCCGAAATGTTAATATTTAAGGAGTTATGGCCATTTTAAAATATTGAATAATTCATTCTTTAAAAAGTGATCACAAATAATAGCTAAAAAACCCGAAATGTTAATATTTAAGGAGTTATGGCCATTTTAAAATATTGAATAATTCATTCTTTAAAAAGTGATCACAAATAATAGCTAAAAAACCCGAAATGTTAATATTTAAGGAGTTATGGCCATTTTAAAATATTGAATAATTCATGCCTCAAAAAGTGATCACAAATAAAAGCTAAAAACCCCGAAATGTTAATATTTAAGGAGTTATGGCCATTTTAAAATATTGAATAATTCATGCCTCAAAAAGTGATCACAAATAAAAGCTAAAAACCCCGAAATGTTAATATTTAAGGAGTTATGGCCATTTTAAAATATTGAATAATTCATTCTTTAAAAAGTGATCACAAATAATAGCTAAAAAACCCGAAATGTTAATATTTAAGGAGTTATGGCCATTTTGAAATATTGAATAATTCTTGCCTCAAAAAGTGATCACAAATAATAGCTAAAAACCCCGAAATGTTAATATTTAAGGAGTTATGGCCATTTTAAAATATTGAAAAATTCTTTCTTTAAAGAGTGATCACAAATAATAGCTTAAAACACCTAAACGTTAATATTTAAAGAGTTATGGCCATTTTAAAATATTGAATAATTCATTATTTAAAAAGTGATCACAAATAATAGCTAAAAACCCCGAAAGTTAATATTTAAGGAGTTATGGCCATTTTAAAATATTGAATATTTCACTCTATAAAAAGTGATCACAAATAATAGCTAAAAACCCAGAAATGTTAATATTTAAGGAGTTATGGCCATTTTGAAATATTGAATAATTCTTGCCTCAAAAAGTGATCACAAATAATAGCTAAAAACCCCGAAATGTTAATATTTAAGGAGTTATGGCCATTTTAAAATATTGAATAATTCATGCCTCAAAAAGTGATCACAGATAACTGCTTACCAAAGAGATCCGCTGTGCACCTTCGGTTGGCCACCAGAACTAAAGCGCCGGTCATGGGGTTAGTGTGGGCCGCCATAACAGCCGATGGTCGCTCTCCGCTCGCTTTAATCGGCCATGGCATCAGAATAAATGCCGAATATTATCGCAAAAATATTCTGAAGGGGGTATTAAAGCCTTGGGCACGCAAACATTTTGGCCGCAGACCTTGGACATTCCAACAGGACTCAGCACGATCGCACTCTGCACGCGACACCCAAGAATGTTTACAAAATGAGGTTCCTCGCTTCAAAAAACCAAAGTGTCGATCAAGCGCTTCGCCGGGAAGGCCATAATTCGTGCCAAAGGAGACCAATTCGAACTAAACTTATTCTAAAATTTGATGCTATTTCCGACATTTTTTGCTTTCATTCTATAAAATATAAAAAAAAATGTTAAAATTGTGGCGTTTGACTTTGTTGCATTTTTTTTATTTCACCCTGTATACCTTAAATTCACGGATCTCAAGGAATATTAATTCGAATGTTTCCAAGATTGTGGAAGAAGGGGGAATTTGCGATGTGAACTTTTAAGACGCCGAATCTCCTGAATTTTCCTCGTTATTACTGAAAAATAAATAAAAGTTGGCGCATATTTATCTATATTTTAAATTCCATACCCACACACCGCTACATTTCAAATTAATTAAACATTTCTTTCTTTAAAAAAATAAATTAAAAATTCACTCCAAATCTATGACACATTGGCTAAACATTTGTATTCTCACAATTGTTGAGTTCCCATTACAGAAAACAAAAAAATTGGCAAAACATCATGGTTCACACAATGTGACAAGGCTCAGACTCATATAAACGATTGGCAGGCAGGCAGTCAGGCAGGCAGCCACAATAAAATTGCGTGCAAATGTTGCTCCCATTGTTAATAGTTGTTGGCTGTTAGCATTTTATTGCTGTTTTGGTCGTTATTGTCTTATGGGTGTTTGTTGTTGTTTTTGTAACATTATCTGTTTTTCAGCACTCGGATTAATGTCCAACATTACCCAAGAGACGGAGGGACATAACAGCGACAACAACAAATCGACCAGCATTTAAATGGGAATTGATTTCCTATTAAATTGTCAAACGCACCTATTTAACGCTTTCAAAACGAAATCAAATCAAAATCAACACAACACACCGAGCTGCTTGCAAAGAAAAAAAAAGACAAGTAAAAAAGCTGTAAGTTCGGCCGGGCCGAACTTTGAAAACCCTCCATCATTTGGAACAAATTTGACAATTTTCAAAAAAAAAAAAATCCGTTAAAAATTCTGTTAAAATTTTAAAAATACCAAATGTAGCCGTCATGTTGAGGTCTAAACGATAACGTGGACCTGCATAGGCAACTTTTGTAATGAGTACATACAATATTCAAATGCGAAACTTGAAAAAAAAATCGGTGAAGAATCATCAAAATATCGAATATAGGGAGGTACCGTTATATAGGAGCTATACGAAGACGTGGACCTGCACAGGCAATTTTCTGCCTTAGGCTCCAGTATCCAATACGAACTCGAAATACCAAATTTGAAACAATTCCGGTGAATAATGTCGCTAAAATCAAAAAAGTACCGAATATCGGGAGATATCGTTAAAAGGGGGCTATACGAAAACTTGGACCTGCAAGGACAATTTTCTGTCATAGGCTGTAGTGTTCACTACGAACTTCAAATACCAAATTTGAAACAATTCCGGTGAATAATGTCGCTGAAATCATCAAAATACCGAATATCGGGAGGTACCGTTATATGGGGTCTATACAAAAATGTGGACCTGCACAGACAATTTTCTGTCATAGGCTGCAGTATCCATTACGTACTTCAAATACAAAATTTGAAACAATTCCGGTGAATAAAGTCGCTTAAATCATAAAAATACCGAATATCGGGAGGTACCGTTATATGGGGGCTATACGAAAACGTGGACCAGCACAGACAATTTTTGTCATAGGCTGTAGTGTTCACTACGAACTTCAAATACCAAATTTGAAACAATTCCGATAAATAATGTCGCTAAAATCAACCAAATACCGAATATCGGGAGGTACCGTTATATGGGGGCTATACGAAGATGTGAACCTGCATAGACAATTTTCTGCCTTAGGCTCTAGTATCCATTACGAACTTCAAATACCAAATTTGAAACAATTCCGATGAATAATGTCGCTAAAATCAACAAAATACCGAATATCGGGGGGCACCGTTATATGGGGGCTATACTAAAACGTGGACGTACATCACCCATTTTCAATACCAAAAGCCCTGCAGACATAATATACATTTGAGTAAAATTTTATCAATCTACTTCATTGCGTTCGGAAGCTAGAGTGATTTCTACAGACGGACAGACGGGCGGACTTCGCCAAATCGACATAGAATTTTATGCTGATCAAGAATATACTTTGAGGGGCCTAACATGTATATTTCGAGGTGTTACAAACGGAATGACAAACTTAACATACCCTCCACACTATGGTGGAGGGTATAAAGAAAACCCACAACAGGCCAACCAACTAACCAACCAACCATTCGTTGGACAATGCCCCCAAACGAAATGGAATCGTTCTACTGGGAAATGCTGTTCAGCTCCAATGCAACATGGCAACCAAATATCGACAATAAGTCTAAATCTAAGGCAATTGTTGGTGGCGCGTGGGTTGGTCAGCTGGCAAAACATAAGACCCAGCACAGATTGCCACAAAACTGATCATAAGGACACCATGGATCATATTAATGTACAAACTTATTTAGGAGCAGGCAAAGGCGAAAAAGAAAAAAAAAGAGCTAAGATAAGACAACTCCAGCCAGGCACAACATTCCACTGGCAAGGCTCAGCTATTGCAATGGCTGGCATGTGCAAGGCGTATCGTTTTGTATGGTGTGGCGTGGAATGGAATGGTTGGAAGTCAAAGGTTCGCCAGGGCAGTTGCAGCACACTTTGTTACAATTTTTTTCCATTTTCCTTAGGAAACCCCTACAGTGCGTAATGCCAACGATGTGTTGCCGAGGAAACAAAAAATAAACAACGACTTAAAGCACAGCGAAAACAACAAAATCAAATCAAAACCGTTTAAAGACCTAACAACTTTGAGACACAACGTCGTTTTATTTAACTAGAATTTTTCTCTACATGACTATTGTTGTTGTTGCTGCTGCAATAAAGAAATATGTTGTTGAGCGCCTGATAGGAACTATTTCATTTTGCCATTAAACAACAGCAAAGGGTTGCCAATTGCATTAATTAAAATTGCGGGAAAAAGACGTGAAAAATAAAATGCAAAACGAAAGACTTAAGACACAAACTTGTTTGTTTTTTAGTGTCTAAGGCATTTCTTTTCAATATATTTTGGAAAATATGTTATGGTTTCCGAATGAGTTCAGGTCCGTTTGGATGTCATATTAGACCCTAAGAAATATGGCTACAGTTTGTAAATAGCATTTGAAATGTACGGGCCAAATTGTGCCTCATCGATCTTATGTGTCTGTTTGGACGAAATGTTAAATGTTAAAATGTGTCTGAGGTATAATACATATAAATTCGGAAATTCTTATCCAATTTTATGGGAAATCATAGATTCCATATCTCTCTCAGGTTTCTGGTTAAGAGAAATATTTGGATATAGCAAGTTGTAAACCAGTAAGGGAAGTCTGGGAGCAATATCCAAATCGGAACCGATCTCGATAAAATTTGGCAAAGATATTTCTGAGTTGTATTTGATATATTTCCCTGAATATCGTTGTTACGGAGAGCATATTACGGCTGTGGGTAACAAATATGACAACTCGGATGAACAGTATATATAGGAGCCATAGCTATAACTGAACCGATCTTCACCAAATCTGACATACTAGCTTCTAGACTCAATTCGGTCGTAAGTGCCAAATTTGATTCCATTTGTGCAAATATTAGACGTTTGGTGCACAATCAAAAGTAAATCGGACGAAGTTATATATGGGAGCTATATCCAAATCTGAACCGATTTCGAGCTGTATTTGATATATTTCCCCAAATATTGTTTTTACAACGTGCATATAACGGCTGCGGAGGACAAAAATAACAAATCGGATGAACAATATATATGGGAGCTATAGCTATATCTAAACCGATTTCGTTCAAATTTGGCATGCTTATTTACATGTCCAATCTGATCGTACGTGCAAAATTCCATACTATTCGGACTGATATTACACGTTTGGTGTACAATAAAAGCAAATCGGACGAAGATATATATGGGAGCTATATCTAAATGTTGACCGATTATCTCCAATTTCAATAGGGTTCGTCCTTGGGCCAAACAAATGATTTGTGCAAAATTTCGTCTGGATAGGGCAATAAATGCGAACTGTACTTTGTTTACAAAAATACATGGACAGACGGACGGACGGACATGCCTACATCGACTCAGAATGTGATTCTATGCAGATCATCAAAAGGAACTATGGGTCTATCTCGTTTCCTTTTGCCTGTTACAAACAAATGCACAAAGAAATAATACCCTGACCACCTTGTGGTGTAGGGTATAAAAATCGCTGATTTGCTTCGCAAGTTATGATAGCTAAAGGAATTTCAAAATTGTAACCCTTTGTATGTGAGCTAACAGAAGGAGTATACCAATTATTTCGCTTTCCTAGAGTGTTTTTCAAAATCTTGAACCCTTTGTGGGAGAGAAGGCAGCAGAAATGGTCCCATCTCTACCATCTATATAACAGATCTTTTGTTGATGGGAATATTGAGATTTGCCAAGTTTGAATAGAATCCAATGTTAATTTCGCATTTCATGAGCTTCATGGATATTCGAATTTTGACGCTTTGTGTGGGCGGTAGCAGAAACAGTCGACCGATATATGCCATCTTTATAGCAGATTTTCTGTTAGTGGAAATAGTGTAGTGTGATTATTTCGGATTTAATAATAGTTTTGGTTATTCAAAACTTTGACCCTTTGTGTGGAGGTACCAGAAGAATTGGTCCGATCTCTACGATCTTTATAACAGATCCTGTGTTGATAGAAATATTGAGATGTGCCAAGTCTAAATGGAATAGGAGTGGACCGATATATTCCATCTTGACACCAGACATTAAGTTAATAAAAATATTGAGATGTGTGAAATTTGAAGACAATCGAACTCTTACTTCACATTTTATAAGAGTTATAATTATTCAACATTTTGACCCTTTCAGGGGGAGGTACTTGATGAACTGGACCGATATTGTTAATTTTCGCACCTGACCTAACACTGATGCAAATATTAGGATTTGCAAAGTTGTTGCAAAATAGGATTTCTTTTTTTCTCTGTGCAGTAAAATATTATCTTTGAAAATGTCGATCTTTTTAGAGGAGGCACCAGAAGGAGTGGGCCGATATTGCCCATCTCTCAACTCGATCTAAGTTTTGATAATAATTTTACGTTGGAACAAATTTGGGCCAAATCGGATACTTCCTTTGAGAGTTATCGTGCGGATACCCCGACATCGACTCCGAATGCCCTGAAACGGATTTGGTCCAAAGAGACCTGGGGTCTAAAACCGTTATTTGGCCGTATTAAATGATATACAGATTGAGATGAAAAAACTGCAACCAACTTCAGACTGCTGTCATTTCCAAGCCACTCGTCCGACAGCTGTTAAAATTATTCCAGTGACAGCTCATTATATTGTTTACAAGCGTACAAAAGCATTTCGGTGAGAATTTTCCAAGAAAAAAAAGTTATTAGTGATGGAATTCAAGCGTGATAGTGGGATTTCTTTATATTTGGCTGAAAAACCACAAGTGGCTATCGTTAGAGCACTCCAGCATTTAAATGTGAATAAATTCGTTGTGTCTCGTAGCATCCCTCGTTACCGATTACGGGATACTGGTAGCGTAGCCCGACGTCAAGGAAGTGGACGGAAGAAAACAGCAACATCAGCAGAAATGATTCGAAAAGTAAAGAAGCGACTTGATCGAAACCCGCGTTGCAGTGGCAAAAAGAAAATGGTTCCTGAGCTGAACATATCGCAATATTCCATTCGGCAAATATTAAAAAATGAGCCATTGAAATTCTAAAAAGTGCAAAAACTTACAAAGCAACAGAAAGAAACTACACTCAAAAGAGCTAAAGAGTTACCTCGCTTGGCCGAAAGTGGTGAACTGCCGAATTTGGTTTTCTTCGATGAGAAAACATTCGTTGTCCAGCAGTTTGTAAACATCGTGTTTACTTGCCAAAGAGGTCAGCTGAAAGTGTGCATCTTCGTTTGGCCACCATAACTCAGGTGCCGGCCATATTGATGGTGTGAATGCCGAATATTATCAGAATGAATGCCGAATATTATCAGAATGAATGCCGAATATTATCGCGAAAATATTCTTGAGGGTGTATTAAAGCCTTGGGTACGCAAACATTTTGGCCGCAGACCTTGGACCTTGCAACAGGAGTCAACACCTTTGCACTCAGCACGTGCTACCCAAGAATGGTTACAAAACGAGGTTCCTCGCTTCATTTCCCGCGCACAATGGCCACCAAAATCTGCAGATACCAATCCATTGGACTATTGTGTCTGGAGTACTTTGGAAAGCAAGGTTGGCATAAAAATTAACAAAGTGTCGATCACCTCAAGCAAGCGCTTCGCCGGGAATGGGCCAAAATACCGCAGAACATTCGGGCAGCATGTGACGGTTTCATTGGCCGTTGAAGACCATAATTCTTGCCAAAGGTGACCAATTCCAACAAATCTAAAATTTGATGCTATTTCTGACATTTTTTGCTTTCATTGACTAAAATTAAAAAAAAAAAATGTAAAAATTATGACCTTTGACATTAATGCAGTTTTTTTATCTCACCCTGTATAACCCTCTCTAGCCATATGCCTGAGGGTAAATTAATTAAATTTTTGGGGAAAAATGCGTATAAAATAAAATGCAAAACAAAAGACTTAAGGCACATACATTTTTTTCTCAGGAATTCTTTCGAATTATTGGAGAATCTGTAAGGGCGTTAAAATTAATTTAGGTTGAGTTGGATGTCTTAATATACCATGTCATACGGCCCAAATTGTGCCTCATTGAAATAACAGTTTTAGATTTAAGATGTCTATTCAGGATGGTTAGAGCCGATCTAGCCATGTCCGTCTATTTGTTTTTGTCTGGCTACAGCGCTCAATAACTCTCACAGGGAGCGTCCGATGTGGTTAAAACTTGTTACAAGATGGGCTATAAGAGACCACTTCCTCTCGTATATTTTTATTTTTTTCGGAATTTGTCATTTTATTAGATGTAGGAATATAAAAAAAGTCGACTGTTACACTGTGCAACATAGAAAAAAATTACGGGGGCAATTCAGCAAATTAGGAAAGTGGGGCTAAAAAAGGAAGGCACGTGTATCGGCGTTTTGACAGTTTACATCCTAAAGTAACGTACATGGTGGGGAGCAAGTTCCCCCTTTTTCGATGCTTTTGGAAATTTTCGGATTAAGATTCCTCGGAATCCATGCATTTTAGAAAGTCAAAATATTTTACAAAATTATATGTTATAAAATTCTACAACAAGTCCTGGAAGGCGTCAGGAGTCAAAATCATACTTAAATGCCACTAAACAAGACACTATATACCCGACATGTACGGATTTCAAAAAAAAATAAATAAATAAATAAATAAATAAATAAATAAATAAATAAATAAAAATAAAAAATTAATCCGTAAATATCCAAAAGCGTGGAAAAGGGGGTAACTTGCTTCCTCTATTTATGTTACTTTTCCAAGGAAACATTTTTTTAGCTCTACTTTCATAATCAGCTGGATTTTCTCCGTATTTATTAAAAACAAGTAAAAAAGCTGTAAGTTCGGCCGGGCCGAACTTTGAATACCCTCCACCATTTGGAACGAAATTGGCAATTCTGAAAAACAATAAAATCCGTTAAAAATTCTGTTCAAAATTTTAAAAATACCGAATGTAGCTGTTACTTTAGGGTGTATAAAACGATATGGCCCTGCATAGGTAAATTTTGTCATAAGCCAAAAGACTTCGCTAAATCGACATAGAATTTTATGCTGATCAAGAATATATATACTTTGTGGGGTCTAAAATGTATATTTAGAGGTTTTACAAACGGAATGACAAACTTAATATACCCTCCATGCTATGGTGGTGGATATAAAAATTAAGATGTCTAGGGTATCCCATTTTTCACAGATCCCTAAAAAAGTTCCCCGCTCCAATATATATCGCAACCACATGGCAACTTCTTATTACAACATTTTTCATTTAACATATTTTATAACATCTGCAGCATTTAGATGTGTTTTTTTTGTCATATTTTCCCGGACTGAGTTGTTTTCACTCGTGGCATACAGCAAATGTCCGATTACAGAGTGTTTAAGCACAGCAGGAGTTTTCATAGTTTTAACACTAAAAGCTCGAGACAAAAAACGCCTGGCATGAAAATGACCGGGCGGTATGCCTGCCGGCTGACCAACCGGGTGCGGCCGAACAACGTCTATGGCTTCCTCTCATCTGGATGGTTGGCAAAAATATAAAACGAAAGGAATAGGAACAACAACAAAACGCTACTCGCTACAACATAAGCTTATGTTTAGCATCAGATATAACAAGGAAGCAAATCTCGCTTCTCCCATGCTGTCCTGGATTCATTTCGCTGCACTGCATTTTAATCCAATCTAATGCGCTATCAAAAAAAAAAAAAAAAACATATGAACAACAACAGCAACCACTACGGACAAGACAGACAGGAGATAACAAACCTGTGGAGTACTGTACACTGAAAAAAAATCACCGGAAAATTCACATTTTCTAATATTTACAGGTTGAGATAAGAAATTTGCAATAAAGTCAAATGCCATAATTTTAATTTTTTCTTTAATTTTATTGAATGAAAGCAAAAAAAGTCGTAAATAGCATCAAATTTTAGAATAACTTTAGATTTGTTCGATTTGGTTACCTTTGGCCCGAATTATGCCGTGAAACCGTCACACGTGGCCCGAATGTTGCTCTGCGGTATTTTGGCCCATTCCCAACGGATTGGTATCCGGAGATTTTGGTGGTGAAGCAAGGAACATTTTTTTCCAATCATTCTTGGGTGGCGCGTGCTGAGTACGATGGTGCTGAGTCCTATTGGAATGTCCAAGAGCTGGTCGATTAATACGAGTGGAGAGCGACTATCGGCTGTTATGGCGGCCCACACCTTCACCGTGGCCGGCGCTTGAGTCCTGGTGGCCAACCGAAGGTGCACATTTTCAGCTGACCTCTTTGGCAAGTAAACACGATAATTTTGTTCATTTACAAACTGCTAGACAACAAATGTTTTCTCATCAGAGACTGAGAAAACCAAATTCGGCAGTTCACCACATTCGGCCAAGCGAAGCAACTCTTTAGCTCTTTTGAGTGTATTTTCTTTCTTTTGCGGTGTAAGTTCTTGCACTTCTTGGAATTTCAATAGCATTACCCCGAGCTCATTTCTTAACATTTGCCGAATGGAATATTGCGATATGTTCTGCTCACAATCAATTTTTTGGCCTCTGCGACGCGGGTTTCGATCAAGTCGCTTCTTTACTTTTCGAAACATTTCTGCTGATGTTACTGCTTTCTTCCGTCCATTTCCTTGACGTCGGGCTACGCTCCATGAGAAACTTCAATTCAGCCTGGCTGAATGGGGGTTCTCCCATAGGAAAACTTCAATTCAGCCTGGCTGAATGGGCGTTCTCCCATAGGAAAACTTCAATTCAGCCTGGCTGAATGGGCGTTCTCCCATAGGAAAACTTCAATTCAGCCTGGCTGAATGGGCGTTCTCCCATAGGAAAACTTCAATTCAGCGTGGCTGAATGGGGGTTCTCCCAAAGGAAAACTTCAATTCAGCCTGGCTGAATGGGGGTTTTCCCATAGGAAAACTTCAATTCAGCCTGGCTGAATGGGGGTTTTCCCGTAGGAAAACTTCAATTCAGCCTGGCTGAATGGGGGTTTACCCGTAGGAAAACTTCAATTCAGCCTGGCTGAATGGGGGTTTTCCCATAGGAGAACTTCAATTCAGCCTGGCTGAATGGGGGTTTTCCCATAGGAGAACTTCAATTCTGCCCGGCTGAATGGGGAAAATAGGAAAACTTCTTCTACTTTTGTGGAATGCCAATTTTTCCCGTGTATTAAAATGTCTATTATTTTTTTTGTTGTGATTAGGTTTTTTGGTCATAACAGCCTAAATCTAGACAAATTGGAGCAATCATTGGTTAAATGCTTTGCATGTATTTCTCTGCGAATGTGTGTGTGTGTGTCTATTTGGATTTTCGATTTAGTTTGGGATTAAATTGAGATTGTCTATTTTCAAATGGATAGAAACACACAAAGTTGGCAAAAAAAAAAAAACGTAACACAAACAAGAAACTCCTTTAATAGCTGTTAAATTTAGCGGCTTCTTGTCGTTATCGTTGGGGGGACTATGTCGTTCGTGGCCAAAAAACGTTTTCTCCAAAACCTCCATATAAAATGGGGAAAAAACAACAAATACTAAATGCCAGACAAAATAATTTGTTGTTGCTTTGTACCATGAATAGATGGCATGTTCAGTCAATCCTGTTAATTTGCCCAAAAAAAAATTGTGTAGACTCCTATTTTCGGTTGTCTGGTGTTCGTATACCCATTCTTGGAATCGAATACTAATCTCCTGCAAAATTTGTACAACTGTGGGCTGGCTGTTGCTTGTCAGTGTCTGGCCAACATTAACAACAGACTTTTTGGTGTTGGCGTTTCGATTCGATTCGCCGAGGTGAGGTGAGTGTTGGAACGCCACAGAGATCTATGGAATCACTGTATAAGGACCAATTTTTATGGAGTGCTGCCTTCTGCTTATTATTGCCGAATGATGCAATAAATTTTTTTTAACCAATTAATAGCAAATTACCCAAAAAACCGAATAAAATGTGTTTTCATAACTTCACTACAATTTTGGCTGCACGAAGATAGCGATGTGGGTTGCCACCAGATGGTACCGTGATTAGCAATGGTTAAATTCCCGAACTGAAATTGCAGAATTATGACTACACGGATTCTAATCAGATAATTGGGCTAGATTAAATTTGTGTAAAGATGTGATATGTAGGTCCAATATTTATGGTATGACTGCCAAAAGGGATATATATTAGGGTGGGATAATTTGAAAGGGGGGAGGGGGTGTCTGACGCGTTTCTGATTCCTGGGATTACACCGAGCAAACCAATTCCACTAAACCACATGTCTACGATAAAAATCGATGCGGCCCATTTAGACTTGAATTTTTTTCTCAGACTTTATTTTGCAAGAACATACAAATGCTATTCGGCTTATATTTCGTAACCTATTTGAAATTTTGAATGACATTCAAAGGACAGGATGTAGCCATTACCCTGGTCTACAATTCCTCTGAAAATATTACAGACAAATATAGTCGATTTCATGGTCAAAAGGTAGAAAAATATGAAAATTCAAATTCAATTCATTTTTTTTTTTAAATTTTGAAAATTTTCTTGGTCTCATATCTCGTAAACTATTTGAAAAATTGAGTTACGTCCGAAAGGAGATTTGTAGCAATTTTCTCAGGCTATAATTTCCTTGAACACATTTTATAGGAAAAACGTTGTTTTTATGGACATAAAGTGGAAAATTTAGAAAATGCGTCATTTTTTTTTTCAATTTTTTATACCCTCAGTCATGTGGCTAGAGAGGGTATATATCAATTGATACGGTCAAAACGTGTCTAGTCGAAATAAGCTTCAGACCCTAGGTCTCTTTGGACCAGATCCGTTTCAGGACATTTGAAGTTGATCTAGCGATGTCCGTCCGTCTGTCTCTCTGGTGCGCACGACAACTCTCGAAGGGAGTATCCGATTCTGTCCAAACTTGATACATCGTAATATTTTTGTCAAACTTAGATGGAGTTCGGAGATGGGCAATATCGGTCGACTCCTTCCCCCAGAAAGGGACAAAGTTTTAGATAAAATTATAACTCTTATAAAATGTGACGCGACAGTCCAATTGTCTTCAAATTACACCCATCCAATTATTTCCGCTAAAACTAGATCTGATGTTAAAATGGGATATATCGGTTCATTCCCTCTGGTACCTCTCCCACAAAGGGTCAAAATTTTGAATATCCATGAAACTCATAAAACGCGGCACATCTGAATATTTCCATCAACACAGGATCTGTTATAAGGGCGATAGAGAGACCATTCTTTCTGGTACCTCCTCCACAAAGAGTCAAAGTTTTGAACAACCAAAACGATCATAAAATCTGTAATAATCATCTTGTTCTCTTCAAATTACACTCATCACAATATTTTTATTAATCCAAGGTCTGGTATGAAGATGGGATATATCGGTCCACTTCTTCAGGTATGAAATTTTGGATATCCATGAAGTTCATAAAACGCGAAATTAACATCCGATTCCATTCCAGACTTGGTACATCTCCACATTTCCATCGACACAGATCTGTTATAAAAATGGTAGAGATCGGACCATTTCTTTTGCTGCCTGCGCCACATAGGGTTCAAGAAAACACTCTAAGAAAGCGAAATAAGCATCTGACTCTCTTTAAATTTCACACATAAAAACATTTTTGCTAACTCTAGATATATTGTGAAAATGGTTTATACATCTGCGAACCCAGGATCTGTGACATAGGACAAAGGGCAATAATTTTCAATATTTTTAGTTGTCATAAGTTGCGAAATACAGGGTTGCCCATATTCGACGGACCCATCTGGCAACGCCATAACTTTTGACAGAGATGTCACATCGCTTAATGACATACCTCGTTTGAAGCGTCTGTCCAAACAGATTTTTAGCATGAACCAATACGAGCACGAGCGCTCTGAAATAGTTGAAATTTACATTCAAGTCAAATGTGAAAACTCAATGTGCTTCTAAAACCGTTTATACGAAAAATTTTCGACTGGTAAGGCTCCGACCAAGGCGATCGGCCGAGAATATCGCTGCCGTACGAGCCAGTGTTGAGAGGTCCCCAAGAACATCCCAAAAACGCCGTTCTCAGCAGTTGGGCATGGCTCGGTCCACTTTACAACCGATTATTCGCATTGATTTGCATTTGTTCCCGTACAAAATTCAATTGACGCAAAGAATGTTGCCTGCTGACAAGCCTCGTCGATTGGAATGGGCCCAAAGGGCCCAAAGGTCCGTCGAATATGGGCAACCCTGTCTATACAAATTGTTGTATTTAATTATTGGATATAAATATGGAATAAATGATTTCGAATAAAATTATATATAAATGTTCGATTTTCTTTTAATTTTTACCATATCAATATTTTATCTATATTTGACGAAGTAAGAAAATGGATTATTTCCGTTGACTGTACATTTTAACAATTTAAAATAATAATTATCATATATCTCATATAAAGCGAAGGAAGTAGTGGATATAGTCAAAACCTGGTATGTCGCAATATTTAGATCATATTTATCTAGATCAGATACGAAATGGACAAATTGGGCCAATCCTTCGGAACCTACTCCATAGAGGGTCAAACATTTGAATACTTATGACAGAAGTCAAAATATACTTAAATAATCGATTATTGACAGAGGATATACATCTGTCGGCAATATCGACTGATACGTTTTAACTTGTTATATTTGAATAATATTTCTCTCGCTTGCTCTCTTTTTCTCTCTTTCGTTCAGTGAAATAAGTCTTTTGTTTTGATATGAAAAATGGTTTATTTCCTGGCTCTCTTTCTCTCTCTCTCACCCTATCTTTCTCTCTCTCTCTAATAGTCTTTTTTAAATTAATAGAAATGTGTACCTTTCTTGTCCGCATGGTAGAATATAGAAGGTGAAGTCATTTCAAATAAGCATGTCCATCTCTGCATTTTCTATAACTTTTCTTGCCAAATTACACTGAGTAGAAAACAGGTTTCCATCTCTGGATTTGTAAATACACATTTTGATAATGAGATGTTGTCAAAATGAATTATTTTGAACAAATTGTAAACATATGATTGCGTGACTTTACCTTTTAATACCCTCCACCATAGTATGGAGGGTATATTAAGTTTGTCATTCCTTTTGTAACACCTCGAAATATACATATTAGACCCACCAAAAGTATATATATATATATATATATATATATATATATATATATATATATATATATATATATATATATATATATATATATATATATATATATACCAGCTGGCCCGGTCCGCGTTGCCGGCCCGTAGTTTTTGTCTATTATGCATATATTCCCAAGCATAATTATTCACAGATATGACTGATATAAGTGTTCACGTACAGGTCGATTTAAAGTGTTTTAAAATACCCATTTTTAACCAGTGGGCTTCAATATTTAAACCGTGAGCTTCAACTGTGTGGATGTGCTATACAAATCTATTAAAAAGTATATATCAATCTTATCGCCATATAAGGGATCAAATTAATTTTTAATATGGTAAAAATCGTAGCAAAATCTTCCAGTCAAATGAGCAGTAATTTGGAATTTGCTGTATTTTGTATACTACATAATTGAGGGCTGAATGATTTAAGAATAGCCAAAGTTAATTACTTTTTTAAACCCATTAGCAACTTAGATTGTGCATTAGAGTCCTCATAAGTCCCCCTAACCATGTCAGTCTGTTTGTCCGCCAAAAGGTGGACTTGAGAGGGTATTATAACATGGATAAAAATTCTAAAATTTGTAGATATGTAGAAATTTTAGTGTAAGATTTTCACCCCCCTAATACGCATTATTAGCCAAATTCTTTGAAATGTGGTTAAATTAGGAGGTACCTTCTTTATATGGGCACTACTCCGAAACATCGACCTACATTGAAAACTTTCTTCTACCCCTTATAATCCAAGATGACAAATAGAGGCCAAATCAAAAATATAGCAGAACAATATAGCATGTCATAGCATTTCGCGTGATTTAAATAAGTAAAAATAGTTTTATCCACCTCATAATTGAGGGCAGAATGATAAGATGGGAATTAATTTTATTTGCCATTTAAATTGTAAGTTGGAGACCTCTTAAAGTCCATATTTTCATCATAGGATAATTCAATGATGATTAAACAAATATTCGGTCCCGTGCTACTTTCTGATATTTGTAATTTATTCATGTTTCCACAATTTATTTCATATGGATGCACATCCCAAATCTACGTTCCCAACCAATATTCTCTTGGGGGTTAAAAATTCAATAGAATACAAATTTTTTTTTTCTGACCACACATTAGATGTGAAAGTGGACTTGGGGATACTCCAATGTGGGGACTTTACTTTACAGGGTGGCATAAATAAAATTTTTTAGCCAAATCAATTGATGAATGTGGTCAATACCAATATGGGCCCTACTCTGAAAATTTCAAATTTTATGCGAAGAGGTTATCTACCCCCTTAGAAACAAAAATGTCAAATAAGGGCCAAAAAATGAAAAAAGTGGCCGGCCAAGACCCCAAAAATAACTTAAATCATAGATGGTTATATAAATATGAAATCGGGTTGTTCCCTTATCCATGAGTTATGATCGATATAAAGACCTGCAAAAGTGATTTTAGGTATTTTGAATGTTTGGGAAGAATTTCTGGAAGGATATAAAACCTTTTCTTACTAAAAGTCCCATTCGCTCTACTATTTTGCACCTTTTATTTCAATATTGGTATATTACTTATTATTCTCCCAAAGAATTTTGCATTTTGAGCTCTCATTGGACGGATCATTGTCACGCTTTGAAATGAGCCCCATTAAGCTTTTTCGGTCATTTTTGTTTGTTTAAACGTGTTCGCATCTTCCAGCTAACCCACGATGTAGGCCCTGGAGTTGAAAGGTAGATGTCAGTTAACATCCTATTTCGCACTTATTCAATTTTTTTAGTGAAAAATTATTCTTTATTTTGTTCACAAAAAAAATTGACAAAAAAAAAGAATAAGAAATTGAAAAAGTCTTCAACTTTTTCGCTGATTTTTTACAGCAAATGTTTTAAGATCCTTCCTTACAAAGTTTGTCAATAGAATGTACTATTACTTTAAAATTCGATTCCATTGAAAATGTTTTTTTGATTTTTGCAATGAGATCTCTTTTTCATGATTTTTCAGCGATTTAGAAAAAGTAATTATCTTTTAACTTTGGTGTGACCGCGTTAAATTATTTCGATATCATCTATTCCGTTTCGCCACCACATAATTCGCTACTACACTTCCATGTAACCCGCCATCAATTTCAGTTCTCAAGAAATCAAGTCAATTAAATAAATTGGTATAAATATTCGAATTCAAAAATAAAATATAAAAAAACACTACAAATGTACATTAGAAAAAAGTAAGTCAAAATGGAAAAAAAAATCATGCAAAATAAAACATTACTATTGTACATTTGAAAAGTCAAAATGAAAATGTTAATATATCACATTTTTACGCGATTTTTCTGGATATTATCCTTTTCGGAGAGTAGACAACTCCGAATTTGTGTGAATCGTTAAAATTAATCCAGCGGTTCTTAAGTTATAAGCGTAGTAACTAACACAACTTACATCTATATATATAAAAGAAAGTTGTGTTAGTTACTACGCTTATAACTTAAGAACCGCTGGACTGATTTTAACGATTCATACAAATTCGGAATTGTCTCCTCTCCGAAAAGGATAATATCCAAAAAAATCGCGTAAAAATGTGATATATTAACATTTTCATTTTGACTTTTGAAATGTACAATAGTAATGTTTTATTTTGCATGATTTTTTCCATTTTGACTTATTTTTTTCTAATGTACATTTGTAGTGTTTTTTATATTTTATTTTTGAATTCGAATAATAATACCAATTTATTTAATTGACTTGATTTCTTGAGATCTGAAATTGATGGCGGGTTACATGGAAGTGTAATACCGAATTATGTGATGGTGAAACGGAATATATGATATCGAAATAATTTAACGCGATCACACCAAAGATAAAAGATAATTATTTTTTCAAAATCGCTAAAAAATCAAAACAAGTTGAAGATTTTTTCAATTTGTTATTCTTCTTTTGTATTTTTTTTTTTAGTTTGTATTATCATATTGAATTCTAAATAAAGAATAATTTTTCACTATATACAATTTTTCAGCAAAAAAATGAAATAAGTGCGAAATACGATGTTAACTGACATCTACCTTTCAACTCCAGGGCCTACAGCGTGCTTCAGCTGAAAGATGCGCACACATTTAAACAAACAAAAATGACCGAAAAAGACTAATGGGGCTCATTTCAAAGCGTGGACCTACTTCTTTCATGTGACAATAATCCGTCTAATGAGAGCTCTAAATGCAAAATTTTTATGGGAGTACAATCAGTAAAATACCAAATATAAAGGGTGCAAAATAGTAGAGCGAATAGGACTTTTAGTAAGAAAAGGGCTTCTATCCCTTCCGAAATTGCTCCCAAACATTCAAGATACCTTAAATCGCTTTTGCACGTCATGATATTTATCATATATAACCATCGTATGATTTAAGCTATTTTTGGGGTCTTGGCCACTTTTTTCATTTTTTGGCCCTTATTTGGCATCTTTGTTTCTAAGGGGGTAGAGAACCTCTTCGCATAAAATTTTCGGTGTAGGGCCCATTCATCAATTGATTTGGCTAAAAAATTTTATTTATGCCACCCTGGGGTAGGGAACCATCATACAGATAATTGCCACATAGCAATTTATTTAAGTAAAGTCCCCACATTGGAGTATCCCCAAGACCACTTTCACATCTAATGTGTGGTCAGAAAAGAAAATTTTGTATTCTATTGAATTTGTAACCCCCAAGAGAATATTGGTTGGGAACGTAGTTTTGGGATGTACATCTATATGAAATAAATTGTGAAAACATGAACAAATTACAAATATAAGAAAGTAGCACGGGATATTTGTTGAATCGTCATTGAATTATACTATGATAAAAAATTTGGACTTTATGGGGTCTCCAACTTACAATTTAAATTGCAAATAAAATTAATTCTCATCTTACGGTAATGGGTGTAAAATAGCTATATTTTTGATTTGGCCTATGTTTGTCATATTGGATTATAAGGGGTAGAAGAAAGTTTTCAATGTAGGTTGATGTTTCGGAGTAGTGCCCATATAAATCTACCTCCTGATTTTACCATATTTGAAAGAATTTGTCTAAAAATGTGTATTTGGGGGGTAAAAATCTTACTTAATAGTACCCCCTCAAATCCACCTTTTGGCGGACAAACAGACCGACATGGTTAGGGGGACTTATGAGAACTCTGAGAATGCACAATCTGAGGTGCTAATGGGTTTAAAAAAGTAATTAACTTTGGCTATTCTTTAATCATTCAGCCCTCAATTATGAGGTGTACAAAATACAGTAAATTCCAAATTACTGCTTATTTGACTGGAAAATTTTGCTACGATTTTTACCATACTAAAAATTAATTTGATATATACTTTTTAATGGATTTATATAGCACACGCACACATTTGAAGTCCATGGTTTAAATATGGGTACAGGTATTTTAAAACACTTTTAATCGACCAGTACGTGAACACTTATAACAGTCATATCTGTGAATAATTATGCTTTGACAAATATACATAATAGACAAAAACTACAGGCCGGCAACGCGGACCGGGCCAGCTAGTTTATATATATAGATATATATATATATATATATATATATATATATATATATATATATATATATATATATATTCTTGATCAGGATAAAATTCTATGCCGATTTAGCGATATCCGTCTGTGGAAATTACTCGCTCTTCCTAACGAAATGAAACGAAATTTTGCTCAAATGTATATTTTGGCTGCAGACTTTTTGGTATTGAAAATGGCCATGTAGGTCCACATTTTGGTAAAGTCCCCATATAATGGTACCTCAAAATTTTCGATATTTTGATGATTTTAGCGACATTATTCACCGGAATTATTTCAAATTTGGTATTTCAAGTTCGTAGTGGATACTACAGCCTATGAAAGAAAATTGTCTGTGCACGTCCACATCTTCGTATAGCCCCCATATTACAGTACCTCCAGATATTCTGTATTTTCATGATTTTTGCGAAATTATTTACCGGAAAGAATTTCAAATTTCAAATATGTAGTTCGTAATGGGTGCTACAGTCGAAAACAGAAAATTGTCTGTGGAGGTCCACATCTTCGTATAGCCCCCATATAACAGTACTTCCCGATATTCGGTATTTTGATGATTTTAGCTCCATTTTTCGCCGATTTTTTTCAAGTTTCGCATTTGAATATTGGTCCACGTCGTCGTATAGACCCAAATATAACGGCTTCATTCGATATTTTTAAGATTTTAACGGATCTTATTTTTGTGAAAATTGCCAAATTTGTTCCAAATTGTGGGGGGTATTCAAAGTTCGGCCTTACAACTTTTTGACATGTTAATTCTACCATGCTTGTCCGTAATGAAGCTCCAATTCCCCCTCTCAATTTCAAGTTTTCTCCTTAAGTCCAGATTAGCTTTTATAAGCGGGAATGGAATCGTACAGAGACCTGACGATTTCCATATATACAGGGTGAAATGAAAAAATTAGAGCCTTCGGTACTCAAGCAATTTGGCCGCAGGCATTGGACATTCCAACAGGACTCAGCACCATCGCACTCAGCACGCGCCACCCAAGAATGGTTACCAAATGGAGTTCCTCGCTTCATTTCCAGCGCAGAATGGCCACCAAAATCTCCGGATACCAATCCGTTGGACTATTGTGTCTGGGGTATTTTGGAAAGCAAGGTTGGCACCAAAAAATACCAAAGTGTCGATCACCTCAAGCAAGCGCTTCGCCGGGAATAGGCCAAAATACAGCAGAGCAACATTCGGACAGCGTGTGGCCGTTTGAAGGCCATAATTCTTGCCAAAGGTGACCAATTCGAACAAATCGAAACTTATTCTAGAATTTGATGCTATTTCCTATATTTTTTGCTTTCATTCAATAAAATTAAACGAAAATGTAAAAATTATGGCGTTCGAATTTCTTGCAGGTTTTTGGCTGCCAACAAAAACCACTGTCTCCTTTCTACATAATTATTGTTAAAACCCATTTGTTGTTGTCTGTTTTGTTTTTGCTCCATTACATCGTTAGCGGTTATTTGTTAGAAAATCTCTTGTTATCTTTGAATTTTCGGAGTTGTTACCACGCTAAAATGAATATTAATGGTAATGTTTGTTTAATGAAATTTTTGAGATAATTTTTCCTAATAAGAAAAATGTGTGTATGTGTGTGAGTGTGTTTGAAGGAGTTGCTCCCATGAGATCGTCGGGTAAGTGGAAAATCTAGAAAAATGAGTTTTTGAACACCATATTATATTTTTTCATTTTTTTAAGTTCGAATTATGTAGTATTAGAAGATGTTAATTTTTACAGATACGTACTTACAGATATGCCTCTTTTTCTTATAGATATTCTGAAATGTCGGAGCGGAGGAGTAGTAGCTACGGAAATTTCCAATTTCGGTCGTCACAGCTATCTATTTCAAACATAAAATCAATAACTTAACAATTTTCTGTTCCGAATGATTGATTCAAGATTGTTTGTTTGTCATGTCATGTTTTGCACCTTTACTGTTCTTTCGGACGTTTTGGAAACGTGTCCAAACAACCAACCTCTCTCTTATTTAACTGAAAGTAATGTTTGTTTATCGTTTTTTTTTTTTTTTTGATGCGTAAAATATGACGACTTTAGTCGATTGTTTGCTGCAATAAGTGAGACAGCAGACCCAGCCATTGTACTCGCATCAATGGTCAGCCAGCAGATCCAATCGATCCAATTAAATTTGAAAAAAAGGTGACACAATACTTTTGATGTTGTATTCATTCTCGGCGGCTTGGGGTGATCGATGTTCATGTTAAATCCTCTCTGGCTTCTGAGTCATTGCTTCTTCCTTTTCTTGTGGCCGTTCAATGAAATGAGTGTGTTTCTGTATTTGTTTTATACCAATTTACAAGATTTACGTTCTTTTCATGTTTCGATGTGCTGGAATGAATGTTGGCTATGGAAACAATGCTGGCCATCGCTACTGTCGTCATCGTATATCTTTCACCCATCATCACCATCAGCATTGTCTTGTCCTTGTTGTACACCCTACTCTGGTGGGTTGTGCATGTTTTGGGTATTACGTTTGCAATCAAATTTTAAATGAAAAATTTCCAAATTCGAAATCGACTATTTCGAGGGATAAATTCTGTAAAGTCGAACATTTTGAATCGATTTTAATCGTATAGATTAAAATAGAGAGAGGTTCTGATACCTATCTGAAAAACTGCGCACCAAAACTCAAAAATTAAAATCAAGCAATCAATAATCTATAAAGATGGGACTTTTCATTGTTACATTAATGCAATAGATGGCGTCGGAAGTGAAAGAATGAGTTATGTCATGACATATCATTATGCTGTAATTTAACAAACCAGAAGATTTTATAGGAATTTCGTCGATTAAATCCAGGGCGAGATAAAAAAACAGCAACAAAGTCAAACATTTTTTCAATTTTATTGAATGAAAGCAAAAAATGTCGGAAATAGCATCAAATTTTAGAATAAGTTTAGATTTGTTTGAATTGGTCACCTGTGGCACGAATTATGATGGCCTTCAAACGGCCAATGAAACCGTCACACGCTCTGCGGTATTTTGGACCATTCCCGGCAAAGCGCTAGCTTGAGGTGATCGACACTTTGATATTTTTTAGTGCCAACCTTGCTTTCCAAAATACTCCAGACACAATAGTCCAACGGATTGGTATCCGGAGATTTTGGAAATGAAGCGAGGAACCACATTTTGTAACCATTCTTGGATGGCTCGTGCTGAGTGCGATGGTGCTGAGTCCTGTTGGAAAGTCCACGGTCTGCGGCCAAAATATTTGCGTGCCCAAGGTTTTAATACACCTCCAGAATATTTTTGCGATCATATTCGGCATTTATTTATTATTCGGATGCCACGGTCGATTAATACGAGCGGAGGGCGACCATCGGTTGTTATGGCGGCCCATATCATCACCATGGCCGACACTTGAGTTCTGGTGGCCACTGGCCTACCGAAGGTGTACATTTTCAGCTGACCTCTTTGGCAAGTAAACCGAGCTCATCTTTCAATATTTGCCGAATGGTATATTGCGATATTCTCAGCCCATTTTTCGGTCTGCGTCGCGGGTTTCGATCAATTCGCTTCTTTACTTTTCTAACCATTTCTGCTGATGTTATTGTTTTCTTCCGTCCACTTCCTTGACATATGTCGGGCTACGCTACCAGAATCACGGTAACGAGACACAAAAGATTTATTCACATTTAAATGCTGGAGTGCTCTAACAATAGCCACTTGAGGTTTTCTAGTGAAATATAAAGAAAACCTACTATTACACTTGAATTCCATTACGAATAATTTTGTCTGGAAAATTCTCACCAAATTGCTTTTGTACGCTTGTAAACTGGAATAATTTTAACAGCTGTCAGACGAGTGGCTTAGAAATGACAGCAGTCTGAAGTTGGTTGCAGTTTTTTCATTTTAACCTGTATGCACGGGAATGCTTGTGGCACACTTGGTGCAGGAGACCCAGACCTTGGTATTTTTAATGATTTTTTTTAATTGTCGAAATTTTCAAAAATGTATTTTCTGCACAGAAAGAGAAACGATAATCCGATTTTATTCCAACTTTGCGAATCTTAATATTTGTAAGGTGCGAGCATGGACAATATCGGTCCACTCCATCAAGTACCTCCCTCACAATAGGTCAAAATTTTGAAAAAGTTTTAACGCTTATATAATGTGATGTAAGAGTCTGATTTTCTTTGAATTTCACACTTCCCAATATTTTTATTAACCCGAAGTCTGCTCTTAAGTTGGGCAATATCGGTCCACACCTTCTGGTACCTCACCAACAAAAAGGTCGAAATTTAAAAAAAATTAACATCCGATTCCTTTCAGACTTGGCACATCTCAATATTTTCATAAACATAAGATCTGTTATAAATATGGAAGAGATCGGACCACAAAGGGTCCAAGTTTTGAATAACTCAAACAAACATAAAATCCGAAATAAGTATCTGGTTCTCTTCAAATTACACACATCACAATATTTTTATTAGCCCAAGGTCTGGCTGTGAATATGGAATATATCGGTTTACTTCTTCTGGTACTTCCCCCACAAAGGGTCAAAATTTTGAACCTTC
Organism: Musca domestica; assembly: GCF_030504385.1. Classification (NCBI taxonomy): domain Eukaryota; kingdom Metazoa; phylum Arthropoda; class Insecta; order Diptera; family Muscidae; genus Musca; species Musca domestica. Next base: position 2,282,782 of record NW_026712318.1, on the reverse strand, counting down.
ATGAAATTCATAAAATACGAAATTAACATCCAATTCCATTCAGACTTAGTACACCACAATATTTCCATGAACACAAAATCTGTCATAAAGATGGTAGAGATCGGACCATTTATTCTGATACCTCCCCCCATAGGGTTCGAAACTTAAAAAAGAAACTCTCAAAGTGAGCGAAATAAGCATCCAACTCTCTTCAAATTTCACACATCCAAATATTTTTGCTAATTTCATAATTTCCAATAATTATGCCTGTCATAACGTCCGAAACAAGTGGGCGATTCTATACAGCTCGCTATGTCTTAATATTTCTCTTAACCAGAAATCTAATATGAATATGTATATTATCGGAAATTAAGGTTGGATATATATGTTCGATTTCCCTAAAACTTTGCACATACCAATGTTTTTAGCTGTATTGATGAAGTATGAAAATATAATAATTCGGTCCGCTATATCTGGCACTTGACGCATGTTTCCACATTTTCCAAAAATTTGCACATATCTCATATAAGTATCGGAAGTAGTCGATATAGTCCAACTCTGGCATGTTGTAATCTATATCTATAAAAGAGGAAAATGTTTGTATGTTTGTTTGTTTGTTTGTTTGTAATTTATGGACTCGAAAACCGCTGAATAGATTTTCCTGAAAATTTCCATGTATACTGCAACATCGCCTGAAAGTAACATAGGCTATATACATTTTTGAATTTCCACTTGGAACTGGAGATATAGCATCAGAATCGGAGGTACCTCCCAAAAATTTAGATTTTATATGCACATATCTACTGATTTGTTGAAGATACAGTCTCCAAATTTGGAATACGTAACGGAATTTGGAACAAAAATAAGTTTGCCAAATTATATTGTAATCGGTTCAGATTTGGATATAGCTCCCATATATATTTTCGACCGATTTTTTTCATTTGATGCCTCAAACACAATATGAATGTTCGATTCCAATGAAATTTGGAATGTGTGACGGGATTTAATACGAAAATAAATTTGTCAAATTATATTGAAATCGGTTCAGATTTGGATATAGCTCCCAGATATATTTTCGGCCGATTTCAAGCATTTGATGCACCAAACACGCTATGTATCCCCAATTTCAATGAAATTTGAAACGTGTGATAGATTTTATCTAAAAAATTGATTTCCCAAATTATATTGAAATCGGTTCAGATTTGGATATAGCTCCCATATACATTTTCGGCCGATTTCATGTATTTGGTGGACCAAACACGATATGTATTTCCAATTGTAATGAAATTTAAAATAAGTAACGGAATTGGGAGCCAAAATTAATTTGTCAAATTAAATTGAAATCGGTTCAGATTTGGATATAGCTCCCATATATATTTTCGACCGATTTTTTTCATTTGATGCCTCAAACACAATATGAATGTTCGATTCCAATGAAATTTGGAATGTGCGACGGGATTTAATCCGAAAATAAATTCGTCAAATTATATTAAAATCGGTTCAGATTTGGATATAGCTCCCACATATATTTTCCGCCGATTTCACATATTTTATGCACAAAACACGATACGTATTTCCGATTCCAATGAAATTCGGCATGAGTGGCTAAATTTGGTACAAAAATAAATTTGACTAAATATATTCAAATACGCTCAGATTTGATTATAGCTCCCATATATATATACTCAGCCGATTTCACATATTTGATGCACCCAAAGCGAGAGAGACAAAATTTGGCACCAGAAAAAATTGACAAATTATATTGAAATCAGTTGAGGTTTGGATATAGCTAAGATATATATTTCGGCCGATTTCATACATGTTATGCACCAAACATGATATATATGACCGATACCAATGAAATTCAGAATGTGTGGCGGAATTTGGTTACAATAATAAATGTGACAAATTAATTGGAAATTAGTTATGATTTCACATATTGGACGCACCAATTTCAATGAAATATGAAAGGTGTGGCGGAGTTTGGTGTAAAAGTATTTTTTTTAAATTATATTTAAATCGGATCAGATTGGGACATGATTTTAATAAGAACCATTGACCCACAACGCCTTAGGCTAACACTAAGAAACAACACAAAAATTGATTTGAAATACGCTTATTACGGCGAAGTATGTTGCTATCTCGAATTCACTAATTGCAATAGAAATGATACTCAAATTCAAAAGATTGCAGTTTACTGCACGCTTGGTATTTGCTATGAAATAAATAAATCCAAAAGACAAACCCTTCGTGTATGTATGTCATGTTACTGCTTTTCTAATGGTTTTGGTTATTTACGCAATAAAATGGCGCAATATTTTTTTTTTAATTTTTAATTTGTTTAATTTGTGTTTTTTAACCAACATATATTCGTAAATAAAATTTTGAATGCATATAAAATCAAAAGGGGTAGCGAAGCGCACCGGGTTCAGCTAGTATTTATATAAATCTTAGGTCAGATACGAATTCGTCAATATTAGCCAATTGCTTTAGAACTTCCCCATGATAGGTCAACAGTTTGAATAATCATAACTCAAGGCTGGGGGAATACATCTGTCGGCAAAACCGACTGATACTAATTTAGTTGTTAAAATTATCGTGTATCCAATTATTTATACTGTAGGTATTTCCACTTCGACTTGACCGCAACTTGGAAATCACTTTTATTTTTGCCATCCCCTCGACCAACTTCTTGTGGAACTATTCGACATAAACAACCAAACTTAATGGAATGGAAGACTTTGTATTCGAACTTCTGTGGTTAATGGACGAGGTGACATTGCCCACAAATTGGCTGTTGCCTGTAAATTGGAGATCATTCATCATTCACGCGCACATCTTGCGTAACTGAATAAGACGGCCAGGGACAAAAATCTCGGTGATGGGTATTGACAAGAAGCTGTAGATCAATGGCTGCGGTTCATTCGAATGGATTTAGTTGAAGTGTGTTGAATGTCATTGAAAGTCCAAGTAAAGACCTTTTTAATTTGGAACAAAGGTCAAGGACTTATTATAAATTTAAACTAAATAGGTATACATGTAATTGGAGAGGACCTTTCGAAATTGTAAGATTATTATTTCAAAAATTAATTTTGATACATAAACTAGGGCCAGTTTGTGTACAACGACGGGAAATGCATTCGGGAGAAAAATAACATTCCAAAATAGTTTTTTTTTTTTTTTTCAAATTTTTGGATTTTAAAATTTAAAAATTTTTAAACATAAAACATATTTGGAATGACATTTTTCGTACGTATACAAAAATAGACATTTAATATGTGTTGCCATTTTTATACTTCATTTATTACAAATATTGGTATAGTCAAAATTACAGATAAATTGAAAATTTATAAATTCCATATTCATCTCAGGTTTCCGGTTGGGAGAAATATTTAGATAGAGCAAGTTGTAAGGAATCGCTGACCTGTTCCGCAAGTTATGACAGATAAAAGTATTGAAAATTGTGAACCTTTGTGGGTGAGGTACCAGAAAGGGTTTTCAGATATACAGGGTGAGATAACAAAAACTGCAACAAAGTCAAACACCATAATTTTAAAATTTTTTTAAAATTATATTGAATGAAAGCAAAAAATGTCGGAAATAACATCAACTTTTAGAATAAGTCTAGATTTGTTCGAATTGGTCACCTTTGGCACGAATTATGACGTTCAAACGGCCAGTGAAACTGTCACACGCTGCCCGAACGTTGCTCTGCGGTATTTTGGCCCATTCCCGGCGAAGCGCTTGCTTGGGGCGATCGACATTTTGGTATTTTTTAGTGCCAACCTTGCTTTCCAAAATACTCCAGACACAATAGTCCAACGGATTGGTATCCGGCGATTTTGGTGGCCATTGTGCGCTGGAAATGAAGCGAGCAACCTCATTTTGTAACCATTCTTGGGTGGCGCGAGCTGAGTGCGATGGTGCTGAGTTCAGTTGGAATGTCCAAGGTCTGCGGCCAAAATGTTTGCATGCCCAAGGCTTTAATACACCCTCCAGAATATTTTCGCGATAATATTCGGCATTTATTCTGATGCCACGGTTGATCTTGTGTTAGAAAAAATGTATGTATGCGGAAATTTAAAGATAGGGATTGTTGTTTCGCTTTTTTTGAGCGTTTGATTTTTCAAAATCTTGCACCCTATGTGGGGGAGGTACCAGAAGAAATGATCCGATTTCTATTATTTTTATAACAGATCTTGTGGTGACAAATATATTGACTTCATGGATATTCCTAATTTTGACCTTATATGGGGGAGGTTCAAGAAGGAGTGGACCGATATATCGTATCTTCAGAGCAGTTATTGTATTAGTGGAAATAATGGGATTTGTGAAATATGAACAGATCCGGATTCTTACTTTGAATTTTATGATCGTTTTGGTTGTTCGAAACTTTGACCCTTTGTGGGATAGGAGCCAGAAGGACTGATCCGATCTCTGCCATCTTTATAACAGATCTTTTGTTGATTTAAAATATTTAGATGTGCCAAGTCTGAATGAAATCGGTGTGCCAAGTCTGATTGTGATGTGTGAAATTTTAAGGCAATCGGATTCTTACATCACATTTTATAAGAGTTATAATTATTCAAAATTGTAACCCTTTGTGGGGGAGGTACTTAATGAAATGGACCGATATTGTACATTTTCACACCTGATCTGGCAGTGATGCAAATGTTAGGATTCTTTCTCTTTCTGTGGAGTAAAATATATTTTTTCCAAAATTTTTACAGTTTGTGGAGGAGCTACCAGGATCTAAGTTTGATAATAATATTACGATGTACCAAGTTTGGATCAAACAGCTAGACAGATAGGCGGAGGAACATTGCTAGATCGACTCCAATTGTCCTGAAATGGATTTGATCCAAAGATGCCTAGGGTCCATTACCGTTATTTCATTGAGGCATGTTTGGGCCGTATCAAATGATTTTGCTGTATATGTGTGTGTTTTGTATACTTCAGTTTACCAAAATTTAGTTGACGTTGCAAAAAAAAAAAACATTTCCAATTACCCAAGTGCCAACAGACATGAAAATTGCATGAATCCTTCAAAATATTTTTACATACATGGTTTTTGATTCAATCCTGGTTTCTTTTTTTTTGAGCAAAAATCAAAAACAGCGCCAAGGATCAGATTACATTTCACCCAGAGATGCAATATACCAAACGTTTATGTATTCATAGCACCCGATATGCCTCCGATGGAGGTTCGAAACAGTAGTTCGCCATTAGCAGTTCATAAAAAGTTAACATTAAATTGAATGCGATCACATTTTAGGAAAACTAAATAACCCCTCCAAGAGGGGGGGAGGGGAAAGGAGGTTTACAAAACTAATTTCATATTTAAAACATAACGCAATAAATAATTTTTGTAATGGGTTTTTGGCATGAAACCGTTATTTATTGGTGTGAGAGTCAGAGTGTTGTCTGTTGAAAGATAGAAAGTGGAACAATATGGCATGACAGGCTTTAGATTGGTCAAACACATGATCATAGAGAAATAAAGGTAAAGACTAAAAAGATTTTTTATCTCTTATCTTGGAAAAAAGTGCTTCAATAGACGTTGTTAATGCTGTGAGAGATCTTAGGTATATTCATTCAATATCGAATATTTTTATAATTAATTAATATTTTACAATTGACAACAATGCCATGACATGATATGTTGTGAAGTATAAGAATATGCAAATCAAATAGCAGAAAATTTGGAAATGGAAGTTTTTGCTGACTTAGCTTCAATTTTATGGTAGGGTATAACAATCAGCTAAAATCATCAAAATACCGAATATAGGGAGGTACCATTATGTGGAGGCTATACGAAGACGCGGACCCACACAGACAATTTTCTGTCATAGGCTGTAGTATCCATTACGAACTTCAAATACTGAAGCCAATATACGAAGCCGTGAACCTGAACCGACAATATTTTGTCTTAGGCAGTAGTATCCATCATGAACTTCAAATATAAAATTTGAAACAATTCCGGTCAATAATGTCGCTAAAATCATCAAAGCACCGTTGTATGGAGGCTATACGAAAACGCGAACCTACACAGGCAATTTTTTTTAATAGGCTGTAGTATCCATTACGAACCTTAAATACCAAATTTTAAACAATTCCGGTGAATAATATCGCTAAAATCATTGCGATACCGAATATCGGGAGGTGCCGTTATATGGGGGCTATACGAAGACATGTACCTGCACAGACAATTTTCTATCATAGACTGTAGTATCCATTACGAACTTCAAATACGAAAGTTGAAACAATTCCGGTGAATAATGTCGCCAAAATCATCAAAATACCGAATATCGGGAGTTGCCGTTATATGGGGGCTATACCAAAACGTGGACCTACATGTATATTTGAGTAAAATTTTATTAACCTACATTATTTCGTTCGGAAGATGGAGTGATTTTCACAGGCGGACATACGGGCGGACATCGCTAAATCGATATAGAATTTTATGCTGCTCTAGAATATGTATACTTTGTGGTGTCCAAAATGTATACTTTGAGGTGTTACAAACGGAATGACAAACTTAATATACCCTCCACACTATAGTGAAGGGTATAAAAAGAATTGGAGGAAAGATCCAGTATATAAAATAAAAGACACGAGTGTCTAAAGTCACAAAAATACAGGCGACAAGTTCCACATTTTTATACCTTTAGCCATATGGCTAGACAAGGTGTCTACAGGGTGAGATGAAAAAACCAAAACCAACTTCAAACTGCTGTCATTTCTAAGCCACTCGTACGACAGCTGTCAAAATTATTCCAGTGACAGCTCATTATATTGTTTACAAGCGTACAAAAGCATTTTGATGAGAATTATCCAGAAAGAAAGTTATTCGTGATGGAATTCAAGCGCGATAGTGTGATTTCTTTAAATTTTACTGGAATACCACAATGGGTATCGTTAGGGCACTCCAGCATTTAAATGTGAATAAATCTTATGTGACTCGTACCATCGCTCGTTACCGTGATACTGGTAGCCAAGCCCGAGGTCAAGTAAGTGGACGGAAGAAAACAGCAACATCAGCAGAAATGGTTCGAAAAGTAAAGAAGTGACTTGATCGAAACCGGTGTCACAGTGGCCGAAAAATGGCTATTGAGCTGAAAATATCGCAATATTCCATATTGATATTGAAAAATGGGCTCGGGGTAAAGCCATTGAAATTCCAAAAAGTGCAAGAACTTACACCGCAACAGAATGAAAATAGACTCAAAAGAACTAAAGAGTTGCTTCGCCTGGCCGAAAGTGGTGAACTGTCGAATTCGGTTTTCTCCGATGAAAAAACATTCGTTGTCCAGCAGTCTGTAAGCAAAAATATTATCGTGTTTACTTGTCAAAGAGGTCAGCTGAAAATGTGCACCTTTGGTTGGCCAGTGGCCACCAGAACTCAAGCGCCGGCCATGGCGACGGTGTGGGCCACCATAACAGCCGATGGACGCTCTCCGCTCGTATTAATCGACCGTGGCATCAGAATAAATGCCGAATATGATCGCAAAAATATTCTGGAGGGTGTATTAAAGCCTTGGACATGCAAACATTTTGGTCGCAGACCTTGGACATTCCAATAGGACTCAGCACTATGGTACTCAGCACGCGCCACCCAAAAATGGTTATCAATCCGTTGGACTTTTGTGTCTGGAGTATTTTGGGAAGCAAGGTTGGCACTAAAAATACAACCTCAAGCAAGCGCTTCGCCGGGAATGGGCCAAAATTCCACAGAGCAACATTCGGGCAGCGTGTGACGGTTTCATTGGCCGTTTGAAGGCCATAATTCATGGCAAAGGTGGGTGGCGCCAACTCTAAACCAACTCAGTATAATTAGAATCCCTCTTTGTTATTTCGAATGTATAAGAATCGGTATAATATGTAAGCAAAAATGTTTCATTTTTCGAAATATTTTTGATTTTTTTTACAGAAAAATTAGTTACCCTCAACTTTTCCTGCCATCTCTTAAATTACAATTCAATAAAATATCCATAAAAATATTTTTAATTTTTTCATTCATATATATTCAAAAAATCACAACATGAATATGTATAAATTAAAAAAAATATATATTACTGACAATTTTTGCTAATAAGTCCGTTCGTTTGTCTTCTGCTGCCCACATGTCATTCGCACATTTGCGTAGTGATATTTTGAATAGCTGTTGTTGTCGCGTTGCTAGCTAGCCAGCCACATAAAGACACCTGATTTATTTCTCTGTTAAATGGAATGGGCTGGAAAGACAATCACTTTTGAACTCCCACTTTGACAAAATGCTGACACATCATTGAGACGCCTCCAAAAGAAGTGCAGCAGCAGCAGCCGCCATCATCATTAGTCTCACAAATGGCCAAAGACTGGTTAACGGGAGACTGAGAGGGAGAGAGAGACCAGTCGGATCAACAGCTGCAACTTAAACTTGGAAGATGTATGACTGTGACACAATCAAATACCAGAGACGAAAAAAACACAAACACACACACTCACAACACAAGAGGAAAAACGGTATGTCTTCCGTATCAGTGTCGTTTTTTTGCGAAATTACGAAAAGAAGTAGGAAAAACGAAACACAGGTGACAAATGCATGGCAGGAAAAACTAACTCTATAGTCGGTATTGCGAAATAAGTTGAATGTTTTTGATTTGCATTTGGTTTTGAAACTTGTGATCGGATAACGATTTTAAGCTTCCTGGAATGGTTATTAAGGAAAGTGTTTTTAGCCAAAAAAAAAAAAAAAAAAAATAATAATAATAATAATAATAATAAAATAAATAAATCAATAAATAAATAAAAACAAGTTAAAAATTTCAGTCGGGTTTTCCAACAGATGTATAACCTTCGATTATTTAAATATATTTTGACTTCAGTTATGATTATTAAAAATTTGGGGTAGGTTCCAAAGTAATGGGCCAATATTGTCCATTTCGGACCGAAACAAAAATAATATAAATATTGCGACGTGCTTGGACTACTTAGGCTACTTCCTTCACTTTTTACTACTTCCACAATTTTCGAAAATGTTAAAATGTAAATCAAGTGCCAGATATAGCTGACCGAAGTATTCCAATTTCATACTTCATCTACTACAGATAAACATATTAGTATGGCCGAATTTACAAGAAAATCTATCTTTTACGCGTTTCTGGTTGAGAGAAATATTTGAATAATATTTGAAGGAATTGCTGACTTGTTCGCAAGTTATGACAGATAAAAGTATTGAAAATTGTTACCCTTTGTCGGTGAGGTACCAGAAGGTTTGCGCAAATATATATCATCTTCACAACAGATCTTGTGTTCGCAAAAATGTTTGTGTGTGTGAAATTGAAAGAGTGTTAGATGCTTATTGCGCTTCCTTTGGGCGTTTTGTTCTTCAAAATCTTGATCTCTAACATCTTTATGTCAGATCTTGTGTTGATGGAAATATTGAGATGTACTATGTGTGGAATGGGATCTGATGTTGATTTCGCTTTTTATGAACTTCATGGATATTCAAAATTTTGGGCGTTTGTGGGGGTGGCACTAGAAGGAGTGGACCGATATATTTTGTTTTACTACCACATCTTGGGTTCATAAAAATAGTAGGATGTGTGAAATTTTGAAGAAAATCGGACTCTTACATCATATTTTTTAAGAGTTATAATTATTCAAAAATTTGACCATTTGCGGGAGAGGCACTTGATGGAGTGGCACGAGTCCTAGCACTGACGCAAATATTAGGCTATGTAAAGTTGGATCAAAATCGGATTTTCGATTCTCTTTCTGTGTAGAAAATATTATTTTTTTGAAAATTTCGACCTATTGTGGGGCATGTACCAGAAGGAGTGGACTGATATTGCCCATCTCCGAACTCGATCTATGTTTGACATAAATATTACTATGTACAAAGTTTGGACCAAATCGGATATTCCCTTTGAGAGTTATGCTGTGCACAAACCAGACAGACGGACGGACGGCTAGATCGACTCCAAATATCCTGTAACGGATTTGGTCCAAAGAGACGTGGGGTCTAAAAACCGTTATTTCACCTATACCCGTTTTGACAGTATCAAATGATATAAACCCTCTATAGCCACGGATGAGATGAAAAACCTGCAACTAACTTCAGACTGCTGTCATTTCTTATCCACTCGTCCGACAGCTGTTAAAATTATTTCAGTGAAAGCTCATTATATTGTTTATATTGTTCAGAAATTCCCAAAAGTGAAAGAACTTACACCGCAACAGAAAGAAAATAGACTCAAAAGTGCTAAAGAGTTGCTTCGCTTGGCCGAAAGTGGTGAACTGTCGTTTTCTCCGATGAAAAAAGATTCGTTGTCCAGCAGTTTGTACAAAAACAAAATGATCGTGTTTATTTGCCAAAGAAATCAGCTGAAAATGTGCAACTTCGGTTGGCCACCAGAACTCAAGCGCCGGCCATGGTGATGGTGTGGGCCGCCATAACAGCCGATGGTCACTCTCCGCTCGTATTAATCGATCGTGGCATCAGAATAAATGCCGGATATTATCGAGAAAATATTCTGGAGGGTGTATTAAAGCCTTGGGCACAAACATATTGGCCGCAGACCTTGGACATTCCAACAGGTCTCAGCACCATCGCACTGAGCACGCGCCACCCAAGAATGGTTACAAAATAAGGTTCCTCGCTTCATTTCCAGCATACAATGGCCACCAAAATCTCCGGATACCAATCCGTTGGACTATTGTGTCTGGACTATTTTGGAAAGCACAAGCAAGTGCTTCGCCGGGAATGGGCCAAAATACCGCAGAGCAACATTCAGGCAGCGTGTGATGGTTTAATTGGCCGTTTGAAGGCCATAATTTGTGCCAATTCGAACAAATCTCAAATTATTTTAACATTTTATGCTGTTTCCGACTTTTTTTGCTTTAATTCAATAAAACTTGAAAAAAATGTAAAAAAAAAATAAAAAAAATATTATAATCATAACGTAAGTATAAATCGTACGGTACAACCGGCTGATACTATCTAACCTGTTTTCTTTAAAAATAATGTCATCATGTTCATCACATTGTAGGGTATTTGAATAATTCAACTCCACTTGGCTTGGCTCACTTCCCTCCCACTACCTAGTTCAACCACTAGCTAATCTCCTACATTCTTGAAGAGTATTTATCGCAAGTGTTAATCACCATTAAGTCGGTTGGTTGGTTGGTCTGTCTGTCTTCTCCTTTCTCGCTTGGCACAATGCGACGACGCTACTCTTCCAAGTCAAGATTGGTTGGTTGCATTTGAAAAATCATACTTTGAAATCTGGCTTAAACACCTGTTGAATACATTTGCGCACAACATTTAGCAGCCGAGGAATTCCATGAGCAATCATGGAAGTGCCAGTGGCAGTGGTGGTGGTGGCGACTGCCTGCATTTATTCATTCATTCCTCGGCCATTGTATGTTAAATATTTGCAAGCCGTTTCGACAAATATGCACCCACAAATAAGTAAAAGAAGACAGAAAAAAAAACAAAAAAAAAATAGTCAGCCACTTGAGGAACACTTGCACAGAACTCCGACTAATAAGAGAAAACCGACCAGCCATGGAGGAGGATGGCGTCGCTTAAGTTATTCCAACACGATGTTGGTCCATGCGAATGTGCTGGGCTATTTGAATAATGTCTGCAATGTCTTCAGAGTCCAGCTATGGGAAGCGTTTAAAAGGTAATTTTTAGTGGAGCCATGCGCAACCAGACATAGAGCTGCTCTACATATTTTAGCCATGGCTGTGGCACAAGTGCGCCAAAGCAACAACCAAATAAAGTCAACGCATTTATTACTCTGGTATTTGGAGTGGAGACCACTCACTGAGAATGTCCAACCACCAGGAAGGCTAGCTAGCCAGCCAGGGCACTGAACAAGTGATGCAGTGCAGTTGACCATCTATGGGTGGCTGTCTGTCTCTGGCAATGGTAGTTGTTGGTGGTTCATTGTTTTTTGGATTATGCGACACCGCCGTCCAGACAATTGTCGAAATGCTTAATATGGATGGTTAAGCACCGCACCACACCACACCACACCAATGGCCAACGACAATTGCCGGTGACCATTTGAAAACATCTAATGGTAATGGTCTAATACTCACCGTTGGAAGATAGAAGCCGAGAGAAAAATGGTTAGAGGGCTTCGATAAAAATATATTGGAGGTGTGACAAAGTTTTTGATCAAAAGCGGTTCTGAAAAAGCGGTTCTTTTTATACCCCCAGCCATATGGCTAATCGTTTTAGATCCTAGGTAACTTGGGACCAAGTCCAATCGGATACCAACAGACACCTTAATATAAAATTTCGAACTTTGGCACGAATTATGGCCTTCAAACGGCCAATGAAACCGTCACACGCTGCCCGAATTTTGCTTTGCGGTATTCTGGTCCATTCCCAGTGAAGCACTTGCTTCAGGTGATCGACATTTTGGTACTAAATACCAAAGTTTCGATCACCTGAAGCCAACCTTGTTTTCCAAAATACTCCACACAATACTCCAACGGATTAGTATCCGGAGATTTTGGTGGCGCGTGCTGAGTCCTGTTGGAATGTCCAAGGTCTGCGGCCAAAATCTTTGAGTGCCCAAGGCTTTAAAACACCCTCCAGAATATTTTCGCGATAATATTCGGCATTTATTCTGATGCCACGGTCGATTAATACGAGTCGAGAGCGACCATTGGCTGTTATGGCGGCCCATACCATCACCATGGCCGGTGCTTGAGTTCTGGTGGCAATCGATGGTGCACATTTTCAGCTGACCTCCTTGGCAAGTAAAGACAATGTTTTCTCATCGGAGAAAACCAAATTCGGCAGTTCACCACTTTCGGCCAAGCGAAGCAACTCTTTAGCTCTTTTGAGTCTATTCTCTTTCTCTTGCGGTGTAAGTTATTGCACTTCTTGGAATTGCAATGGCTTTACCCGAGCTCATTTTTCAATATTTGCCGAATGGAATATTGCGATATGTTCTGCTCACGAGTCATTTTTCGGGAACTGCGACTGCGACGCGGGTTTCGATCAAATCGCTTCTTGACTTTTTGAACCATTTCTGCTGATGTTACTGTTACCTTCCGTTCACTTCCTTGACGTAATGAGCGATGGTTTTTTGGAAAATTCTCACCAACAATATAATGAGCTGTCACTGGAATAATTTTAACAGCTGTCGAACGAGTGGCATAGAAATGACAGCAGTCTGAAATTGGTTGCAATTTTTTCATCTCACCCTGTATGTAGGATATATTAAATTTGGACTAATTCGGATACAACCTTCGGATATTTACCCAGCTTATTTTAAGGTCAATGAAAAAGGAACTGGAGCTGATGCGAACATAAATTGGCGTTCATGTTCTAAACCTTAGAGATTTCTGTTGAGGATATTTTCCCGCTGTTTTTATAATTTTGCCCTCCACATGCCTTATTCGTCCCCCCCCTGTCTCTATTACAAGAAATTTGAAATTTTACCATTGGGAACTTTTCTTCAAGTCAACCCCCCAATATCCTTGCTGTAAATTTTCCAGAGGAATCTAATGTCTGCCATATCTCGTTGTTGTTCTGCGACCAGAATTTCACATTTTTCTTTATCCATTCGCAGAAGTTACGCGGTGTTTAAACGTATGTTAACGCCAATAAAAGAAACTGCAGGTGGTCATCACAAGACGGCAACGACAAGAATGTTGCGTCCGTTGATTGTTATACCCTCCACCATGGTATGGAGGGTATATTAAGTTTGTCATTCCGTTTGTAACACCTCGAAATAGGCATTTTAGACCCTACAAAGTATATCTTTTCTTGATCAGCACAAAATTCTAAGACGATCTAGCGATGTCCGTCCGTCTGTCCATCTATCCATCTGTGGAAATCACTCTAGCTTCCGAACGAAATAAAGTAGATTGATAAAATTTTACTCAAATGTATATTATGCCTGCAGGACTTTTGGTATCAATAATGGGCCATGTAGGTCCACGTTTTGGTATAGCCCCCATATATCGGTTCCTCCCGATATTCGGTTTTTTGATGATTTTAGCGACATTATTTACTGGAATTATTTCAATTATCGTATTTGAAGTTCGTAATGGATGCTGCCGCCAAAGGCAGAAAATTGTCTGTGCAGGTTCACGTCTTCGTATAGCCCCTATATAACGGTACCTCCCGATATTCGGTATTTTGATGATTTTAGCGACATTATTCACCGGAATCGTTTCATGTTTGGTATTTGAAGTTCGTAGTGGATACTATAGCCTAAGGCAGAAAATTGTTTGCGCAGGTCAACGTCTTCTTACGGCCCCATATAACGGTACATCCCAATACTCGGTATTTTTAAGATTTTAGCGACATTATTCACAGGAAACGTTTCAAATTTCGTATGGAAGATCTTAATGGTTACTACAGCCTATGGAAAGAAATTTCATATGCAGGTCCACCTCATCGTATAACCCCCATATAACGGTTCCTCCCGATATTCGGTATTTTGGTGATTTTATCGAGATTATTCACCGGAATTGTTTCAAATTTGGAATTTGAAGTTTGTAATGGATACTACAGCCTATGACAGAGAATTTTCTGTGCAGGTCCACGTCCTCGTATAGTCCCCATATAACGGTACCTCCCGATATTCGGTATTTTGATGATTTTAGCGACATTATTTGCCGGAATTGTTTCAAATTTGGTATTTGAAGTTCGTAATGGATACTACGGACTAAGACAGAAAATTGTCTGTGCAGGTCCACGTTTTGATTTAGCCCCCATATAACGGTACCTCCCGATATTCGGTATTTTGATGATTTTAGCAACATTATTTACCAGAATTGTTTCAAATTTCATAGTGGGAGATCTTAATGGCTACTACAACCTATGGAAAAAAATTCCGTATGCAGGTCCACTTCTTCATATAGCCCCTTTATAACAATACCTCCCGATATTCGATATTTTTAATGATTTTAGCGACATTATTCAACGGAATTGTTTCAAATTTCGTAGTGGGAGTTCTTAATGGTTACTACAGCCTATGACCAAAAATTTCGTAAGCAGGTCCACGTCTTCGTATAGACTCCATATAACAGTTTTCATTAAAGTGGTAGTTTCCCGAAGTTTTTTGAAATTTTTGAAGTTCCTTCCAAAAGGTGGAGGGTATTAAAAGTTCGGCCCGGCCGAACTTACAGCTTTTTTACTGGTTACATCTGAAAATGGTTTGGATGGCTGTGATGTTGTACGCAGGATTAACTGGACCATTTGCAGAAATGACCAGGACATACAGACAAATACCACTAACTACCATATGCGCCGATGTCTGGCCGGTGGTACACATTGATGGTGGTCACTCTAAATTAACATGCAAATACCATGCCGTTGCAATTGCTCCAATTTTCTAATGGAGTCCATTGGCAGATGTTGTTGCCATTTCTCAGACTAGACTCATGACATGTTGGGAGGTTGGATCATCAATGTTGTGTTGCCATTGTAGCAATGATTTTTTTTTCGTTTTATCTCCCAGAGAATCTTCAATGAGTTCTTAAAACTAGCAAAATGGACCGCATTGCAGATGATCCTGGCACCCAAGATGAGATCTACTTGCCAAGTTTATGAATCTTCGTCTTCGCAAGACTTTCTTCTTTTTGTTTTTGTTGTAGAGTCATATATTTTTGTGGTTTCATTTGTTTTTTTCGCTGTTTTTTTTTGCCTTATCATTTCTGCCTAACATGCTTTGCTGTCTGTCGGACCATCCGTCCGTCCGTCCGTTTGCTCTTTTTTTGTTGTCATGAATTTATTGGTTGTGATTTTTATCTGTGGCTAAAATAAATGTAACATTTTCTTTTGGTATTTGCTGTTGTTGTTGTTGCCACACAACAAAGTTTAAAATAGTTGCTTTTCCTCGTTGTTGTTGCTGCTGCTGCTGCTTTTGATCTCCACCACCAGCTTTATCTTGGTAATAGTTGTTGCAGTTGTTTTTATCGTTTGTTAAATGAATATTGTTATTGTTTTCAGTTTTTTTGTTGTTTTTTGGTTGGTTACTAACTTCCTAGCTAAGTCGGACTTGTCTGAATAACTAACTTTCGGCCTGGCTTGTGGGTTGTTGTTGGTGTTGCATTAGATAGTGTTGTAGTATTTTTTTCCATAGAAAAATTGCATATAAACTAAGTCCATATTAGAGATAATCACTTAAATGGACCGTTTTGGATTTTTTCCCTGTTGTTTGCTGGTGTGTACAACTTTTTCGCCATAGAGGTGCCAGGTAATATTTTATATGGGGTTAAATGTTGTTACGGTTTAACTATGATGTGCCATAACCATATAAAACAGCTGTCCAAACCAATCTTATGGCGAAAATGTACGTTTATAGTTATGGTTATGGCCACGGCGAAATTGTAGGTCACGTCTAATTGAAGCTTTAAAACCCTTATGTAACAGTATCTTCTCATATGACTGTTTTTCTGAAACATACAGTCACGATTTCCAATCGAATCATCTTGACATTTTGGGTGAGGGTCACTCTTGGCCCAAATGGGTCAGATAAAGCTGGGTTTTCGGAAACTCGTACTGGAACGGTGCGAAAAGTACTAAAAGTTACTAAATATGGTACCCTTTGTATTTGTAGAGATAGAACTCTAAAATTTCGAATGAGAGTCATTGAGGGAGTCTACGATAGATGTACCAAATGGTTTTTGGTAATTCATAATATAAGTGTACGAAAAGTACTAAAATTTACTACATTTGGTACCACTTTGTATCATGTGAACGGTTAGAGCTAAAAACTAGAAATTTAAAATGGGAATCAAGGTTGAGGGGTGAAGTCGATATAAGGAGGTGTAGTTTTGGAAATGTGTTCTCATGTATACGAAAAGTACTAAACGGTACTAAATTTAGTACAATTTGAATTTGGAGCAACGGATGGAGCTAGAATCCTGAAATTTGAAATTACCATTGCTGGTGGAGTGTAGGCTTGGGGTATGGAGGAAGTTTCCGGAATTTGTGCATACGTGCACGAAAAGTTCTAAATGGTACTAAATTTGGTACAACTACGATTTGGGTGAAGCGATAGAGCTGGAATTCTGAAATTTAGAAATAAGATTACTGATGCATTCTAGGCCTGAAGATTTTAGGTAGTTTTGAAAATTCCTACTTATGTTTACTAGATGGTACTAAATTTGGTACAATTTAAGTTTGGAGTTGGAATCCTGAAATTTGGAAAAAAGATTACTATTGCATTGTGGGATTGAGGTATGTAGGTAGCTTTGGAAATTTATACTTATGTGCCCTAAAAGGTACTAAATTTGGTCTAATTTGGATTTGAGTGAACCAATATAGCTGCTATCCTGAAAATTGAAAATAAGATAAGAATAAGATTACTGTCGGAGTGTAGGATTGGTTTATGTAGGTAGTTTTGAATATTTGAACTACAGGGTGAGACAAAAAATCTGCAACAAAGTCAAACGCCATAATCTTTACATGTTTTTTTAAATTTGATTTTAATTTAAAGAATATTTTTTCAAGGCCCAAATACTCGTGGATTTTTTAAAGAATATTTTTTCAAGGACCAAATAAACTTGGATTTTTTAGAGGACCAACAGACCAATAAACTTGCATTTCTTAAAAAATATTTTTGCAAAACGTGGATTTTTTAAAAAATATGTTTTCAAGGACCAAACATGGCGTGGATTTTTTAAAGAATATTTCTTCAAGGGCCAAATAAACGTGAATATTTTTTCAAGGACCAACCAAGGCGTGGATTTTTTAAAGAATATTTTTTCAAAGACCAAATAAACGTGGGTTTTTTAAAAAATATGTTTTCAAGGACCAAACAAGTCGTGGATTTTTTTAAAGAATATTTCTTCAAGGGCCAAATAAGCGTGGATTTTCTAAAGAATATTTCTTCAAGGGCCAAATAAACGTGGATTTTTTAAAGAATATTTTTTGAAGGTCTCAATAAACGTGGATTTAATAATATTTTTAAGAACCAAATTAACGCGATTTTTTAATAATATTTTTTAAGAACCAAATTAACGCGATTTTTTAATAATATTTTTTTAAGGACATACTGACAAATAAACTTGAATTTTTTAAAGAATATTTTTCCAAGGATATGCTGATAACTTAATGTGGATTTTTTAAAGAATATTTTTTGAAGGTCTCAATAAATGTGGATTTAATTTGGCACGAATTATGGTCTTCAAACGGCCCGAATATTGATCTGCGGTATTTTGGGTCATTCTCGGCGAAGCGCTTGCTTGAGGTGATCGACACTTTGGTATTTTTTAGTGCCAACCTTGCTTTCCAAAATACTCCAGACACAATAGTCCAATGAATTCGTATCCGGAGATTTCGGTGGCCATTGCGCGCTGGAAACGAAGCGAGAAACCTCATTTTGTAACCATTCTTGGATGGCGCGTGCTGAGTGCAATGGTGCTGCGTCCTGTTGGATTGTCCAAGGTCTGCGGCCAAAATGTTGGCGTGCGCAAGGCTTTAATACCCTCTAGAATACTTTCGCGATAGTATTCGGCATTTATTCTAATGCAACGGTCGATTAATACCAGCGGAGAGCGATCATCGGCTGTTATGGGGGGCACACCATCACCATGGCCGGCGCTTGAGTTCTGGTGGCCAACCGAAGGTGCACATTTTCAGCTGACCTCTTTGGCAGGTAAACACGATAATTTTGTTTGTTTACAAACTGCTGGACAACGAATGTTTTTCCATCGGAGAAAACCAAATTCGACAGTTCACCTCTTTTGGCCAAGCGAAGCAACTCTTTAGCTCTTTTAAGTTTATGTTCTTTCTGTTGCGGTGTAAGTTCTTTAACTTTTTGGAATTTCAATGGCTTTACCACGAGCTCATTTTTCAATATTTGTCGGATGGAATATTGCGATATGTTCAGCTCACGATGCATTTTTTGGCGACTGCGACGCGGGTTGTGATCAAGTCGCTTCTTTACTTTTCTGCTGATGTTGCTGTTTTCTTCTGTCCACTTCCTTGACGTCGGGCAACGCTACCAGTATCACAGTAACAAGCGATGGTACGATACACCAAAGATTTATTCACATTTAAATGCTGGAGTGCTCTAACGATAGCCAATTGTGGTTTTCCAGACAAATATAAAGAAATCACCCTATCACGCTTGAATTCCATCACGAAAAACTTTTTTTCTGGAAAATTCTCAACAAAATGCTTTGGAAGGCATGTTAACAATACAATGAGCTATCACTGGAATAATTTTAACAGCTGTCGGACGAGTGGCTTCGAATGACAGCAGTCTGAAGTTGGTTGCAGTTTTTTCATCTCACCCTGTATGCACGGAGTTCTGAAAGTTTGTACTGTATGTACTAAAGTATATTAAAATGTACTATTGAGTTTTCTGGAATCGAGATATGGAGTTGGTTTCGGAAATGTGTGCTACAATATGTACTGAATGGTGCTGTATTTTTTATTAGGTTAAGGGATGAGATACGATTTTGAAAATTCTGAAGTGGTTGTTTGATAATGCGTTCTATATGCGTATGAAAAGTACTAAATGATACTAAATGGTACTAAATGTGGAATTTGAAAAGGAATAGGACCAGAATCCCGAAATTTGATATTGAGGTCCTTATTATACCCTCCACCATACTATGGAGGGTAATCACGCTATCTATTGAACGAAAAGAGATAGAAGGCTAAAATTTTGACACATGTTTATTTTGCCAGTTGGCAGTTGGTTAAGTTCGTAAATGGTTCACGTTTTCATATAGCCACCTCCCGATATTCGGTATTTTGATGATTCTAGCGACATTATTAACCGGAATTGTTTTAAATTTGGTATTTGAAGTTCGTAATGGATACTACAGCCTATGATAGAAAATTGTCTGTGCAGGTTCACGTCTTCGTATAGCCCCCATATAACGGTACCTCCAAATATTCGGTATTTTGATGTTTTTAGCATCATTATTCGCCAGAATTGTTTCAAATTACTTATTTAGAGTTCGTAATGGAAACTACAGTCTGTGACGGAAAATTGGCTACGCAAGCCCAGGTCTTCGTATAGGCTCCATATACCAGTACCTCCCTATTTTCGATATTTTGACGAGTTTAGGTACAATACACACCGAAATTGTTTGAGATGTCGTATTTAAATTCGTAATGGATGCTAGAGCCTATGACAGAAAATTGTCTATGCTGGTCCAGGTCTTCGCACGGCTCCAATACAACGGTACCTCCCTATATACGATATTTTGATGATTTTAGCTACATTATTCACCGTTTATTTCAAGTTTCGAATTTGAATATGGTAATGACTTATGACAAGCAATATCTATGCCGGTCTACGTGGTATAGACCCCAATATAACGGCAATATTCGTTTTTTTAAATTTTAACAGAATTTTTTAAGGATCCTATTTTCTAAATTCGTTCCAAATGGTGGAGGGTATTCAAAGTTATCTTGTTTTTATCTGGGATTGAAATTTAATGGTTTTTTGGCATATATGTACAGGGTTGCCCATATTCGACGGACCCCTCTGGCAACGCCATAACTTTTGAAAGAGATGTCACATCGCTTTATGACATACCGGGTTTGAAGCGTCAGTCCAAGCAGATTTTTACAATGAACCAATACACGCCACGCGAGCACTCTGAAATATTTGAAATTTACATTCAACAGAAGAAGTCAATTGTGAAAACTCAACGTGCTTTTAAAACATTAAAAAATGTGAGAAGTACGCCTTCTAAGAACACCATTAAGGGTTTATACGAACAATTTTCGACTGGTAAGGCTCTTTCTAATCCGAAGAGGCCATATAAAAGTCGACCAAGGCGATCGGCCGAGAATATCGCTGGCAGTACGAGCCAGTGTTGAGAGGTCCCCAAGAACATCCCAAAAACGCCGTTCTCAGCAGTTGGGCATGGCTCGGTCCACTTTACAACGGATTATTCGCATTGATTTGCATTTGTTCCCGTACAAAATTCAATTGACGCAAAGAATGTTGCCTGCGGACAAGCCTCGTCGATTGGAATGGGCCCAAAGGGCCCAAAGGTCTGTCGAATATGGGCAACCCTGTATTCCAAGGACAACAGTTCATATTTTTAGTTCCGTTTTTTCAAATTTAAACGAAGTCTTTATTTTTCTGTCTTAGAGTGAATATTTGTGCCAAATTTTGCTCACTCCTGTCACTAATCACAATCTCACTTTGATCTCATTACATATGAGTATTCTTTTTTTGTTGTTTTTTTTTATGCGCGTATGCGCTGTGCCATTCAGCTTTTTGCCGTCGTCGGCGATACCAGTCTTAAAGTAAATATATTGTTATATTATGCAGATACTCGTACTTAGTTACAATGCTCTGCATTTCGAATGATACCGAGTTAAGATACAATTCCCGATAAGAAGCTGAACAAAATATTATTGCCCGTGCCCGCTCTATTAAACCACAATGAACTGTGGAAAAATTTACATGGCATTACGTTAAGCGTTTTTGTGTTGTACACGGTAAAAAAAATTGGAGGATGATAATAATTTTTCTACATAGAATTTCTCTTTGCAACATTTCTTTCTGTGCCCCCATGTCTATGATGTTTTCATAGAAACCTACTACTTTACCCCCCCCCCCCCCCCAAAAGTTGCTGGTGGCATGGCCTCATGAGACGGGTGGTCGTAATGCGATGACTCTTTCATCTTTGCCACCACACACACACAACCAAGTACCATTTGTAGTACAAATGCCGTACGGCCTCACCAAATTGCAAGTTCAATTCACTTGTTTTGGACCGTCAGTCCTGCCGCATTCAGTTGTCTGTCCGAATGGTTTGCTTCACTCCAAAGTTTATTGAGCAATTTTAATAATTGCCTAACAAATCGTTAAACATTTAACTTGATTTAAATTATAGATTTTGATTATCTCAATGAAAGTGATTAATTTCTCGTTTATTTGTTGTGCGGCAATTGTGTTGGTCGGTCGGTCGGTCTCTGGGACTGGATGACGGTCTCTCTGCCTGGTTGTTTGAAGAAATTTAAATGTTTTTTCTCTTTAAAGTTGTTATTAATCTGATAAAAAAAAAACAGGATCACAAAATGTGAGGCGTTTTAAACGAGTGATTTGGCGAAAGTTGGGGAAGTGTTTGGAAAAAGCAAGAAAGAAAATGCTTTGGGTTTTTTTCGGATGAGGAAATTGTGGACAAAAATTATCTCAGCAAGCAGTGAATGAGGAAGTGTTGAAAACTTTGTTAATTGCTGTTTGTGTCTTAAGTCTTTTGTTTTTTCCGGGGAAGTTTATTGGATTTTACTTTTATTTTAATTTAATTAAAAAAATCACTAACTTTGGATTAAAAATTATGTTTGGGTATGGGTATAGCAACAATTCGAACACTTAAGGCCATAGGCATTACAGGTTTAAATTACTTTTAAAATTCTTCTCTTCATAGGAGACTCACAAAAGTTTTCTGTGGTTGAAAGACCTTGTCAATGTATTCTTTGAAGAGCAAGTCTTTTAATATTTTACATGCCTTCTATGGACAGGGTATATTTACAATATCTCTTCGGCTTTATGGGCAAACGACTTTTAACAAAACGTTGAGGGACAGAATATCTTTAATAGAATACTTAATAGGTACAGTACAAGACCTCACAAATTTCATAGAGGTTTTATGGAGGTCTTCTATGTACACTTCCTGATATGAACAGTTTTGGGACATTCTATGTAGATATTTTGGAGATCTTTTTTGCAGAACCTCTTGAGGTCTTCTATATATCTTCTAGAAACCTTATATATATTTTTTCGGGAGGTATTCTATGTAGACATTCTAGAAGTCTTTAGGGAAACTTAAACTCATCCTCAGGCTGTGTAAAAGTTTTCGATTCTGAATGGAGGATTGAAGGTCGATAGAAAAGTGTCAAGGAGATATATTTGGGGACCTCTATATATATCTTAGAAACTTTTTTATCGACCTTTAAGAGGCCGTATGCAAACCTCCATTCAGAATCGAAAACTTTTTTACAGCCTGAGGATAAGTTTAAGTTTCCCTAAAGAAACTCTATTTAGTTTATGGCTGAAGACCTGCCATAAGACCGGTTAAGATCTTCTATAGCTGGAAGACCTGTTAAAGTACTTCTTTGTTTAAAATACCTTTAACAGCTTTTCCATGGCTAGAAGAGCTGGTAAAGCTCTTCAATGACTAGAAGATTTTTCACAGCTCTGCTATGGCTAGAACATCTTTTAGAACCCTTCAATGACTAGAAGATTTTTCACAGATCTTCTACAGCTAAAAGACCTCTTACAGCTTTTCTTTGGCTAGAAGACCTTCTGCAGCTCTACTATAGCTAGAAAGAAAACCTGTTACAGCTCTTCTATGACTTGAAGATCTGCCACTGCTCTTCTACGTTTAGAGGATCTGTCACATCTTTCCTAAAACTAGATGACCTTTTGCAGCTCTTCCTAGAAGAAGTCCTGTTACAGCTCTTCTATGGCCAAAAGGGGTATAATAGCTCTGTAATGGTCGAAATATCTGTTACAGGTCTTCTATGGCTAGAGTACGTGTTACAGCTCTCCTATGGATAGAGTACCTGTTACAGCTCTCCTATGGCTAGAAAATCTACTCTTTTATGGCTAGAATACCTTCTACAGCTCTTGTGTGCCGAGAAGAGCTTTTACAGCTATTCTAGCCATAGAAAAGCTGTGGTAGATCTTCTAGCCATAGCAAGTTTTTATTGCTCTTATACGGCTAGAAGCTCCACCACAGCACTTATATGGCTGTTACAGCTCTTCTATGACAAGAAGAACTATTACACCCTTTCTGTGGCAATAAGAGCTGTTACACCTTTTCTATGACTAGAAGACCCGTTAAATCTCTTCTATGGCTAGGCCTGTTACAATTCCTCTATGGCTAAAACATTTGCCATGCTATGGCTAAAATACCTGTTAAAGCTCTTCTGTGGCTAAACGACCTGTTACAGCTTTTTTATGTCTAGAAGATCTATCAAAGCTTTTATGTGGCTAAAAGACCTGTTATTGCCTTTCATTGGCTACAAGATTTGCTACAGCTCTTCTATGGGCGAGAAGACCTGTTACAGCTCTTCTATGGGAGAGAAGACCTGTTGCAGATCTTCTATGGCTAGAAAACCTGTTACATCTTTTCTATGGGCGAGAAGTCCTGTTACAGCTCTTCTATGTGAGAGAAGACCTGTAACATCACTTCTATGGCCTGTTACAGCTCTTTTATGGCTATAAGATCTGTTACAACTCTTTTAGGGCTAAAGGATCTCTTTGAATAAAAGATCCTCCATATACACAAGCCAGGCTGAATAAAATAAATATTTCACTATTCAGTCAGGCTGACTTGAATTGACTTCATTCAAGTCTTCTATGGACAGAAGATCTTTAGCATAAGATCCCCAAGAGGTCGAAGGTCTTTAATGGGTCTTATATGGAAATGTTAAAGTTCTACTCCATATAGAAGACATTCTCACATCCGTAATATTTTTTCATACCTCGTCTTAACATTAAAAAAACCTCAAAACCCCAAAAATAATTACTACAAACCAATGAAAAATTAACTATTCATTGCTGCCACTTTAGCCACTCACAAATGTTTGTAAAACAACTCAATTTACTCGTCGGGGTTCATGGCATCTCCAGGGGAGATGGTGGTAGAACTCCAACCGAAAACAAAAACGTAAAAATTGCTTGTCTATCGCACACAACTGTGTGAACATGCAGCGGAACATGGAACTGGCTATGAATAACCGATTAACATTAAAAACAAACAACAAATGCTCAAAAACATTATCGGCGATTATGACGAAGTTGGTGATGGCGATGGCATCGATGATGAGGATAATGACATTATACAGAGAGAGATAACGACAACGAACCCCAGCGTTCAACACTGACGAGCTAACGTTGATGCGATCCGAACATGAAAAGCTACAGAAAAACACATTTCCAACATCAACTTCATTTAATTTTTGTTGCAAAAATGAATGATGCAGCAACAGTCCGATTGTGACATGACATGCTGAGCGAATGAGCGGTGGCACTTGTGGCATAAGCAAAACGCATTTCAGACAAAAAAAAAAAAAAAAAAAAAACAACACAAACATATGTTTGAAAGCAACACTTTTGATGTTTAATTTTGAGTGGAGTTAAGAATGAAGAAAAAAACGACAAACTCATTTGGAATCCGTTGGAGAATTTTTTTTATGCTGGTCATGTGTCTGAATGTCATGAGAAATTTTCCCACTCAAGGGGGGATATCGGATGGAACAGCATTATGCGCACATAGTTTATCTGTAGGTTTTGTAGTTGCTGCATAATGCTAAAATTTTGCTGAGGAAATGTCAAGTCGTTGATGAGCAGATACCAAAAATAAATCTGCCTGTTAACCTCTATTAACTCTCCAGCATTCCCGGCTGTTATTTCTAGAGAAAGTTTTGGGGTAGGTGCCACTTATGTTTAAAGGTTTACACTTAAATTTTCTTATAATTAAAATTTATGCTGTACAATTCGTCATATTCACACGTCAGATATTGCATTACGAGGGATGGGTGTAAAGGTTTTAAAGAGAAGGATTCAGTAGATGGGAGATCTTGTTCATATATTCCATAAAAAGCTCTTCAATGGCTGGAAGACCTGCTGCTACGGCTCGAAGGCCTATTAAAGTCAATCTATGGCCAGAAAACGTGTAACAGATCTTCTATAACTAGAAGGCCTGTTAAAGCCCTTCTATGGCCGGAAGATCTGTTACAGCTCTTCTATGGCCAGAAGACCTGTTGCAGCTCTTCTATGGCCAGAAGACCTGTTGCAGCTCTTCTATGGCCAGAAGACCAGTTGCAGCTCTTCTATGGCCAAAAGACCAGTTGCAGCTCTTCTATGGCCAGAAGACCTGTTGCAGCTCTTCTATGGCGAGAAGACCTGTTACAGCTCTTCTATGACGAGAAGACCTGTTACAGCTCTTCTATGACGAGAAGACCTGTTACAGCTCTTCTATGGCGAGAAGACCTGTTACAGCTCTTCTATGGCGAGAAGACCTGTTACAGCTCTTCTATGGCGAGAAGACCTGTTACAGCTCTTCTATGGCGAGAAGACCTGTTACAGCTCTTCTATGGCGAGAAGACCTGTTACAGCTCTTCTATGGCCAGAAGACCTGTTACAGCTCTTCTATGGCCAGAAGACCTGTTACAGCTCTTCTATGGCCAGAAGACCTGTTACAGCTCTTCTATGGCCAGAAGACCTGCTACAGCTCTTCTGTGGCTAGAAGACCTGCTACAGCTATTCTATGGCTGGAAGACCTGTTACAGCTCTTCTATGGCTGGAAGACCTATTACAGCTCCTCTATAGCTGGAAGACCTGTTACAGTTCCTCTATAGCTGGAAGACCTGTTACAGCTCCTCTATAGCTGGAAGACCTGTTACAGCTCCTCTATAGCTGGAAGACCTGTTACAGCTCCTCTATAGCTGGAAGACCTGTTACAGCTCCTCTATAGCTAGAAGACCTGTTACAGCTCCTTTATAGCTAGAAGACCTGTTACAGCTCCTCTATAGCTAGAAGACCTGTTGCAGCTCCTCCATAGCTGGAAGACCTGTTACAGCTCCTCTATAGCTAGAAGACCTGTTGCAGCTCCTCTATTGCTAGAAGTCCTCTTTCAGCTTTTCTATAGCTAGAATACCTCTTAAAACTCTTCTATAGCTAGAAGACCTGTTACAGCTCTTCTGTGATCAGGAAAACTGTTACAGCTCTTCTATACCAAGAAGACCTACCATGACTCTTTCTGGTCCACGTTAATTCAATTTTCCTCCAATGCCCCGCCTCGTTAACGCTTAATGGATACCATCTTAGCAGTCAACCATAAACGTCAGTTTCATTAGCAAATCAAAAAACCAAAAAAAAAAAAAGCAAATCCCAACCGACTGGTGTTATTTATTTTTGCGTTTCCTCCCTCGACATATATCACCGATTGTCACTATGGGGTCGCCTTCGCTCCGTGACCAAAGTGAATAATGCCCGTGTTTGACTTTATAATTTTAAAGTCAAGTTTTGACATATTAGCAACATGTGGCAATAACAACCGTTGCCACCATGCTCAGCATCGGCAATCACAACAGTAATGGCATAAATATTCACATGACACAACAACAACAAGAACAACATTAGCAACAGCAACAACATCAGCCGACAGGCAGACAAACGTAATCATAACGTTATGTTGGAGTTACTCATGGCTGAAATAATTTAATGCAAGTCATATCGCATAGATTTCTAACTCTTAAATGGTCAACTAATTTTCGTCAACTTTGGAAAAATTAATGGCAACAACAACAACAACGACAGCAGCAAGAACAACAACATCTACTTTTTTTGTAACGCTCACAACGGCAGCACGACACATTCTGTCTTGAGACAACTTTAAATATAGATGGACGGATGAAAAGACGGGCGTTTTGTCCACTATTTGGGATGAGGGTTGCCAAGTGGCAAGGATAAGGGCAGCATTTGAAAACTAGGAAAACGTCCAAAGAGAAGCCTCTCAAGACGTCTGTAGAGACGCCTTTCAAGACGTCTACGGAAAACGCCTTCAAGACGTCTAGGAAGATACTTTTCGAGATGTCTAGGAGGACGTCTTTCAAGGCGTCTATGGAAGATGCCTATCAAGACGTCAGTAGAGATGCCTATTAAGACGTCAGTAGGGACGCCTTTCGAGACGTCTAGGGAAGATGCCTTTCGAGACGTCTATAGAAGATGCCTTTCGAGACCTCTATAGAAGATGCCTTTCGAGACCTCTATAGAAGATGCCTTTCGAGACGTCTATGGAAGATGCCTTTCGAGACCTCTATAGAAGATGCCTTTCGAGACGTCTATGGAAGATGCCTTTCGAGACGTCTATGGAAGATGCCTTTCGAGACCTCTATAGAAGATGCCTTTCGAGACGTCTATGGAAGATGCCTTTCGAGACCTCTATAGAAGATGCCTTTCGAGACGTCTATGGAAGATGCCTTTCGAGACGTCTATGGAAGATGCCTTTCGAGACGTCTATGGAAGATGCCTTTCGAGACCTCTATAGAAGATGCCTTTCGAGACGTCTATGGAAGATGCCTTTCGAGACGTCTATGGAAGATGCCTTTCGAGACGTCTATAGAAGACGCCTTTCGAGACGTCTATAGAAGACGCCTTTCGAGACGTCTATAGAAGATGCCTTTCGAGACGTCTATGGAAGATGCCTTTCGAGACGTCTATGGAAGACGCCATTCAAGTCATCTATGGAAGACGCCTTTCAAGTCATCTATGGCAGACGCCTTCCAAGCCGTCTATGGCAGACGCCTTCCAAGCCGTCTATGGCAGACGCCTTCCAAGCCGTCTATGGCAGACGCCATCCAAGCCGTCTATGGTAGACGCCTTCCAAGCCGTCTATGGCAGACGCCTTCCAAGCCGTCTATGGCAGACGCCTTCCAAGCCGTCTATGGCAGACGCCTTCCAAGCCGTCTATGGCAGACGCCTTCCAAGCCGTCTATGGAAGACGCCTTCCAAGCCGTCTATGGCAGACGCCTTCCAAGCCGTCTATGGCAGACGCCTTCCAAGCCGTCTATGGCAGACGCCTTCCAAGCCGTCTATGGCAGACGCCTTCCAAGCCGTCTATGGCAGACGCCTTCCAAGCCGTTTATGGCAGACGCCTTCCAAGCCGTCGCCTTCGAGACGTCTATGGAGGCATGCCTTTCAATACCTCTGTAGAGACAGGCCTTTCAAGGCGTCTATAAAAACATGCCTTTCAAGACCTCTGTAGAGACAGGCCTTTTAAGACGTCTACAGGGACAGGCCTTTCAAAGCGTCTATGGAGACGTTTTTAAAATCTTCTATGGAGACGCCTTTCAAGCCGTCTATGTAGACGCCTTCCAAGTCGTCAATGGAAGATAAGTTCTCCTTCTTTGGAAAAATTCTACTTTTAGATCCTTCTGCTCCTTTGGCTTGTTGTGGCAATCCTAGTTGTTGTTTTTTTCCTCACCTCCATCCAACTGGCGCTTGGAGTGGTAATTAAACTGCCACTATTATTTTCATATAAAATGTCTGTATGTTTCATTTGATGGCTGGTGACGTGTCTACATGGATTGCAAGCCTGGCTAGCTTTTCCAATGGCACAAGTGTTAGACTGGGCCTCCATGGCGGGGTTCAGTCTTTGCGGTTGGCTACAGAATGACGTTGCGCTAAAAATCAGTTTTCATGTCAGCATTGCTCCAGTCATATAGGGTGACGCCATCTCCTTCATCATAGGTGGTGTGGCTCATGGGCTGGCTGTGCAGCGTGGTGCGAGTACGCGAGTGAGTGTGTGTGTCCGTTGTCCCAGTTACACTGCTGGAATTACACGCAGATTATGAATGGTTTCTCGAGTGGCCAAATGCTTGTCTAATATGACTCTCTGTCTGTCTGTCTATCCGACTGTGTTGTGTTGTTTTTCGTTTGGGGTTGTCTGGTTTAGTGACTTGATTTAGTCGTATCTTGTCGTCATCGTGGTCAAAATATGTTGTCTGTGCGTGTAGTCTCCCGGCTGGAGGAGCATTGAATGCGGGGAGTTATTTACGAATTTGGACTACCGTTTTGCTTGAGTTTTTTGTCTGTTTCTTTGGCCAATTGCATTGTAAGGTGTGGTGCAGTTACTTTTATTTATTGCACCACATTTTTCTGTCCGCTGAGATTTTCCATTTGTACGCCATGTAAATGTTGTACATTATTTTGTTGTGGTCTATGACATGTTTTAGTTTTTAATAGTTCTTCATAAATTACGCGCCAGAAAACACATGTATTTGCCTAGGATCTTAACATGAATCATAAATGGAAATATTGGTCAGAGTAGTTTGGGTTCGTTTTTATTTGAAAATTGTGTGTTAAAAGGTTTCTGAATTGATTGCAGAGTTTTGGGTGCGGTAGAGCAATGATTTTTTTCCTGAAAAAAAAATTTAAAAATGTAGTTGCGAACATCGATCACAAAATTTGCATGGGAAATATGAAATCCCGTCCACTCCCCAGGTTGATCGAATGCGGAAGAAAACATTTAGTTGGAATTAAAACGTATTCCATTTTTAAAAGATAAATTTTATGAAAATTGTGTCACTGGGCCTACCTTGCCTTAATTTCTGTACGATTTCTTATGCGTGTACGATTTCGAGCTAAATCGGCAGTTGTTTCAGCTGTGTGGCACTTATTGCCATCCTCTTAACATCAAATGTTGCCAATATCGTCCTCTTCAAGTTTCATTAACAAAAATTCGTTCAATATGACCCAAAACCGCAACGGGTGCTCCTTGCTCATTTTTGAAGAAAAAATGGCTCAATTATCCTTCTGGACCAAAATCCGCACCAAACATTCACTGGTTTTGGGTGCATTAGCTTTTCGATGAATGGGTACGGATTTTGTGTACCCCAATATCCATACACAAATTTTAATCACATTCTGCCACATTGATATGAATTTGGAATGAGAGTCACTGATGAAGTGCACGACAGGCGTATCAAAAGGATTTTTGAAAATTCGAACTTTAAGGTTACGAAAAGTTCTAAAATGGTACTAAACCTCAAAAATGGTACCATTTGGTATTATATGCAGGGATAGAGATACAAACTTGAAATTTGGTATGAGAATCAAGGTTGG
This sequence comes from Musca domestica, assembly GCF_030504385.1. Classification (NCBI taxonomy): domain Eukaryota; kingdom Metazoa; phylum Arthropoda; class Insecta; order Diptera; family Muscidae; genus Musca; species Musca domestica. The sequence goes on along the minus strand of NW_026712318.1, from coordinate 2,252,225 downwards.
AAGGTAAGTTTGATAAATGAAGGTGGTTTTGGAACTGTACTAAAAGTTTATGAACTGTACTAAAATTGTACTAAATTTAAAACTGTTTGGTTTAGGGAGAACAAATTTATTTGGAAATTAAAAAGAGTGTTTATGAGTCTCTGCTGGCGGGTAGGGTCCCGATAAAGAGTTGGGTTTGGAAATGCGTTTAGCAAGCGTACGAAAAATACTAAACGGTACTAAATTTGGTATTGCGTGAACGGATTCTGCTTAAAATCTGAAATTTGGCTTTGGGCTCACTTTTAGTGTATAAAATCGAGATTTGAAGGTGGTTTTGAAAATACGTACTAAAAAGTTCTAAATGGTACTAAATTTGGTATTTGGGTAAGGGATTAAGTAAAAAGTCTAAAACATTTGGTATTTGGCTAAGCGAATGAATTGGAAGTCTAAATCACCTTTTGTGCGGTTTGATTGATAAATGACAGGGAATTTCGGAATAAGTCCAAAAAAGTATGAAAAGTACTATGTAGTACTTCCTTTGGTATTTGAGGAAGGAATAGAGCTGAGAATCTGAAATTCGAATTGAGAGACTTTGATGCTGTGTAGTATAGAAAAAACTAAAAATTTTTGAAATCCTAACAATGCATGTACCAAAAGTACTAAAAGGCACTTAAAATCGTAACATTTGCAAATGTGAGCGGATCTGAATTTCGAAAAGGAAAAGAGTTGGACATCAGGAATTCGGAGTGAGAGTCTTTGATGTTGTGTAGGATAGACAAACTAAAGAAGTTTTTTGAAATCCTAACAATATGTGTAGCAAAAAGTTCTAAATGGAACCAAATTTGGTACTATTTGGAATTAGGAGAACGGATAGTGGTAAAATCTTGAAATTAGGTATGAGAAACAAATCATGGAAATGAAGTTGATGTAAGGAGCTATTTTTTTGGAAATGTATACTAACAACTATACTAAATAGTACTAAATTTCGTACAATTTATTTTTGGCTGAACGGAAGCAACTGTTAACTTAAAATGTTGGTATCGGGGTCTCTGTTGGGGGTTGGTTTATGGTAAGGAGATTGTTTTGGAAATGTGTACTACAAGGGCATGAAAAGTACTATATTAGTACTATATTTGGTGTTGGGAGAACAGAGAAAAATCTGAAATTTGGCATTAGGATCACTGTTAGTGTGTAGGGTTGAGATATGGAGGTGATTTTGGATATACGTACCAAAAATAATGAAATTGTACTAAATTTGGCATTTTGGTAAGGGATTGGCGAAGACTACATGCAAGTTAGAAGTCTAAAAATTTGGCAATAGGGTTACATTTTGTGCGGTTTGGTTGATAAATGGCAGGGGATTTGGGGATAAGTCCAAAAAATACGAAATGTACTAAGTAGTACTTTGTAATTTGAAATGATGAATTAGGTGGTAGATTCGTAATAAAGAGGTGGTTTTGAAAATGTTCAGTGCAAGTGCACGAAATTTACTAAATAGTCCTACATTTGGTACAATTTGGTATTGGGTGAACAGATAGTGGTAGAAATGTGAAATTTGGTGTTCATGCATAGCCTAAACATATGGAGGTGATTTCGGGAATGTATACAATAATTGTACAAAAAGTACTAAATGGTACTATATTTGGAAATGGGCAAAGGGATAGGGCTGGAATCCCCAAATTTAATGTTGAGGTGTCTGTTGGTATCTGGAATTGAGATATGGTGGAGGTTTTAATTGTGTACTATAACTAAACAGGTACTAAATGGTACTGAATTTAATGTTGGGTGAGGAATAGAGCTGAAATACTGAAATTGTATATGGGTGTCCTGTTGGTGTCTGTGGCTATGATATGGAGGTGGTTTGGAAATGGGTTCTATATATGTATGAAAACTACTAACTGGTACTAAATTTGATCTTTGTTGAAGGGATAGGGATGGAATGCCGAAATTTAATATTGAGATCTCTATTGGTATCTGGAATAGAGATATGGAGGTGGTTTTGGAAATGTGTATTATAATTGTACGAAAAATACTTAGTAGTACTACATTTGGTATGGGGGTGAAGGGACAGAGATAAAATTTTAAAATTCGATTTAAAGATTACAGTTGGTATCTGCATTTGAGATTTGACGGTGGTTTGGGAATTCGGCTTTTTTGTACGAAAAGTATTAAATGGTACTAAATTTGATCTTTGTCGAAGGAATGGGGCTGGAGTCCTCAAATTTGATATTGAGGTCTCTGTTTGTATCTAAAATTGAGATATCGAGGTAGATTTGGAAATGTTGTACTGTAATTGTTCGAAATGTACTAAATAGTACCAAATTTGGTATATGGCGAAGGAATAGAGCTTAACTATCTAAATTTGTCACTGTTGGTGTCTCGGGTTGATATATGGATATTGTTTCGAAAATGCGTACTAAAATTGTTCGAAAAGTACTAAGTGGTACTGAATTGGGTATTAGGTGAAGGAATAGGGCTGGAATCCTTAAATTTGATATTGAGGTATCTCTTAGCGATATGAAGGTGGTTTTGAAAATGCGTACTATAATTTTACGAAAAGTACTAAATTTGGTACTGTCTGAAGGAATAGAGCTTAGATCCCAAAATTTGATATGAATGTCACTGTTGCTGTCTCTGGTTGAGAAAAGAACCTGATTTTAGATATGCGTACTATAATTGTACTAAATAATGCTGAATTTACTTAAGGTGTAAATTAAAGAGATGAGATCCTAAGATTTTATGTTTACGTCACTGTTGGTATCTGGGACTGCGATATGGAAGTTATTTTTAAAAAGCGGACTATAATATTTCGAAAAGTACTAAATTGGGTATGGGGTGAAGGGTTAGACCTAAAATCCTGAAATTTGATATTGTGACCGCTACAACCAACCACCACACCACCACTAGTGGCTATCGTTAGATACTCCAGCATTTATATGTGAATAAATCTTTTGTGTCTCGTACCATCGGTCGTTACCGTGGTACTGCTAGCGTAGCCCGACGTCAAGGAAGTGAACGGAAGAAAACAGCAACATCAGCAGAAATGGTTCGAAAAATAATGTAACGACTTGATCGAAACCCGCGCCGCAGTGACCATTCGGCAAATATTGAAAAAGGAGCTCGGGGTAAAGCCATTGAAATTCCAAGAAGTGTAAGAACTTACACCGCAACAGAAAGAAAATAGACTCAAAGAGCTTCGAGAGAGTTGCTTCGCTTGGCCGAAAGTGGTGAACCGACGAATTTGCTTTTCTCCGATGAGAAAACATTCGCTGTCCAGCAGTTTGTAAACAAACAAATGTGCACCTTCGGTGTTTACTTGCCAAGGAGGTCGGCTGAAAATGTGCACCTTCGGTTGGCCACCAGAACTCAAGCGCCGGCCATGGCGCCGCCATAATAGCTGATGGTCGCTCTCCGCTCGTACTCGACCGTGGCATCAGAATAAATGACAAATATTATCGCTAAAATTTTCTGGAGGGTGTATTAAAGCCTTGGGCACTCCACAATTTTGGCCGCAGACCTTAGACATTCCAACATGACTCAGCACGCGCCACCCAAGAATGGTTACAAAATGAGGTTCCTAGCTTCACTTGCAGCGCACAATGGCCACCAAAATCTCCGGATCCCAATCCGTCGGACAATACCAAAGTATCGATCACCTCAAGCAAGCGCTTCGCCGGGAATGGGCCAAAATACCGCAGAACAACATTCGGACAGCGTGTGACGGTTTCATTGGTCGTTTGAAGGCCATAATTCGTGCCAAAGATGACCAATTCGAAGAAATCTAAAATTTGATTCTATTTTCGACATGTTTTGCTTTCATTCAATAAAATTTAAAAAAATGTAAAAATTATGGCGTTTGAGTTTGTTGCAGTTTTTTTATCTCACCCTGCAATTATTAACATATTTTCAGAATTTTCAAAATAATTTCCTCGCCACTTCTTATGGCCAACAATTAATCAGTTCGGACATCAAAAGAATAGGAAAACGAATGACCACAATTAATTAATGGCATCGTCATTCAATGCAGCTAATGAAAGGTTAATTTTCGAATAAATTGAAATGGTCAAAATAAATTCCATCACCACCACCACCAACAACAACAACAACTCCTATGAATTACCATAGACATTAACGGCATCAATGGCTATCAGACACCCAGACAAGACTAATGACAACATTTTGAGATCATGTAAAACATATGCGATCCATGACCATGTTGTCAACTGTGAAAAATATTTTCCGCAACTTAAATGAATTTTCCATGTTCCATTTACATTCGAGGGGGTCCATAGCACATCCATATTTGGAATTTTATAGCAACGTAAGTTTTTGCCTTGTGAAGACCCCCTCTAATATGTGGCCACTTCTTAAAGTATGAACCTTAACTAACAACAAAATCAATTTAAATTAATAATGTTGTAGCAGAACAGGCAATAATCGGTGATCAGCAGCAACATTTTCCACAACAACAACATTGTGCATAAGTATCCACACACATACACACTCATACACGCGATCAGAGATCAATAAACTTTTTTTTGGCTTAAAATTGCAATAAATACAAATTACTATTGACGTTTTGCACAAGACATTTGGACACGACACAAAATAGCCACCAACACCGGCATCGACCACTGCAGCAGCGGCTGTGGAGAGACAACTTCATGGGAGACAACCATTAGATCTAGACAGTTAGATCGGTGGAAGAACAAATGTTCATTAGTCCACGATCATGAGAGGAGGGATTCAACCCAGCGACCACCAACTGAAGTTATTGCCTAGTCAACGTCCTAGGATGGCTGGCTCTTTTTTTTTTGTTGGCGAAGACGTTGAACAAAGAATTTGCAGAGCGAGTGGAGGAGAATGACACCGAAGATGCTGATGACAAATCAAATGAAGCCAAAAGGTTAGCGGCGATATTGGTGATACGGCAAATGATGGCTAGCTTGGTTATGTACGAGGAAGGTACCAAATTTTATAAATTTATCAAAATAAAAATACAAAAAAAGATCTATTGTGTTAGTAATTGGTGATCTCTCGAATAGGTGAACCTATTTCATTTTTCAAGATTTCATATGAGTGGTGATGTCAATACCAAGGTTTATATGTATTAATGGTCCCGATTTGTGTATTTTGGCGAACACTGTATGCATTTTGAAACATGTAGTTTGAAAATATTTCAGCGAGTGAGTGAAAACAGATTAAACGAATCGGCTGAAGCTAGAATCTTGAAATCTATGGAGACATTTGGATCAATGTCGATTTCTATGGAGAAACCTTACAAGACGCCTATGGAGACAACTTTCAAGACATCTAAGGAGACACCTTTCAAGGCGTCTATGGAGTACCTTTTAAGGCGTCTATGGAGACACCTTTTAGGACGACTATAGAGACACCCTTCAGGGCGTCTATAGAGACACCCTTCAGGGCGTCTATAGAGACACCCTTCAGGGCGTCTATAGAGACACCCTTCTGGAAGTCTATAGAGACACCCTTTAGGACGTCTATAGAGGCACCCTTCAGGACGTCTATAGAGACACTCTTCAGGACGCCAAAGGGACACCCTTCAGGTCGTCTATAGAGACACCCTTCAAGGCGTTTATAGAGACACCCTTTAGGGCGTTTATAGAGACACCCATCAGGGCGTCTATAGAGACACCCTTCAGGGCGTCTATGGAGACACCCATCAGGGCGTCTATAGAGACACCCTTCAGGGCGTCTATGGAGACACCCTTCAGGGCGTCTATGGAGACACCCTTCAGGGACTCTATGGAGACACCCTTCAGGGCGTCTATGGAGACACCCTTCAGGGCGTCTATGGAGACACCCTTCAGGGCGTCTATGGAGACACCCTTCAGGGCGTCTATGGAGACACCCTTCAGGTCGTCTATGGAGACACCCTTCAGGTCGTCTATGGAGACACCTTTCAAGGCGTCTATGGAGACACCTTTACAGACGTCTATGGAGACACCTTTACGGACGTCTATGGAGACACCTTTCAAGGCGTCTATGGAGACACCTTTCAAGGCGTCTATGGAGACACCTTTCAAGGCGTCTATGGAGACACCTTTCAAGGCGTCTATGGAGACACCTTTCAAGGCGTCTATGGAGACACCTTTCAAGGCATCTATGGAGATACCATTCAAGGCATCTATAGAGACGTCCTCCTAAAATCCACATTTTAAGTTGTCTAAAGAGATTCCTTTCAAGTCTTCCTCAAAATTCCCATAACTTTTTGTTCCACCCCTCGTTAATTTATTGCTTTGCTCATTCTCTTCCCATCATCGCCATAAATATTCCAAAAAATAACTCCCGGAAGGCATTAGTGATGGCTTTGTTAGCAACGGCCAGAATTTCACATTGATATTGCTGGAAGAACTCCATACGTAGAACTAGCAAGAAATCCGCTTACAAGAGATATTATATGAGCTTTTTTTTTGCAACACAAAAGATCTTATATTAACCCAACAGCAGGAAGGATTCATCGACGTTTACAAACTTTTCCATGCGCTTCGCATTCAGGACCATCATTATCTCATGACCGCCTCGGTCATGATTAACCTCATGTTCGACAGCTGCTTACAAGCATTGTTTCAGCCTCTACAGCTAACGGCTGGGAGTCATCGGCTAGGCATGTGTGTGTGTGGAGCCAACCATCTAATCGACCAAAAAAAAAAAAAAAACTACACCTTCCTAAAGCCTAACTAAGCTCCTGCGTGCAGAGCTTCTTGCCAATTGTTATGCGGGTCAACATAGTTCATGTTGCATGTTTAGTCATGTCATGTTGTAGAATCTTTGTGGCAACATTTTTCACAGTCGTTACAGTGGCAATTTTCTGTTGCTGTTGTTGTTGTTGTCGAAAGATTTACGTGGCAGTCTATTGACGCTTCAACTTCATTAGCGCCTGACATGAATCTCTTAATCACTGTCATCGATCGCGATCAGTGTGGTTAGGGTGGAAGCAGCCAGTCAGGCGTTTGGTGTCAGTTGCGTTTTTGTTGTTGTTCCTTTATTTCCAATCGCAGCCATTTGGCGTTGTTGTCGTGCTTCCAAGGCGTGGTAATCATTCATTAGCTGCTAATTAATTACAGCGTGTTTTTGTTTGCCACCAAACGGCACCTCTCCATCTAACGTGTCTATTTCAAAGTGACGGCATCGCCAATGCGATTCGTATTAATTAAGAATGTACAAATTACAGGGGGTGGGGGTTTCATATCGCAATTGAATATTTCGTTTGGAAACAGAAAATTTCATTTGAAAAAATGACCTAGAATTAGTTCCCAATTTGTATGATCGTTGAAATGTCATTGAAATCCATTTCAAACTAACTTAAGGGAAATTTCTTCTATAGAGAATCCCAATAGTCGTCCATAGAAGCTCATTTGAGGAATTCTATGGAGGGCCAAAAAAATTATTTTGACAGTAGGCACTTTTTAAAACATTTGTAGGAACTCAACTTGTGGCGCCCAAGTAGAATCCGGAAATGTTGTTTAGATGTACAAATTTCCAGCTACCCATAGAGACTCTTCTTAAGTTGGCTTCAAACTCTTGTGTCAAACCTCGGCAGAAATCTCTCAAACCATCATCAGTCCACTTCAAAATTAAACCCAGAGTAAAGCAAAATATGAATCAACTCAAAAATGCTCATGTTCATTGAAAAATTTAACTATGATGACGTTGTGAACCATAAGTTCAAACACAAGACGTGTTAATGCAATTAGGGTCAGCACCAAAAACAAGGGAGCTATCCCTTCACCCATCCCATAAAACTAGCTATAAAGTATCAACAACAAGCGGTCTTCTTTCAGAGCAATGTAAACGTGACTTCTTCTCAAGATGCCTGACCAACATTTTTACGACATCACCATCTTCGAGTGCAGGAAAAGGAAACGAAGTCCACTTAAATTAATGTAACTTGATGCAAAGTCATTCACCGCTCAAATACATGATGATGTGGCCTCTTCTCCATTTGGTCCGGGGGCATTTCTTTGTTGCTTTTGGTGTTACAAAATGTGTTCATCCCTGCTGTGTCTTTTTTTTTGGCTGACCGCTGTAGGTTTCTATGGAAATGAAAATTGGTGAGTAATTTAATACCAATTTATGGAGCAAGATTTTTTGAAGAACAGGTTAATACAAGGAAATTGTGTTGCCTCTCTTGTGGGTACAACTTCGACACAATTTATTACAAAAAGGGCACTCAGGATGAACGGTTCCCTTAATTCTAGAAAATGTATTTGTGACTTGAATTCGGAATGTTGCGAGGAATCTCTTTCAATATCTTGACAGGAGTACTTGAAAGGTGTATCTATATACGCCTTAAGAGGGATTTTCATAGACGCCTTAAAAGGGGTCTTCATAGACCCTTGAAAGTTTTCTTCCCAGACACCTTGAAAGGTGCCTTTAAATGTCTCTTCAAAGACGCCTTCAGAGGTTTCTTCATAGCCGCATTGGAAGGTGTCTTTATAGACGTATTGATATGTGTCTCTATAGACGCCGTGAAAGGCTTCTCCATAGACGTCATGAAAGTCTCTATAAACGCTGTGAAAGGCGTGTCTATAGACGGCTTGAACGATGTCTCTATAGACGCCGTGAAAGGCAACGGCTTGAAAGGCTCCTTCATAGACGCCTTGAAAGATACCTCTTCGTTGACTCCTTGATAGGTGTCCCTACACACGGTATGAAAGGGTATCCATAAAAGCCTTGAGAGGTGTCTTCATAGACGCCTTAAAAGGTATCTCCATAGACGCCTTGTAAGGTGTCTTCATGGGCGTCTCTATAAACGTCGTGAAAGGCGTCTTCATAGTCGGCTTGAAAGGTGTCTCCATAGACGCCTTGAAAGGTGTCTCCATAGACGCCTTGAAAGGTGTCTTCATAGACGCCGTGAAAGGTGTCTCCATAGACGCCTTGAAAGGTGTCTCCATAGACGCCTTGAAAGGTGTCTCCATAGAGCCCTTGAAAGGTGTCTCCGCAGACGCCTTAAAAGGTGTCTCTATAGAGGTCGTGATAGGCTTCTCTATAGACGCCGGGAAAGGCGTCTCCATAGACGTCGTGAAAGGCGTCTCTAAAGACGTCGTGAAAGGCGTCTCTATAGACGTGGTGAAAGGCGTCTCCATAGACGCCTTGAAAGGTGTCTCCATAGACGCCTTGAAAGGTGTCTCCATAGACGCCTTGAAAGGTGTCTCCATAGACGCCTTGAAAGGTGTCTCCATGGACGCCTTGAAAGGTGTCTCCGTGGACGCCTTGAAAGGTGTCTCCATGGACGCCTTGAAAGGTGTCTCCATGGACGCCTTGAAAGGTGTCTCCATGGACGCCTTGAAAGGTGTCTCCATGGACGCCTTGAAAGTTGTCTCCATAGACGCCTTGAAAGGTGTCTCCATAGACGCCTTGAAAGGTGTCTCCATAGACGCCTTGATAGGTGTCTCCATAGACGCCTTGAAAGGTGTGTCCATAGACGCCTTGAAAGGTGTCTCCATAGACGCCTTGAAAGGTGTCTCCATAGACGCCTTGAAAGGTGTCTCCATAGACGCCTTGAAAGGTGTCTCCATAGACGCCTTGAAAGGTGTCTCCATAGACGCCTTGAAAGGTGTCTCCATAGACGCCTTGAAAGGTGTCTCCATAGACGCCTTGAAAGGTGTCTCCATAGACGCCTTGAAAGGTGTCTCCATAGACGCCTTGAAAGGTGTCTCCATAGACGCCTTGAAAGGTGTCTTCATAGACGCCGTGAAAGGTGTCTCCATAGACGCCTTGAAAGGTGTCTTCATAGACGCCGTGAAAGGTGTCTCCATAGACGCCTTGAAAGGTGTCTCCATAGACGCCTTGAAAGGTGTCTCCATAGACGCCTTGAAAGGTGTCTTCATAGACGCCGTGAAAGGTGTCTCCATAGACGCCTTGAAAGGTGTCTTCATAGACGCCGTGAAAGGTGTCTCCATAGACGCCTTGAAAGGTGTCTCCATAGACGCCTTGAAAGGTGTCTCCATAGACGCCTTGAAAGGTGTCTCCATAGACGCCTTGAAAGGTGTCTCCATAGACGCCTTGAAAGGTGTCTCCATAGACGTCTCCATAGACGTCGTGAAAGGCGTATCTATAGAGGTCGTGATAGGCTTCTCTATAGACGTCGAGAAAGGCGTCTCTGTAGACGCCGGGAAAGGCGTCTCTATAGACGGCTTGAAAAACATCTCCATAGACAACTTGAGAGGCATTTCAAAAGGAATGTTTGCTATACGTTCATAATTTGCTGGGGTTTTCCGTTAATTGTTAAAAAAAATATATAATATTGTAGCACAGTGTAACTAATCTTAGGCTAATTTCCAATAATAGCCGATTATTCGTTGCTAAGGACGAATGCTACTTTGCACATTAACAACCAATTAAAACTACCCTGAGAAATGTTCCAGCCGATGCTGTGCGATTTTCAAGTGAACTACATTGGTGGTCCCGTAGCCAAGTGGCCAGAGCATTAATGTGATCAGCTCTCAAGCCGAGAGGTTCACACAACATCCATTCAACGTTTACCGGTTGTGCACATCTCGTTTTCGTTTCACATTTGTTTCTCTCTTCCTCTCTCCTCAGTGAGAGTAAATCAATGAAATTCGTTTTTTTTTTTTAATTGTTGTTTTTATTGGTTTATTCATGTTTTCTGACAGGCAGCCAGCCAGTCAGTCAGTCAGAACCTTTTGTTCCCTTCCCTTGTCCACATTTATCACATTCTTCTCCAGTTCGAGTTATTGTCTGGCCCACTCATAATCTTGTGAGTTTATGCCGGAGTATGGGTTTCTAGATGCCTTCCATGTGTATCTGCTAAGTTGTTGGAGTAATATCTTCGGTGGTGTTCTCTGGTTGTTGTTGTCTTTGTTGTTGTTATGAAATTGTAGAAAATGCACGTGTTCAACGAATGTCAGAATGTGTTGTAAATTGAATGTTGACATTCCAGGAATGATGGTCTTTGAGCTAAACCGACGACACAATGCACGACGACAAAACAGCAACAGCAACAACAACAACAGCATATCACAGTTCCATTGAACAACAAACAAACATACAAACATAATATTTTTCATAAAGGAACCTAAATGGACACAGGGATTGGGACGGATTGACCGATATACAAACATATAGGAATACCTACCCAACAACCTAAAGACTGATAGTGGACAATCAGTAGGTTCTTAAAGAATGAATATGAAACGCACAAACAAACAGAGAACCCACCCATAAATGGAGATGGTCGTATGGATATTTGTGGCGAAAACCAAGCAAGAAATGATTAATGATTTATAAAAAGAGTTGAAGATAATCGATACAATGTTAATACGACTATTATGAATGCACTATTCTGCTGACGTATGAACACTTACTTACAAATACATAGGGAGAACGAATTATACTTACTTCTAGATACGACTAGCTAAATAATTAACGTAAGAAGTTAAAAAGTATCAGTCGATTTTGCCGACAGATGTATACCCTCAGGCAATGTTCGATTATCTAAATATATTTTAACTTCTGTAATGATTATTCAAATAGTTGACCCTCTATGGAATAGGTTCCGAAAGAATGGGCCAATATTGTATATTTCGTATCCGTCCTAAATAATTATGCTATAAATATTATGACGTGTCAGGTTCGGACTATATTAGTTACTTTCTCCACTTGAGGATATTTTAAGATGCATAATAATTTTTTAGAAAATGTTAAAATGGGGTACCATATACAGGGTGAGATAAAAAAATGCAACAAAGTCAAACACCATAATTTTTACATTTTTTTTTAATTTAAAGTTTAGATTTGTTCGAATTGGTCACCTTTGGCACGAATTATGGCCTTCAAACGGCCAATGAAACCATAACACGCTGCCCGAATGTTGCTCTGCGGTATTTTGGCCCATTCCCGGCGAAGCGCTTGCTTGAAGTGATCGACACTTTGGTATTTTTAAGTGCCAAGCTTACTTTCTAAAATTCTCCAGACACAATAGTCCAACGGATTGGTATCCGGAGATTTTGGTGGCCATTGTGCGCTGGAAATGAAGCGAGGAACCTCATTGTGTAAACATTCTTGGGTGGCGCTTACTGAGTGCGATGGTGTTGATGGTTCTGTTGGAATGTCCACGGTCTGCGGCCAAAATATTTGCGTGCCCTTTAATACACCCTCCAGAATATGTTCGCGATAATATTCGGCACTATTATTTAGCTATCGGAGTCCTGTAGGAATGTCCAAGGTCTGCGGCCAAAATGTTTGCGTGCCCAAGGCTTTAATACACCCTCCAGAACATTTTCGCGACAATATTCGGCATTTATTCTTATGGCACGGTCGATTAATACGCGCAGAGAGCGACCATCGGTTGTTATTGCGGCCCACACCATCACCATGGCCGAGGCTTGAGTTCTGGTGGCCACTAGCCAACCGATGGTGCACATTTTCAGCTGACTTCTTTGTCAAGTAAACTCGATCCACGATCATTTTGTCTGCTTACAAACTGCAGGACAACGAATGTTTTCTCATCGGGGACGGAGAAAACCAAATTCAGGAGTTCGCCACTTTCGGCCAAGCGATGCAACTCTTTAGCTCTTTTGAGTCTATTTTCTTTCTGTTGCGTTGTAAATTCCTGCACTTTTTGGAATTTCAATGACTTTACCCCGAGCTCATTTTTCAATATTTTCCGAATGGAATATTGCGTTATATGTTCAGCTCACGAGCCATTTTTCGGCCACTGCCACGCGGGTTTCGATCAAGTCGTTTCTTTACTTTTCGAACCATTTCTGCCGATGTTGCTGTTTATTTCCGTTCACTTCCGTGACGTCGGGCTACGCTACCAGTATCACGTAATCAGTAACGAGCGATGGTATGAGACACAAATGATTTATTTACATTTAAGTGCTGGAGTGCTCCAAAGATAGCCACTTTCGGATTTCTCGCCAAATATATAGACATCACACTATCACGCTTGAATTCCAACACAAATAACTTTTTTTCCTGGAAAATTCTTATCAAAATGCTTTTGTAGGCTTGTAAGCAATATAATGAGCTGTCACTGGAATAATTTTAATAGCTGTCGGACGAGTGAGTTAAAAATGACAGCAGTCTGAAGTTGGTTGCAGTTTTTTCATATAGTAACCCTACCAAACCAACATACCATATCTCAATCGCAGATACCAACAGAAGCCTCAATATTAAATTTCAAGATTTCAACCTTATCCCATCACCTATTACAAAATTTAGTACTGTTTAGCAATTTTAGTACAATTATAGTTCACATTTGCAAAACCACCTCCATATCTCAATTTGAGATACCAACAGAGACCTCCATATCAAATTTGGAGATTCCATCCCTGTTCCTTCAGGAAATACCCAATTTAATACTTTTCGAGCAATTATAGTACACAATTCCAAAACCAACTCCATATCCCAATTCCAGATACCTCTCAAATTTGACCTCAATATCAAATTCCAGCCTTATCCGTTCACCCAATATCAAATTTAGTAGTAGTTTGTACTTTTCGTACAATTATAGAACTTATTTGAAAAGCGTCTCTTTACCTCAATTCCAGATACTAACAGAGACCTCAATATCAAATTTGAGGATTCCAGCCTTATTAATTCACCCAATACCAAACTTAGTACTATTTAGTACTTTTCGTACAGTTAAAGTACACATTTCCGCAATCACTTGCATATGTCCAGGCTACACATGAACAGCGACCCTATAGTCAAATTTCAGATTTCAAGCACTACCCCAAAGCAAAATTGTACCACCACCTTTTTATTACGAACGTACTACCCGCAGATACCCCTATAAAAAATTTTAAAATTATCAAATGGTACCATTTTTGAAGATTACAAACACTTTAGAAAATTTCCTAAATTTAAGGTGCATCTATCCTGCACTCCGTCAGTGACTAACATTTCAAATTTCAGAATTCCGTCTCCAAGGGATCATCACAATTCCAATTTGTACCAAATTTAGTACCATGTAATACAGATAAGTCCGAATTTCAAAAGTTTCCTATGTAGACCAATCCTACACTCTAACAGTAATCTTATTTCCCAATTTTAGGATACCAGCTCTATTGGTTCACCCAAATCTAAATTGTACAAAATTTGGTACATTTCAGTACATGCAAGTACAAATTTCCAAAACAACCTACATATCCCAATCTTACACTCTGGTAGTAAGATCGTTTCTAATTTTTCGGATAACAGCTCCATTGGTTTACCAAAATCCAAATTGTACCAAATTGAGCACCACTAAGTACATTTAAGTACTAATTTTCATAACTACCTACATCATAGAGTCTAAAAGAAATCTTATTTTCAAATTTCAGGATTTGAACTCTACCTGTTCACCCAAAATTTATATTGTACCAAATTAAGTACCATTTAGTACACATAAGCAAGAATTTCCAAAACTACCAGCATTCCTCAGTCCTAGGACGCATTAGTATTATTATTTCTAAATTTCAGGATTCCAACTCTACTGGTTCTCCCAAAATTTAAATTGTATCAAATTTAGTACCATTTAGTACACATAGAATGCATCTCTAATTCCAACTCCAGCGGTCCACCTAGATCGTCTTTGTACCAAATTTAGTAACTCTCAGTAGTTTTTGTGCACATAAGTACACATTTCGAAAAATTTCTTTATATCCCAATCCTACGTTCTGCCTGTAATATTAACTTAACATTTCAGGATTCCAGCTTCATCCGTTTGTCCAAATTCAAATTGTACTAAATTTAGCACCGTTCAGTACTTTTCGTATGCATGAGCACACAATTCCAAAACTACCTCCTTACATTCCCATTCGAAATTTCTAGAATATAGCTCATATCGTTCACATGATACGAAATGCCACCAAATGTAGTACATTTTAGTATTTTTCGTACACTTATAGTGCGAATTTCCAAAAACCCTTTGGTAAAGATATCATACACTCCATCAGGGACCCACATTCCAATTTTTTGCAGTTCTAGCTCCACTGCTTCCACAAATTCAAAGGGTAACATATTTATTATCTTTAAATACTTTTCGTATCGTTCTAGTACGAATTTCCAAAAAAAAAAAAAAAAAAAACCAGCCTTATCCTTATTCAAGCTTTAGCCGTTTCGTCTGCGCGTTGATGAATCTTCAAACGATCCTGGACATTGGGGCTATGGGAAAACGTAGTCGAACATTTCCCACATATTAACCTTCTATCTCAAATGGTTCGAAAGGTGGCGTGATTACAACAGGCATATATTCAAATATAGCACCCGTACATATGTTTTTGTACTCTCCACCATACTAACTTTGTCATTTCGTTTGTAACTCCTCGAAATACTCATGTCAGACCCAACAAAGTATATATATTCTTGATCAGCGTAAAATTCTAAGTCGATTTAGCAATGTCCGCCTGCCTGTCTGTCTGTCCGTCTGTCTGTTGTAATCACGCTATCTTTCGAATGAATTGAGATAGATGGCTTACATTTTGCACACATGTTTATTTTTCCAGTAGGCAGGTTAAGTTCGTAAATGGGCCATGTAGGTCCACGTTTTCATATATCCCCCATATAACGGTACCACCCCCCGTTATATGGGGGCGACATTATTCACCGGAATTGTTTCAAATTTTATATTTGAAGTTCGAAATAGATGCTACTTCCTAAGACAAAAAATTGTCTGTGCAGGTCCACGTCTTCTTATAGCCCCCATATAAGGGTACCTCCCAACATTCGGAATTTTGATGATTTTAGCGGCATTATTCACCAGAATTGTTTCAAATTACGTATTTGGCGTTCGTTATGGGAACTACAGTTTGTGACAGAAAATTGTCTATGCAGGTCCACGTCTTCGTATAGGCCCCATATATCTGTACCTCCCTATATTCGGTATTTTGACGATTTTAGGTACAATACCCATCGAAATTATTTGACATGTGGTATTTGGAGTTCGTAATAGATGCTACAGCATAAGACAGAAAATTGTCTACGTAGGTCCAGGACTTCGTATAGGCGCCAGAAATCAGTACCTCCCTATATTCGGTATTTTGACGATTTTAGGTACAATACTCAATGGAATTGTTTTATATGTCGTATTTGAAGTTCGTAATGGATGCTACAACCTGTGACAGAAAATTGTCTATGCAAGTCCAGGTCTTCATATCGCTCCGATATAACAGTACCTCCCTATATACGGTTTGATTTTAGCTACATTATTGACCGTTTATTTCAAGTTTCGAATTTAAATATGGTAATGGCTTATGACAAACAATGCCTATGTAGGTGCACGTCGTATAGACCCCAATATATACTTTTAAAATTTTAACAGATTCTTTTTTTTTTTTTTTTTTTGAAAGTTTCCGAATTCGTTCCAAATGGTGGAAGGTATTCAAAGTTCGGCCCGGCCGAACTTACTGCTTTTTAACTTGTTTTTTTTTTTAATTTTGTAAACATCTTGCCCATAGACCTCTGTTAAATATCTTAAGGGGAATATCATATAGTCTACCTCTTGCGACTTTCGTCGCAGTTTGTACGCTTTTTTGACATTTTTAATTTTTATTTATCCACAATTGTCATACCATCCCCATTCCTCGAAGACTGGCACATGGATCACCTTCACATCACTCCAATCCCCAATCATAACAAACAACCTCAAATGTTGATTATTTCATCGATTTTGTGAAGTTCATCTTCACAGTTGATAATAAATCCTCATGGAGACCTTGCATCCAAAAGACACACACACAGCCACACATACAAACACAACCGCATTTATGACAATCACATTTCAGTTTGCTATCATGCCCTTGTTTGTATTGTTGTTGCCAGCATTAAACAATCAATGAATTGTATTAACAATATGATGTGAACCCCAAACGACCCAACCCAATATTCAGGCATCCATCCATCCATCCGACCGACCATCCATTCCCATGTATTAAATATCAACAGAAAAAGGCCGATTCATTTTTTCACTGGAACTTGTTTCTCTTCCTCTTTTTTTTTTTTTGGTTTTGTTTTGATGTGAGTGTGTCTATGTGTGTTTCGTGGTTGTTCTCTGCGCCTCGAACAAAAAGCCTTTCGATCGTATTTCGTAAATGAGTTGAACCTGTTGATCTTACACTCCTTGCTACTATGATGTTTATTACGACATGATGATGTTTACGATCCCTATCGTCAATGACGACAGCGACGACGACGACGTCGAAGAGTTGCTGGTAAGAGGAAGCTGACACAAAGAAAAGGGCAAGACAATGGAAAAACCTGAGAATCTGTGGATGGATGACCCCTTTCGGTGACCCTGCACGAAATTGAAGTTGTAACGACTGATTTGTTTGATTGAAGTTGCCATAATTTAAGTATGACTTTGTATAGGTGTGTGTGTATGTGTGTGATACCACAACAATAATAACATGGCATATGAATAGGTTTATGTATTTGAACCGATTGGTCGGCAATGAATCACATCGGTGCGCTGCAAATTATGAAAAGGTTTACTACTTGGATGCATTGAAAAATTGCATTGTTTTCGTAACATTTGTTCCAATCATGGTTTGGGCTTTGAGGAGAATTTTAATATTTTTTAAATAAAAGAAAATGGATTAAAACTTTTTACCCTCCACCATAAGATGGAACGTGCATTTATTCCGTTTGCCGACCTGATAAATTATATTAGTCAAAAAAAAGTTGACCTTGAAAAAATTCTTGCAACACTGATTTTTGGCGTAAAACTAGAATCTCCCCAATAATTTTACTAATTTTCGCTAAATTTGGGCCAAATGATGTTTAAAAATTTTGATTATGTGTGGACGGGTTGTTAGATAGAGATCAGCACATTCAAAAAAAGTACAAATTTTGGCAGTAATTTTGGAATGTGCCAAGTATGCAGAAATCGGAAACTCAATTTGCATCGTCGGCTCGAAGATTATTTGGAATCTGGGGTTCGAAAAACCCAAACCTTTTTGCTAAGAATCCTCCATTCGTCCTCAACGTTTGACAGTTTGATGCGATGTATGGAGAAGCGAGATTATTAGACCTTAATTTTTCAAAAATGAGGTCCGAGGGGTTGATCAAAATTAGTTATCGATATTTTGTAATTTAACGCCTGTGCTCTTCTCCTTTCGGACCACGGAAAAGATAAAGTCTGTGCCAACGACCCAGTGATAATTGAAGAAATAAAGATGGCGATTTGCAATTTGGTTATGCATAATTTCATGAAGGGTATATGATCCTGTAAGCAAGCTCTCATTTTAAACAAGTTAAAAAGCAGTAAGTTCGGCAGGGCCGAACTTTGAATACCCTCCACCATTTGGAACGAATTTGGAAATTTTCAAAAAATAAAGTACTTAAAAAATTCTGTTAAAATTTTAAAGATACCGAATATAGGCGTTATATTGGGGTCTATACGACGTTTACCTACATAGGCCTTGTTTGTCATAAGCCATTACAATATTCAAATTCGAAACTTGAAATAAACGGTGAATAATGTAGCTAAAATCATCAAAATATTGTATATAGGGAGGTACCGTTATATCGGAGCTATGCGAAGACCTGGACCAGAATAGACAATTTTCTATCACAGGCTATAGCATCCATTACGAACGCCAAATACGACATCTCAAAAAATTTCGGTGGGTATTGTACCTACCGAATATAGGGAGGTACTGACATATGGGGCCTATACGAAGACCTGTACCTGCATAGATAATGTTCTGTCACAGACTGCCATTACGAACTCTAAATACATAATTTGAAACAATTCCGTTAAATAATGACGCTAGAAACATCAAAATACCGAATATAGGAAGGTACCGTGATATGGGGGCCATACGAAGACGTTGACCTGCACAGACAATTTTCTGTCTTAGGCTGTAGTATCCCTTTCGAACTTCAAATACCAAATTTGAAACAATTCCGATGAATAACGTCGCTAAAATCATTAAAATACCGAATATCGGGAAGTAACGTTGTATGGGGGCTATACGAAGACGTGGACCTGCACAGATAATTTTTTGTCATAGGCTGTAGCATCCATTTCGAACATCAATTACCAAAGTTGAAGCAATTTCGGGGAATAATGTCGCTAAAATCATCAAAATACCGAATATCGGGAGGTACTTTAGACCTAGCGTCTAAAACCTTTATTGCCATAAGGCACGTTTTGGCCGTATCAAATGAAATATACCCTCGCTTGCCATATGGCTGGGGATATAAAAAATTGTTGATATAGGTCCTCATTTTGACATCGTCAGGGAGCATATTAAACCAGTAAGGAAAGCTCAAAAGTCGGGCGGGGCCGACTATATGATACCCTACACCACTATGCATATTTAGTAGAGCTCTCGTAAAAAGGTTTATACAGGGCATTTCGGAGCTCTATGAGATATTTGGTACAAAATCAAAATCTATCTAATTCTATCGTGCATTTTACGAACAATAGCTATCTCTGAACTGGGTTTCTCCAAATTTGACGTATTAGCTTCTAGACTGAATTCGGTCTTATGTACGAAAATTCATGCCATTTGGGCTGATATTGGCCATTTGATGCACAATTAACACGAAATCGGATGAAGATATATATGGGAGCTATAGCTATATCTGAACCGATTTTTACTAAAATTGGTGTACCTGCTTCTAAACTGGTTTCGGTCGGATTTGCCAAAATTGATGCTATTACGGCCATTTGGTGATCAATCACCCGAAATCGGATGAAGATATATATGGGAGCTATATCCAAATCTGAACCGATTTCGGTAAAATTTAAAACAGCTATTCCTGTGCTCCATCTATTACCTGGTAACAAATATCACGGTTGTGGAATGAATATTACGAATGTAAGGGATTAAACAACTAAATCGGATGAAACCATATGAAACCATATATATGGTTGCTATATCTACATCTGAACCGATTCTCACTAAATTTGACATACTTGCTTCTAGGCTGAATTTGGTCCGATGTACTAAAATTCAGTCGGATGAAGATATATATGGAAGCTATATCCAAATCTGAACCGATTTCGATAAAATTTAAAACAGCTATTTCTGTGCTCCATCTAATACCTGGTACCAAATATCACGGTTGTGGAGTGCATTGTAGGAATGTGAGGGACTTAAAGATCAAATCGGATGAAAGATATATATGGGAGCTATAGCTATATCTGAACCGATTTTGATATACTTGCTTCTAGGCCGAACTCGGTTGGGTGTGCCAAAATTCAGGTAATTTGGACTGATAGTTGACATTTGGTGCACATTTAACACGAAATCGGATGAAGATATATATGGGAGCTATATCTAAATTTGATCCGATTCTCACCAATTTCAATAGGGTTCGTCCTTGGGCCAAACAAATGTTGGTTGCAAAATTTCATCTCAATCGGATAATAAATGCGACCTGCATTTTGTTCACAAGAATACATGGACAGACGGACGGACGGACGGACGGACGGACAGACGGACTGACATGCATAAATCGACTCAAAAAGTGATTCTATGAAGGTTCTCAAAAGTAACAATGTGTCTATCTCGTTTCCTTCTCCATGTTACAAACAAATGCACAAAGACATAATACCCTTACCACTATATGGTGTAGGGTATAAAAATTCGACCCGGCCGAATTTTCTAATTTTTTTTTGCTCATAATCAGGTAGTTATTGAAAAAATTAAATTTTGCCGCACAGAATTAAATTTTAATGGGCTATTTGGCCAATACAGCAGCTCCCAGGCTTTTGCTTTTAAGAGTTTGACACAGCTGAGCTTGACACCGTCTTTACTTGTTGTTCCGATTTTGTTTATTCACAAAGCGAAAAGTATGGGACATAATTTCCCCAGGATTGAAAATATTGTCAAAAAAGCGCAGCCATTGAGCTCATGTATACTCTGATTACCAAAATCCAATATTGTCCAAAGACGCATTGCAATTAATAAAATTCCGACAATAGGGTGTTAATGTGTTTTGTCGAGCCTAATTTCATGTTCACTGATTGTCAGTCAATAAGACGAAGCAATTTCGGAGAACAAAATGACAATCACATAAAAATCACACACGGAGCAGCGGTGAGCGCGTAACATTGGCAAGCATTATTCTGAAAGGTACTTCCATGGCTGGCCCCATCATGAAGCCAGGCAGCGGAGGTGGTGATGGTGGCGGCGGAGTTGGTTCCTGTTGAATTTTGTTGTGTTTTGCTGTTTGTCATAGACACAGCTGCCAAAACTATAAGTCACGATTTGCCTTTGTTAATTCATCAACAACAAACAGCGAACAATTTGCATTTTACCGACGACGATGGCGGTGGATGGAGTTGTTGGTGTTGCTGCTGGTTTTGTGCGACTACGACTGCTGCGGCTGTTGTTGATTTTTTGTAATTTGGTAAGCAGTTCCCTCTGACATGGCAATGGGATACTGGCTACAATGAGGCGCAGACAAAACATTCACAACAACAACAGCAGGAGCAACAAATCGGTAGTTATATGGTGTCACTTTGGTGGAAAAGTTAAAAAAGCCCTAACAAACCAATGTTGGCTGCTGTACGGCTGGTTGGCTGGCTCGTTGTTCCTGCCACTTGAAGACGGCGCCCAAGTTCCGCGCTTGTGAGTGTCTGCTTTGTTGCCAGGTCTGTCTGCCTTCTCTGTCTCATTTGTGTTCAACCCACGCTTTTTAACTCCAATCTCTGCCACCAATTCACCAAGGCGCTCACACCAAAAATAAAAAATCAAAACCCCTTCCAACTTTAATTAGCATTACATACACACAGAGAACACAGTTCATGCGCATGCGCACAGATTTTTTCTTTTTGTTCGCCTTGGCAGTTTTCTTGGAATCGAACCTTCCATCATGTTCTTGGGGTCATAAGTTCAACGAAACCAACACCGGCACATACGGAGCTACAAAGTTGTATCCTAGCCTGGCTTGTTCGTGTTGTTGTTGTCGTTTTGGGTTTATCTATAATGGGGGCAAGGGTTTGTAATTGGGGAGAATGAATGAATGAGAGAAACCAACCAACCAACCATAACTGATTAAATGGAATGTCCACGTGCAGTTTGCGAATAATTAGGGTCTTGTTGGCTAACCTCCAGCAAGCGGCCAGTAATGAAACTATTTTTTGTTTGCTGTGGAATTCTTGTTAAATCTATCTTTATTTCTTAATTTAATCTTGGATAATAGAGTGGCAAAAGGAGAACAGCTTAGGGGAATATGCGATGTAAGAGAAACTCTGGAAACACTTTGAATTTTAGTTGTGTTTCATGGGAGAAACTTTCATCTCCTTATCCGAAGACAAATATTAAGTAGTCTTCATATTATTTAAATTTTAGAAAGTTGGGTTGGTACTTTAGAACCATAATTGCGACATAACGGAAGAATTAGAGATCCAAAGGAAATTAGATTCTCTGAAGAAGGAGAAAAATGTAACACAGATAGACATTTACAATCCCTGCTTGACTACATTTTGTCATCAGGAACTATTTAAAAAACAGCTTCCTGGCGGCTTACTTTAACATGGCCAGGTCATGTAATTTACCAAGTTTAGAAAATATGTGGTTGTCTTTATTTTTGTACTACTTCTAACGCAGAGGTCGACTTGATCGAAATCCGCGTCGCAATGGCTCGTGAGCTGAACATATCGCAATATACCATTCGGCAAATATAGAAAAAAACGAGCTCGGGGTAAAGCCATTGAAATTCCAAAAAGTGCAAGAACTTACACCGCAACAGAAAGAAAATAGACTCAAAAAAGCTAAAGAGTTACTTCGCTTGACCGAAAGTTGTGAATTGCCGAATTTGGTTTTCTCCGACGAGAAAACATTTGTTGTCCAGTAGTTTGTAAACAAAAACAAGTGAAAAAACAGTAAGTTCGGCCGGGCCGAACTTTAAATACCCTCCACCATTTGGAATGAATTTGGAAATTTTCAAAAAATTAAATCCTTAAAAAATTCTGTTTAAATTTTAAAAATATATATCCGTTTTATTGGGGCCTGTACGACGTGGAACTACAAAGGCATTGTTTGTCATAAGCCATTACCATATTCAAATTCGATAACTTGAAATATACAGTGAATAATGTAGCTAAAATCATCAAAATATTGTATATAGAGAGGTACCGTTATATCGGAGCTGTGTGAAGACCTGGACCAGCCAGACAATTTTCTGTCAGAGGCTTTAGCATCCATTACGATGTTTAAATACCTAAACTCGTAAAAATACCGAATATACGAAGACGTGGACCTGCACAGACAATTTTCTGTCACAGACTGTAGTAACCATGACGAACTTCAAATACCGAATTTGAAACAATTCCGGTGAATAATGTCGCTAAAATCATCAAAATACCGAATATCGGGAGGTACCGTTATATGGGGGCTATACGAAGACGTGGACCTGCACAGTAATTTTTCTGTCTTAGGCTGAAGTATCCATTACTTCAAATATTAATTTTGAATGATGTCGCTAAAATCATCAAAATACCGAATATAAGGAGGTATATATATATATAAGGAGGTTATAGGAAGACGTGGACCTGCACAGACAATTTTCTGTTTTAAGCTGTAGTATCCATTTCGAACTTCTAATACCTAATTTTAAACAATTCCAGTGATTAATGTCGCTAAAATCATCAAAATACCGAATATCGGGAGGTACCTTTATATGGGGGTCATATGAAAACGTGGACCTACATGGCCTATTTACGAACTTAACCTGCCTACTGGAAAAATAAACATGTGTGCAAAATTTTAGCCTTCTATCTCAATTCGTTCGAAAGATAGCGTGATTACAACATACAGACGAGGGGTACCTTATATGGTCCAACATTGTAGCTACCTACACCTGACCATTTAGCTACATACTTGAATGAAAGCAAATAATGTCGGAAACAGCATCAAATTTTAGAATAAGTTTAGATTTGTTCGAATTGGTCACCTTTGGCACGAATTATGGCCATCAAATGGTCAATGAAACCGTCACACGCTACCCGAATGTTGCTCTGCGGTATTTTGGCCCATTCTCGGAGAAGCGCTTTCTTGAGGTGATCGACACTTTGGTATTTTTTAATGCCAACCTTGCTTTCCAAAATACTCAAGACACAATAGTCCAACGGATTGGTATCCGGAGATTTTGGTGGCCATTGTGCGCTGAAAATTACGCGAGGAAGCTCATTTTGTAACCATTCTTGGGTGACGCGAGTTATGATACGAAATATTTGTATCAAACCAATGTAAAATATTCTTCTCTTTGTTTTCTCTTATTTTTGATTATCATTACCTACTTTCTTTTTACCTAGTTTTAGTCTTAATTTTTATTATAACATCTTCTTTCCATATTTTTATCAACGTACCGTTATTTCTTTTCATTCTTAGTTTTAGAACAAAGTTATAAAATTATGTATTCTAGTTTTAAGTTTAGTTTAATTGTGACTGTCGGAATACAAGGTTGTAAACCGGATCAAATACAAATATAATTTAAAATTGAAAAAACCATAAATTGTTTTATTTAAATTACTTAACTGGCGCAGTCGTTTGTCGAACCATTTTTTCAACTGAAGTTTTGAAAAAAAAAAAAATAATTGAAGGGCTCTTCTTGCAATTCAAAAACTAAACCAAATTTAAAGAAAATCATTTAAATATCAAAAGTTATGTGTATACCTAATTTTTATTAACTAAGTGAAAAAGTGTACAAAAGTACAAACTACTACACCGAAAATAAAATAACTTATTCTTATTAATATTTAAAGTCTAAAATTTAATTTTAAATTTCCTAAAACCTTAAAAACTTGATAAAATTTCATCATCAAATCAAATGATTATGTAACCAATAAAAACTTTAAAAAATGGCATAGTAACAGTCTTAGCAAAGCAAAGCAAAGCAAAAATAAAAAAATATGTAAAGAAAAGAAACTTGCAAAAATTTGGCATAGTAACAATCATAACAACAAAGCAAAAATAATAAACAAAAAAAATATTATAAAGAAAAGAAAGAATTACAGAAGAGCGAACCAGCCGCAAATAAATATCACTCTCATCTCTAATTAAACAAAAATCAAATAAAAAAATGCTGTCTACCAATGATGTTCTAAAAGACGCTCAGAGAATCCACGAGTTTAGAGGCGACGATGCTTATGCTCTCTCATCATTTTTAAGAGAAGTAGAAACTGTTTTCACTCTTGTGCAATCAAATCCAGATGTTAAGGAATACATTTATCAGAGAGTTGTTCTAAATAAGTTGCAGGGAGAAGCTCTCCATATATTGAGAACATTGGGGCTGAATCCAACGTGGGAGGAGGTAAAGGAAGCATTGATTAGTAATTTTGGGGTAAGAGAAAGTTACCATCAACTCTTTCAAGATGCGTTTGCTGCGAGAAATAGTAATATTGTGAATTATTATAACTTTTTAAGAGATATTTTATGTAAAATTAATGAGAAATTCGAATATGATAAGGAAAAACCTGCTGAATTTAATAATGTATTTTTATTTTAAAGACATTCATAAATAACATAGACGTAAATTTAGCATCAGTTATAATTAATAGAAACATTGTAAAATTAAGAGAAGCTTTTAATTTACTAGAAAGAGAGGGGTTAATTCGTAATAATTTTAATAAAGAAGGTAATAACAACAACAGCCACTGTAACTCTATTAAAAGAAGTACAATATTACAGCACAACTTTGAGAACCAAAATGTACATAGACCTGTTCACTCCCCAACACCATTTCATAATTTCGGACAACATAAAAATAATTATCAAAACAAATCTAATTATAATAATTATGGTACACAAAGTAGAAATTTTTCAAATAGAACAAATAGTAATTTCCAAGAAAACTATCCCCAAAATAATAACAATTGGTATCCCAATAGATATAATACCAATTCCTCTCAGGGAGCAATACCTAAAAATACATTCCACAAAACAAATAGTACAAATTCCCGACATAGTAATAATATACAAATGGATGTAGAACATTTCCAAGAGGGTTATCCTAACCTAGTTCAAGATGAAGTAAATTTTCACATAGGTGCCCATCCAAACCACTTCCAATAGTAACACTTACGATTGGTGATCATAAAATTAAGACTTTGGTTGACACTGGATCATCAACATCCCTATTAAATGAAGATAAGTTACAAGAATATAAGAGATTACCATTAAAAACTCCTTTATGCTTCTCATCGTTGAATAATAGGACTAATATAACTCATGAAATTATATCACAACTGCCAATTGAATTCCAAGAAGACGGTACTATTTCTTGGAAATTAACAAAATTTGATGGGAAGCAATTCGATGCAATTCTGGGACAGAATATTTTAAAACCATTAGGTGCAATTATTGATATGAAATCAGAGACACTGACAATAAATCAAAATACCATAGAATTTGTTAAAACGTGTCCATATTTGGATCATGGGATTTATCGGTTAGAAATAACAGAAATTGACAATAATATATTGGATCAACTATACCATGGTTTAAATAAGGAGGAATCTTTACAACTAGATTTTCTTTTAGAAACATATAAAGACTTAATATATACTGAGAGCCAAACTTTGACAAACACAAATCTAGTTCAACATGAAATACATACAACGAATGACAGACCATTATATACAAAAATGTATCGCTACCCTCAAATCCACGAAAAAGAAATATATAGACAAATAGATGAAATGTTAAAACAGGGCATTATAAAGGAAAGTAATTCGCCATACAATAGTCCGTTATGGATAGTACCTAAGAAAATTGATCACTCAGGGGATCAAAAATGGCGAATTGTAATAGATTATCGAAAACTGAACGAAGTCACCACAGATGATAAGTTTCCTATCCCTAATATTGAAAATATATTAGATAAGTTAGGACGTGCCCAATACTTCACAACAATTGATTTGGCTAAAGGGTTTCACCAAATTCTTCTCAAAGAAGAAAACCGGTCGAAAACTGCATTTTCCACCCCTTATGGGCACTACGAATATGTCAGAATGCCATTCGGCTTAAAGAATGCTCCTGCCACATTCCAGAGGTTCATAAACGCTGTTTTGCGAGAACTTATAAATAAAATTTGTGTTGTGTACTTAGACGACATATTAATATTCTCTACAAGTCTACAAGAACATATATGTAATATAAAGAAAGTATTCAATGTGTTAAGAGAGGCTAACCTCAAAATTCAAATTAATAAATGTTCATTTTTTTCTAAAGAAACATTATATCTTGGTCACATTTTGACATCTGAAGGAGTCAAACCCAATCCGACTAAAGTCGAAACTATCCAGAAGCTTAAGCTTCCAAATACGGTTAAAGGAATTAAGTCCTTTTTAGGAATGACCGGGTATTATCGGAAATTTATAGGGGACTATTCTCAGGTAGCATACCCTATAATTAAGTATTTAAAAAAGGATGTAAAGTTAACCGTTTGCGACCCAAATTATAGAAATGCTTTTGAAAAACTTAAGTTAATTATAACAGAAGCGCCGGTACTGAAATATCCCGATTTTAAACAATCATTTCAGCTGATCACAGATGCTAGCTTAAATGCTCTAGGAGCAGTCTTACAACAAAATGGTCACCCGATTTCGTTTGCTAGTAGAACCTTGAACAACCACGAAAAAAATTATTCAGCTACGGAGAAAGAATTATTAGCAATAGTTTGGGCTACAGCATATTTCCGACCATATTTATATGGAGCCAAATTCGAAATTTTATCAGATCACCAACCTTTAAAATGGTTGTTTATAAAATCCCAGAGTAGAGATTTGAATCCGAGATTATATAGATGGATGATAAAGTTAAGTGAATATAATATAAGAGTAAACTACATTAAAGGGAAAGATAATGTTGTTGCAGATTTTCTTAGTAGAATCAATGAAAATGGAGAAATTTATTTATTTAAATCCCACAATGAGGAGGGTTCCTTGTTTAACAATGTGCAAACTGAAATGGAGACCGTTCACTCATAGGAGGAGGAGAGAAATGATCATATTCCCATTTTGAATACTGTGGTAAATAGATTCAGAACTCAAATAATTTTGACGAAGAATAAGATAAAAGATATAGAACAAAAAAATGGAAATAAAAAAATATTTATCGATTCAGTAGATATTGCGGAAAATTTAGATAGTATATTACTTCAAAATGTAGAAAAAGGTAAAGTGGGAATATATACAGAGCTCGATGATCATAGCTACAATCTCCTACAAAAAAGGATTATCGATTTATTTGACGGAAATAATGAAATAAAATTTGTTAGATGTTCTTATCATGCTGTAGATATGCCTACTGAGGACGAAACGTTTGCACAGATACATCAATATCACAAAAACGAAACCGGTCATACGGGCATAAACGAAAATTACGAAGGTTTGAAAAGACTGATATATTTTCCAAATTTAAAGCTTTTGGTGCAAAAATATGTCGATAATTGTGACATATGCAATAGATCTAAATTTGATAGAAACCCTATTCGACCCAAATTTAAGTTAACAGAAACCCCAACCGACGTTAATCAAATAATCCACATGGATGTGTACACAAATTCCAAATCCAATTTTTTAACCTTTATTGACCGTTTTTCGAAATTTGCTTCTTGTTTTTATCTCGAAGATAGGAATAATCAAACCATAATCGAAAAAATTAGACAATACATATCACAAAAGGGGCATTTTGTTAAACTTGTAACAGACAATGAATTTAAAAGCGTTAATATTAAAGATTTTTTGAAAAATGAAAATATTATACTTCACTTGGCGATGCCAAATAGTCACACTGGTAATGGGGATATTGAAAGACTACACAATACAATAAGCGAAAAAATACGAATTATGACAATTGAAAGTTCAACGATGAGCATAAAGGATAAAATTAGCAAGTGTATTGAGTTTTACAATAATAGTTTTCATTCGGTCACAAAAGAAAAACCATTTGATATTGAACATGGAAATTGTGACAAAACTAAAGTCTACGAATACATTTTAAAAACTAAAAAAGAATATATTGAAAAGAGAAATAAAAAAAGAGAGAATTATATTGAAAGAAGAGAAAAAGGGTATATTAAAAATTATAGAGCTGTAAGACACAAAGAACAACCGAAATTTAGAGTAAGTGAATTGAAAAATGTACATTGCTCAAATATTCAAAGAACAAAAAAATACAGTGGCGTTGTTGAAACTACAAATTTTGATAAATAAAATATTGAAACTCTATAGAAAACAAAATGTGAATATGGCTATTTTTATAATACGATACACACTTAAATATGTCCATTATAATAGCATAAATTTGAATTAATAAAATGTCATTTTTGAGACACAGGAGTGTCCAAATTTTAGCGGAGGGGTAGTTATGATACGAAATATTTGTATCAAACCAATGTAAAATATTCTTCTCTTTGTTTTCTCTTATTTTTGATTATCATTACCTACTTTCTTTTTACCTAGTTTTAGTCTTAATTTTTATTATAACATCTTCTTTCCATATTTTTATCAACGTACCGTTATTTCTTTTCATTCTTAGTTTTAGAACAAAGTTATAAAATTATGTATTCTAGTTTTAAGTTTAGTTTAATTGTGACTGTCGGAATACAAGGTTGTAAACCGGATCAAATACAAATATAATTTAAAATTGAAAAAACCATAAATTGTTTTATTTAAATTACTTAACTCGCGTGCTGAGTGCGAGGGTCCTGAGTCCTGTTGGGATGTCCAAGGTCTGCGGCCAAGATATTTGCACGCCCAAGGCTTTAATACATCCTCCAGAATATTTTCGCAATAATATACGGTATTTATTCTGATGCCACGGTCGATTAATACGAGCGGAGAGCGACCATCGGCTGTAATGGCGGCCCACACCATCACCATGACCGGCGCTTGAGTTTTGGTGGCCAACCAAAGGTGCACATTTTGCTGATCTCTGACCTCTTTGACAAGTAAACACGATAATTTTGTTTGTTTACAAACTGCTAGACAACGAATGTTTTCTCATCGGAGATGGAGAAAACCAAATTCGCAAGTTCACCACTTTCGGCCAACCAAACGAAGCAACTCTTTAGCACTTTTGAGTCTATTTTCTTTCTGTTCCGGTGTAAGTTCTTGTACTTTTTGGAATTTAAATGGTTTTACCCCGAGCTCATTTTCAATATTTGCCGAATGGAATATTGCGATATGTTCAGCTCACGAGCCATTTATTGGCCACTGTGACGCGGGTTTCGATCAAGTCGCTTCATTACTTTTCGAAACATTTCTGCTGGTGTCGCTGTTTTCTTCCGTGCACTTCCTTGACGTCGGGATACGCTACCAATATCACGGTAACGAGCGATGGTACGAGACACAAAAGATTTATTCACATTTAAATGCTGGAGTGCTCTAACGATAGCCACTTGTGGTTTTCCAGCCAAAGATAAAGAAATCGCCACTATCCCGCTTGAATTCCATCACGAATAACTTTTATTCTGGAAAATTCTCAACAAAATACTTTTGTACGCTTGTTCACTATATAATGAGCTGTCACTGGGACGAGTGGCTTAGAAATGACAGCAGTATGAAGTTGGTTGTAGTTTTCCCATCTCACCCTGTAGTACCCGTGAAAATTTTCCTTAAAATCCTCTGATAATTACTCTAACAGTGTTTTGGAAAATCTGTTCAAAAATTTACAATTATTGCATTGAACGCCTTAAAATAGTAAAAATAAAATAGTAAAAAATACACGGCTAATGGTCAAGTAGCCCTTGACAAATATTATTTACAAACTCACGATTATTGCACGTATAGACCTTTTCTATAAAAACTCACGATTTATGATTCGATAGTCCTTTGAAAAATATAGTTTCAAAATCCATGATTATGGTACTGATAATACTTTGGAAAATATTCTTAAAAATCGATAGTTCTCAAAAAAAAAAATTAATAAAATAAAACGAATATTTCTAATAAGTCCACCATGGCTGCTGCGAAAGTCCACGGAAAATTAAAAACAAATCAAATGTCTGTTACATTTTTTCCTAAAATCCACCGTTTTTGTATAGAAATTCCTTTAAAAAATTATAAATTCACTATTATACCCCCCTAGTCCTTGGAACTCCATTCTTCAAAAAATCCGCAATTATTGTTATGCTGGTCATTGAAAATAGCTATTAATTTCAGCAATTATTTTGCAGCTGATATTGACGCAATATTCCCAAGAAATCAGCGATAATTACTAAGGAAAACCTGTCTGAGAAATCAGGATAGAGATTTTTTCCGACCTTCCTAATATATATTTGGGACTGTACCATTCAAAAATATTCTCAAACAAGTAAGCAAAGGCTATAGTCGTGCGGGGCCGACCATGTGATACCCTACAACACTACAATATGTTAGAAGCCCCCTTATATTCAGATCGATTTTGGAAGGTTTCGCTTTTGAAATTATGTCACGGAGCACTGACCTGACCAGGGATATTTGCCCAATAACGAAATCACCATAAAAAGACAGAAGTTCGCTTTTTGTGTATTTCGGATATCGCCTGTAAGTAATGCTGGTATTTTTTCAAACAAAAGTAGTGGTCCATTCTACTCGCTGTCCTAATCTCGAACTTAATGCAAGATTTTGTGTCCTTTGGTTTCAATTTGTGACCTTTATAACGGCTGCAAAATCAGGAACATTTTTAGTTGTTGGTCCATTTCAACCTCCAAATATATTGCGGACATTTTTAACACCAATAGGTCTATCCCTTCTGAGCCTTACCCTACCCTTGTGAAAATTTTCGTGAGGATCGGATAATAATTGCAATCTGTATATAACCCAAACCTGTGTTGTAAGGTGAAAAAATATTACAAAATATACACCTCAATATTATAAGTCAAATTGAAAAAATCGCATGCGATAAAAAATATGAAAAAATAAACAATGTCACAAAATACTACAAAATCTATATTAACATCATTATTGACATATTTTTTCTGCGATTTTTTTAAATTTTATACTTTTATGTCAGGAAGGCATTCTGAATTGACAAAATTTGTCAAAATCGGTCTAGCCATTCTTGAGATATAAGCATTCTAGCTAACATCCCCTTCCTTTTCATACACACATTATATATATTTCGCTATATATAACCGACATATTCACTATCGACATCTACCTAACGGTCAGAATTGACCTGTTCGTCTTTTTGTGATTTCGCCGGGACTAAAAATATTCGCGGTTTAATGCAAAATTTGTATTTTATTTAACACAAATGTTATAGTCTATTTCACCCACTAAATATTGACCGATGACCATCAAAATTGGAAGGCTTCTGCCCAGCCTTAAGCTCTAGCCCCATGCTAATTTCCGCGTCGATTGGTCCATTATTCCGACCTGTAGAGCAACTGCAAAATCAGGATTTTTTTCAGTTTTTGGTCCATTTCGACCCCTATATATTATGCGATCATCTCCAAAAGAAATAGGGTTCTATTCTGACCTTAACCCCACCTTCATACTAAATTTCGTGAAGATCGGGCCATAATTGCGACCTGTAGAGTGATTACAAATTAACATGGACAGACGGACAGACGGACGGACGGACATACATAGCTAGATCGACTCAGCTCGGCGAGCTAGGAAGATCCATATATACTTTCCTATGTGGGAAACCAATATTTCGAGGTGTTACATAATTTTTGGCCCAATCAAACTTATAATACCCCCAACACATAGTGTTGTAGGGTATAAAAATGCCAGTTAATAGCTTTAAGAGTCCTTGAAAAATATGCCTGAGAAATCCTCTACCATTGTTTTGATAGTCCTTCGATTCGGTTGTGTAAACATTGATTTAGAAGTTCTCAAAATTCCGAACCATATAAACCACATTGATCATTTAAACCAAAAATCACATTAATTTCCGAAATGCATTATTTCTTTACCACATTATTTGAAAATTATCTCCTTGAAGCTTTTATCCTTACTTGTTTTCTCTTCGAAATATACCAGCTAATTTGCAGGTCTAGGACTTCACAGAAGGATTTCCATTAATTTTATCTCAATATGGTCAAGTATGTCCTTGAGTTTCCCTTTTAAGGCTCCAACTACTAAATGTCAATATTTTTAGCACATCGAAATAAAAAAAATCCGTTTCAACCACAACCACGTCTTACATTTCAAGCTTTGCCATATTTAAATTCACACATAATCTCCACCCCTGCAACAGCGTCGAATGGAATGCACCTTTAAATGCTGAAAAGTTGCTCGCTCAACCCGACACATATATTCATGTTAACCTTCAATGGGTAGACAAAAAAAAAAAAAAAAACAAATTGAATTTAACAAAAGGTCAGACTTTTGCGATGTCGATGATGATGATGTCATGTACGAGTAGTACTCCATTGAACTGAACTTGAGCTACGTTTTTGAGCGGCAGAGAAATCATGGCAGGCTCCCTTGCCTTTTGTTGTGGTTTATGACACAA
The DNA here is from genome assembly GCF_030504385.1 of Musca domestica. NCBI lineage: Eukaryota > Metazoa > Arthropoda > Insecta > Diptera > Muscidae > Musca > Musca domestica. The sequence goes on along the minus strand of NW_026712318.1, from coordinate 2,218,863 downwards.
ATGAAACATGACGGTATTGCTTGACGGTTTGGCGCTGGTTGTTGGTTACTGGTTGGAAACGCAAAACAGTACCCGAATGGACCATTTCTTTTGGTAGACTCAGCTGTGAACAATAATGTTTGCAGCCATTGTGAGCAATTGCTAAAATGCGTCATAAGCAGCAAAGGTTTACACCTTGTTTTTAAGATCACTAAAATAGAATTTTTATTCTTAACAATTCCGGGATTATTGCTCTGATAGTCTATTAAAAATATACACTAAAAATACACGATTAATTGTCCGAAAATCCTTAAAAAAATATTCCGAAACTTCTCAGCTATTGCTCTGATAATCCTTTAAAATAATATTCTTTAAAAATCCGCGACAATTACTTGGGTAGCCCTTTAAAAAAATCAACGATTATTGCTCTGATAGCTCTTTGATAAATATTCTTTTAAAATCTAGCACCATTGCCCCGATATTTCTGAAGCAAAATATTCTTTAAAAGCCCACGATTATAGCTCTAATGGTCCTTTTAAAACCATTCTTTAAAAATCTACTATTGTTTCTCTGTAAGTTCTTTAAAAAATCCACGACTATCTCTAATAGTCCTTTGGAAAAATATTCTTTACAAATTCGCAATTATTGCTCCTTTGGAACATATTATTTTAAAATCCGGGACTATTGCTCCATTAATCCTTTGTTAAATTATTTTTAAAACTCCACGATTATTTCTCTATTAGTCCTTTGGAAAATTTTTCTTCAAAATCAACGGTTATCTCTGTTAAAGTTTTTCGGAAAAATATCCTATAAAAGTCCATGATTTTTGCTCTGATATTCCCTTAGAAAAATGTCTTTAAAAATCAAAGTTTATTGCTCTTAAAATCCTTTGGAAAATATTTTTTTTCAATTTTTTCTTTAGAAAAATATTCTTAAAAAATTAAGATGATTGCTCTGATAGTCCTTTGAAAACATATTTTTAAAAAATCCACTATTATTACTCTGATTCTCCTTTGAAAAATATTCTTTAAAAACCCACAATTAAAAGTATGATCCACTATTATTGCTCTGATAGGCCTTTGGCAAAATATCCTTAAAAAATCACGTTTATTGTTCTGGTAGTCTTTTGGAAAGATATTCCTTAAAAATCCACAATTATTACTCTGATTCTCCTTTGAAAAGTATCCTTATCCCACGTCTATTGCTCCGATAGTTCTTTGGAAAATATATATTTTTTTTAAAATCCGCGATTCTTGCTCTGAAGGTCCTCACGATTATTGCTCTGATATTCTTTGAAAAATATCCATAAAAATCCACAATGATGGTCTCTTGAAAAATATTCTTTAGAAATCCACTATTACTTTTCTGATAGTCCTTTAAAAAAATGTTTAGAAATCCACTATTATTTTTCTGATAGTCTATTAGAAAAATATTCTGAAAAATCCACGATTATTGTTCCGAAAAAAATATTCTTAAAAATCCACGATTATTGTTCCGAAAAATAAATCCACGATTATTGTTCCGAAAAAAAAAATCCACGACTATTGTTCCGAAAAAAAATCCACGATTATTGTTCCGAAAAAAAAAATCCACGATTATTGTTCCGAAAAAAATATTCTTAAAAATCTACGAATATTGTTCCAAAAAAATCCACGATTATTGTTCCGAAAAAAATATTCTTAAAAATCCACGAATATTGTTCCAAAAAAAACCACGATTATTGTTCCGAAAAAAATATTCTTAAAAATCCACGATTATTTTTCCGAAAAAAATATTCTTAAAAATCCAAGATTATTGTTCCAAAAAAATATTAAATAAAAATTTTCGTTAAAAATCCACGATTGTTACCCTGATATATTCTTCAAAATCCCTGATAGTCCTGTAAAAAATATGAAAAAAAAAACTTTGAAAAATATCCACAAAAATCCACAATGATGGTCCCTTGCAAAATATTCTTTAGAAATCCACAATTATTTTTCTGATAGCCCTTTAAAAAAAAATCTTTAGAAATTCACTATTCTTCACTATTAACTAAGTCCTTTAGAAAAATATTCTTAAAAATCCACGATTATTGTTCCAAAAACATATTCTTAAAAATTCACGATTATTGTTCCAAAAAAATATTCTTAAAAATCCACGATTATTGTTCCAAAAACATATTCTTAAAAATTCACGATTATTGTTCCAAAAAAATATTCTTAAAAATCCACGATTATTGTCCCAAAAAAAATATTCTTAATAATCCACGATTATTGTTCCAAAAATATTCTTAAAAATCCACGATTATTGTTCCAAAAAATATTCTTAAAAATCCACGATTATTGCGCTGATGGCCCTTTGGTAAATTTTTGTTAAAAATCCACGATTGTTGCCTCAATATATTTTTTAAAATCCTGGATGATTGCTCAGATAGTCATGTGAAAAATATGAAAAAAACTGTCCCAGATTATTGCTCCGATAGTCCTTTTAAAAATATCCTTAAAAATCCACGATTATCTCCCTTATAGTCCTTTGGAAAAATATCCTTAAAAATTCACGATTGTTACTCTGGTGCCCCTTTGAAAAATATCCTTAAAAAATCCACGATTGGTACTCTGGTGCCCCTTTGAAAAATATCCTTAAAAATCTACGATTATCTCCCTTATAGTCCTTTGGAAAATATTCTTTACATCCACGATTGTCACTCTGATACCCCTTTGAGAAATATCCTTTAAAATCCACGTTTATTGCTCTGATAGTCCCTTGGAAAATAGTTTTTTTAAAAATCCGGGATTCTTGCTCTGAAAGACTCTTGGAAAATTAATATTTACAAATCCACGATTATTGCTATGATAGTCTTTGAAAAATTTCCTTAAAAATCCCTTGAAAAATATTCTTTAGAAATCTACAATAATTGTTCCGAAAAAATACTCTTTAAAAATCTGCTCTGATTAGCCTTTGAAAAGTGTTCGTTTAAAATCCACGATTGTTGTCCTGATAGTCCTTTGGCAAAATATTTTTTAAAAATCCACGACTAGCAATAAGACCTAGAAAAAATATTTTTTAAAAATCCACGACCAGCAAAAAGACCTAGAAAAAATATTTTTTAAAAATCCACGACTAGCAATAAGACCTAGAAAAAATATTTTTTAAAAATCCACGACCAGCAAAAAGACCTAGGAAAAATATTTTTTAAAAAACCATGATTTTTGATGCGATAGTCCTATGAAAAATGTTATTTAAAATCCTGGATTGTTGCCCAGATAGTCCAGTAAAATATATTCTAGAAAAAATTCCTGATTATTGCTCTGATAGTCCTTTGGAAAAATATTTTTAAAAATCCAATATTATTGCTCTGATAGTCCTTTGAAACATATTCATTTAAAATCCTAAATTATTGCACTGATTATTGTTCTAAAAATCCTCTAAGATATTCTTTAAAATTAAAATTTTTTGCACCGAAAGTCTTTGAAAAATATTCTCTAAAAATCCACAATTATTGCTCTGAGAGTCTTTTGAAAAAAATATCGCTGGACACCACAAAGTTCTCCCCTCTTCCACACTTTTGGAAATTTTCGGATTAAAATTCATGGTAATCCGTGTATTTTAGATATATAATGTCTTTGGCAATAGTGCAGACAATAATATATTAGTAAAAATGGTCACCCTCGAACGAGTCAATACGGCTGCCTTTTCGTCCTTCTTTAAAAAAAAATCGTTTAAAATGGTTTATTGAAATAAATTATATAATTGTACCTACACGCCAGGATTTCATACATATTAAGGAGCATTTAAGGGTTAAACCGGTACTTTATGTAAGTTTGTGCATAAATATCCCATAAAATATAATTTTAGAAGGATGGCGTCGAAGACATATATATTCTTCATCAAATTTTAGAATGTGTCACCACTGAAGAGAAATTTCTATTTCCATTATTATTAAATATTATTATTAAATAAATATTTGCATCAATGTTCAAAAAAAAAAAAAAAAAAAAAAATCCGAAAATATTCCCCAATTTTTTTTATCAACTTTTTTTGGACTTTTTTCGTGTTCACGCCTGAAAGAAATATAAAATTTCATTTTAGGCGGAAATGGCCAAAATTGCATTATAAATCTCAAAAGAAACCATATTGTGATGTAAGAGTCCGATAATCTTCAAATTTCACACATCCCAATAATTTTATTAGCCCAAGGTCTGGTGTGCAAATGAAATGTATCGGTCCACTCTTTCTGGTACCTCACCCACAAAAGGTCGAAATTTCAAAAAAATTAAATACCGACTGATATTTTTTTTAATTTGTTTTTTTGAACATTTTATTCGAAATCTATGTGCTGTAAGTGAAAATTATGCGTTCTTTTATTCTTGAATAAACCCCTTCTCAATCCGACTAAAAATCTCACTTAATATTTAATTTTTAGGAGAAACTGTCAAAATAAGAATTATTCTAGATCAAATTTCATGGAGAGTCTCTGAATAAAAGAAATTTGTATAATAAATAGATGCCGTGAAAGAATAGAATCGATTTTTGTTAATTAAACAACTTTGTTTACATTTTTAATGTTTATCACTTTTTCCAAATTCTTTAAAAGTCCATAACCCATAGAAACTCCTATTTCTGGTTAGCTCAAAAAAGATTCTTCATACTTTATATTTTTCAAGATATACGCAAATATCGCCTTCTCTTTAAGCTTTTTTTACTTCTGCTGTTCTTTCTTTATTTTCATTTTGTCAAGAGCCTTAAAACTCCAAAAGTCCTAAAATATTTCCCATGTTTTTTTTATTGCTCCAGTGATTTACAAAAGAATTTATTTTCGGTTTCTTTTTTTATTATTTTGAAATGCGAAAAAGAAGAGGAGCTCTGAGCTTGGATGAGTGACTGTGCCTGGAATACCAACAATTTGAACACCTGCAAGACGTTAATGTTGTCGTTGCCGGTGTTTTATTCATTGTTGGAGGCTTTCAGGTTGTGATGTTTTTTTTTTAAGGCCATACTCCCCCTCCCTTGAGGATGGAGCCGCTGGCATCATCATCTCCCCGCTTTGGCCGGGGGGAGATGCTTTAACAAAAGGTTTAGGCCAAGTGCATTACGTTTCGTTTCGGTTTTCTGGAAATGTGTTCACGTGCATATTTTTGTGTGGCATTCGCGTAAAAAGCGTTACGTCGTTAAAAGTTTTACGTTCTCTTTTTTTTTGATTTCTTTCTTTTTTTTATTATGCTATTCACTTAAAGGCTATGGCTTTTAAAATTTGTTGTTATTGTTTTTTTTTTTCATTGGGGCTTTTGTCAGATACAATACATTCGGGTATAAGATTTGTAATGATTGTAAATTTTTGTGGCCTTACCTTGAATCGATTGAGTCTTGGCAGCCCTGAATTCCTTTGTTGTATTCTTGAAATGAAAAAAAAAAAAAAAAAAAAATAAAAAACTGAAACGATTTTAGGTGTAAATTTTGGTTTTCAATAATTCGAAATCGCATTCAGTTTTAGGCAAAAACAAGGTGTTTCGTTCATAATTGAATGTGAAATAAGTGCTAAACTGAAATTTATGGCATTGTGCCCTTCAATGCTAATTGGAAACATTTTTCACAAAAATCCTACACGATTTTAGAATCCTCCGTCAATATTATAGTTTTAAGCATTTGCCTTTCCATTTATACCTGAAACTGATACCATTTTACTCAGGCTTCATTTAAACATTTCCTTGTTGGTTCAACCGACTACCTTAGTTCAAAGTTCAATTTTGTTAATCGTCATGAACATGGAAGCAAGCACAACAAATCAAGAAGAGCAAAAAATAAAACAGGTCGTGGCCTTAATTGCCGACATTATTACCTTCACGAATTGTGGAGATGGAGCAGAGCCAATTACCAACTGGGTGATGATGATATCCATGGTAAGTACAGGGATTACAATCATCGTTGTATTGTTGCAATGTAATTCACGATAAAAATAATGGATACACTGGGGAACAAAAAATGAGGAGGAATGTTCGGAATTGGGATTTTATAGGAATATTCTTCAAAGAAAGGCTAAATTTTAAAGAATTCTTTACCAAAGGAATCTCAGAGCAATAATAGTGAATATTTAAAAAATATTTCTCCAAAGGACCAATAATCGTGGATTTTAAAGAATAATTTTCAAAGGACTTTTAGAACAGTAATCGTGGATTTTTAAAAAAATGTTTTCCCAAATACTTTCAGGGAATTAATACTGATTTTTTAAGAAATACTCTTCAAAGGACTACCAGAACAATAACTATGGATTTTTAAGGAAAATTTCTCAAAGGACTTTCGGAACAATAATCGTAAATTTTTATACAACATTTCTCAAAGGACCGCCAAAGCAATAATCCAAGATTATTAAGGAATATTTTTCAAAAGTCTTTCAGGGCAATTATCGTGGTTTTTACAGAATATTTCTCAAGGAACCTTCAGAGCAATAATCGTGAATTTTTAAGGAATATTTTTTAAGGACTATCAAGGCAATAATTCAGGATTTTGGAGGTATATTTTTCATAGGACTATCAGAGCAATAATAGTGAATTTTTATAGAATATTTTTCGAACGACTTTCGAAACAATAAACGTGAATTTTTAAGGAATATTTTAGAAAAAAATTTCGGAGCAATAATCCGGAATTTTAAAGAATAGCTTTCAAAGGACTTTTAGAGCATTAACCTTAGATTTTTATTGAAAAATGCCCAAAGGACTTTCAGAGCAATGATTCAGAATTTTTAAAGAATATTTTTCCAAAGACTCTCGGCGCAATAATCGTGGATTTTTAAAGCATATTTTCCAAAGGACTATCAGAGCAATAATCCAGGATTTTTAAGGAATATTTTCAAAAGGTCTTTCAGATCAATTATAAAGGATTTTTAAAGAGTATTGTTTAAACGACTTTCAGTTCCTTAATCGTGGGGTTTTATAGAATATTTTTCCAAAGGACTATCAGAGCAATAATCGTGTATTTTAAAGCATATTTTTCAAAGGACTATCAGAGCAAAAGTCCACAAATTTTAAGGAATATTTTCGAAAAGGACTTTAAGAGCAATAACCGTTGATCTCAACTGAATATTCCTCAAAGGACTTTCAGAGCAAAAATAATGGATATCTTAGGAACAGATTCGAAAGGATTATCAGAGCAATGTTTTATAAAAATATTTTAATTTAATATTTTTCAAAGGGCTATCAAAACAATATTCGTGGATTTTTAAGAAATATTTTTCGAAAGTCTATCAGAGACATAAACCAGAATTTTTAATGAATATTTTCAAAGGACTATAAGAGTATTTATCGTTGATTTTTATAGTACATTTTTCCGAAGGACTATTAGAGCAATAATTGTGGTTTAAGAATATTTTTCAAGAGACTATCGAAGAATTAATCGTGCGTTTTGAAGACTATTTTCCACAGGACCCACAGGACAATAATCGTGGATTTTTAAGGAATATACAGGGTGAGATAAAAAACAACAAACAATGGAAGCAAAAAATGTCGGAAATAGCATCAAATTTTAGAATAAATTTAGATTTGTTCGAATTGGTCACCTTTGGCACGAATTATGGCCTTCAAACGGCCAATGAAACCGTCACACGCTGCCCGAATGTTACTTTGCGCACATTTACTTTTGGCACATTTTCGGCGAAGCGCTCCAGACACAACAGTCCAACGGATTGGTATCCGGAGATTTTGGTGGCCATTGTGCACTGGAAATGAAGCGAGGAACTTCATTTTGTAACCATTCTTTGTCTGCGGCCAAAATGTTTGCGTCCCCTGGCTGGACTATTAGGGCAATAATCCTGGATATTTAAGGAATATTTTTAAAAGGAAGGAATTTTGAATAATATTTTTCAGAATATTTTCGTAGAAATACTTGTGGATTGGATTTGTTGGAGCAAAAGTAAGGACTTTCATAGATAATTTTTCGATGGACTTTCAGGACAATAATCTAGGATTTTAAAAAGTATTTTTCCAGGGACTACCATAGCAATATTCGTGGATTTTTAAGGACTTTTTTCAGAGGACTTTGGAAGCAATAATCGTGGATTTTTAAAAAAATATATATATTTACAAAAGACTATCATGGCAATTGTCGTGGATTTCTAAAGAAAAAATTTCAAAGGACTTTCAAAGTAATAATCGTAGGTTTTTAGAAAATATTTTTCCTTTTTTTTCGTGGATTTTTAAAAATATATTTCCAAGAACTCTCGATGCAATCATCATGGATTTTTAAAAAAAAAAATATTTCCAAGAGCTCTCAAAACAATAATCGTAGAATTTTAAGGAATAATTTTTACAGGACTCTCGGAGCAATAAACGTGAATCTTTAAGGATTTTTTTTTCAAAAGATAATCAGAGCAAAATCATGATTTTTTAAGGAATATTTTTTAAGTGACCATCAGAGCAATTATCAAGGATTTTTAAGGACCTTCAGAGCAATAATCTAGGATTTTTAAGGAATATTTTTCACAAAGGATTTTGGAGCAATCGGCTTGGATTTTTAGAAAATATTTTTCCAAAGGACTATCAGTGCAATAATCGGGGATTTTTAAAGAATATTTTTCAGAGGACTATAAGAGCATTTTCAAGGACTTATGGGGCAATAATTATAGATTTTTTAAAATTATTTTTCAAAGGACCACCGGTCTTGTGATCATTCAAAGAATGTTTTTCAACTGACTTTTGGGGCTATAATCCAGAATTAAAAAAAAAAAATATTTGTATTTCAAAGCAATAATCGTGGATTTTTAGGACTAAAAGAACAAAAAATGTGATGTATGCTGGTTCCAGCAGTATTTTTTCAAAATCTAGAGGCATCGGCTGGGGTGCCTTTTTCTTTCCACTTTCTGTTGCATTTGCTTGTTCAAAAAATTGTTTTTTTTTTGTCTGCGCTAAAAATAACCCCTTCAAAGTTTTCACGACTTTGAAGCAAAAAAAAAAAAAAAAAGGAAAAAGAAAGGCCTGTCATGCGGAATGTATGTCAGAGAACATGATAATTGCGTGTCGAGTAGCATCTAAATAAATGGGCATTAAAGCAGTTAACATCAACAAAAACATATCCACCTCTAAGCGCATCGGTGGCAGTAGCTGCAGCAGCAATTGCAGCGGTTGTAACAACCAACTGTCGTTGGTTTCCCAACAACTCTCTGGGCATGCTCACCGCATTTGCAGAAAATCACAGATTTTAGTAATTTACCAAAAAAACAAAGATGAAAGAAAAAAACTGAAACACTACCATAAGAATTACTTGGCCATGTCGGGCCATTTAAAGTCACATGAAACTTTGGCGGATTCACTTAAAAAATTGTGGCAGCTGCAATTTTAGCCAAATGACAGCAACTTTTAGTGGCTACCCAATTCCTCGCTAACGAAATTGCAGAAAAGCAATAACAACAGCAATGGCAAAATCTTTCCCAAACAAATGGCCAGGCAGCCTAAGGGATGTCAGGGAGAACAACAACAAAAATTCAAAAATCCAGAAGCAAGAATGGAACGTCAACAGCATCACCAGCAGCCACAAAGCCACCGAAACAAAATATAATCAACTTTAAGTACTTTAAGCCACTGTTTTCGTCCTCCTCGGCTTTTGTTGGCCAAAGACCCAGCCACCAAAAAGGAGGAAGAAGAAGAATCTTCAAAAAAAAAATCATTGTTAATTTAAGAAGGCAATTTCCAGCGACAGCCACCACTTTTCATGTTGTATTGCATTGCAGAACGTGTTGTACTCCATGTTCGGCCAACTTTTCAACTGATTTTGGTGGAGCCTTTTAAAGAGGTTTTCGGTAGGAGCATTGCTGCTGCTGCCGTGACAAACAACAAAAACTAATTTGAAATTCTTACAAAATTTACCTGTCACTTTTTCAGAAAAAGGCAAGGGAGTCACTTTTACGTCCTCAGACAAGACAAGACGTGAATTCAAATAATTTTTGCGCATTTAATTTATAGGGGCACACCACTTGTCCGATAAGAGGAAATTGCCAAAAAAAAAAAAAAAGAAAGAGGCAGATCTAAAAGGACGAAGGGTGGACATTAATCATGAATGAAATTTAACACGGGGTTTACATTGTTTGGCAAACCCAGCAAACCATTGAGAGAGGATTTTAAGAAGAAAAAGGCTTCTTTTAGGTTTTTCATCAACGAAGCTAGATATTTAAAATAAAAAATTGAATCGGAAAAATGGACAATTTCAATGGAGCACCGGAGAAAGGCCTTCCTTTGGTAGAAGACCTGCAGTATTGTCGAAGGAGAATAATTGAAGGCCACCAAAGAACTATCAGAATAATAATAAATGAATATTTTTTAAAGGGACTAAGGAGAGGAATTTGTGATTTTTTTTTAAAGGATAATTAAAGATTTTTGTAGGATATTTTCAAAGGACCTTCATGAATTTTGAAAAAATATTTTTCAGAGAACTTATCGTGAATTTTCCAAAAAAACATATTTAAAGGATATTCAGGAATTTTTATGGAGTACTTTTAAAGGACTTCCTAAGGACTAAGGACCTATAATCGTGGATTTTTAAGAAATATTTTCCAAGGATTTTCGGAGCAATAATCAAGGATTATTAAGGAATATTTTTTAAAAGACTAAAATAATTCTAGTTTAAAGAATATCTTCCAAAGAATTATCAGAACAATAATCCAGAATTTTATAGAATATTTTTCAAGGATATTCAGGGAATTTTATTGAGCATTTTCAAAAGACGCTCTGTGCAATAATCGTGGAAGAATATTATTCTAAGCACTGAGGAGCAATACTAACAGTATCAAAGTAGAATCACACATCATTTATAGAATATTTTTCAAAGGACTTTCAGAGGAATAATTCTGAATTTATAAAGAATATTTTTCAAAGAACTATATTAGTAATAACCGTGGATTTTTAAACAATATATTTCAAGGATATTCTCGGAAATTTGTAGAATATTTTTCAATGGTGTTCATCAGAGTAATAATTGTGGATTTTTATTTTAAGGATATTGAGGGGTTCTTATGGAGTATTGAGGGGTTCTTATGGAGTATTTTCAAAGGACTATCAGTCAAACAATTGTGGATTTAAGAACAGTGTGGCTTGTTTGTTCGGGATACCGTAGTATTTTGTTGTTGCAAAATTGTCAGGATTTATCCCTTTATTGTTGTTTTTATAAAAACAACGTTTGTTTATTAGTGGAGAACGATGGTAATGTTTACCAGGGGGTAAGGCAGGGAATACCTAGGTTTCGGAAAGAGCCACCAATCCTCATCAGTTCCCTTGTTTTTTGTCTTGGATATTCTCCCAAGAAGTTATTTTAAAAATAACTTCTATGACAAAAAAAACATTTTTTGTACCCAAGTGACGAGATCGTAAGCTCAATAGAAGAGGAACCAAAGGATTAAATAAAAGTGCGGTTGTAAGATTTAGAAGATTTTCCAAGAGAATTTTAGTTTTATTTAATTCTTTGGTTCCTCTTCTCTTGGAACCAAAGTATTAAATAAAAGTGCGGTTGTAAGATTTAGAAGATTTTCCAAGAGAATTTTAGTTTTATTTAATTCTTTGGTTCCTCTTCTCTTGAGCTTACGATCTCGTCACTTGGGTAAAAAATGTTTTTTTGTCATTGAAGTTATTTTTAAAATAACTTCTGGGGAGAATATCCCAGACAAAAAACAAGGGAACTGATGAGGATTGGTGGCTCTTTCCGAAACCTAGGTATTCCCTGCCTTACCCCCTGGTAAACATTACCATCGTTCTCCACTAATAAACAAACGTTGTTTTTATAAAAACAACAATAAAGGGATAAAGCCTGACCATTTTGCAACAACAATTGTGGATTTTTTAAAAATATTATTCGAATGAGTAAGGAGCAATAATAATAATATTTTTCAACGGATAATCACAAATTATCACAAATTTTTGTAGAATATTTTTCAAAGGACTTTCATATTAAAATACTAATTTTTAAAAAAATATTTTTCAAAGGATAAAACAAAGAATTAATTATTATAAAATATTTTTCAAAGGATATTCTGAATTTTTATGGAGTATTTTCAAAGGAAAATCAGTGGAATAATCTTAAAGACTAAGAAGCAGTAATAATTTTTCAAAGTATAACAACAAATTTTTATAGAATATTTGTAAAGGTCTATCAGAGCAATAATCGTAAATTTTTAAAGAAAAAAAATACTAATGACTACTAGATGAACAATCGTGGATTTTTAAAGAGTATTTTTTAACACTATCAGATGAATAAGTTCAAGGCCCAAGTTTTGGTATAGACCCCATATTTCAGGACCTCCAGATATTCCGTGTTTCCATAATTTGTGTGACAGTTTTTACCGAAATTGTTTAAAATTTGGTATTTAGAGATCCGATATTTTGATGATATTAGCCACATTTTTTAACAGGTGTATCTAAAACTTGATATTTGTTGTTCATAATAGGCGCACCACCTTCTCTGGCAGTTAATTGGCTGTAGAAGTCTACGGCTAAGTTTAGACTCCAGTTCAGTTAAAATTTAAAATTCTGCTATATTGATCTTCTCTCTTGGGAAGGACCTATGAAAGCATCTTAAATTATTTCCCTCTACAGAAGATTTGTTTTCAATGAAGGGCCAGTAGAAAGTATCTGTTGCTAAAGGATCCCTTGATGATCTTCTGTCTATAGAGGACTTTTTGAGGTACTTCCATCTTTAGAAGTCCTCTTTATTGCCTTTTATATAAAAAAAACCCTTTGAAAGTTTGCTTTCCAAAGAAGGTCTGTTAAATGTGGTTTCGTGAAAGAATAATCTTTAAAGGTCATCTCTCTGTAGAAAGTCTGTATCTGCAGATCTGCAATTTTGTGAAAGTATTTTCTCCATAGAATTTATCTATAAATGTTCTACCGAAGCCATTTTTCAATAGAAGCACCTTTTTCTCCAGAAGACCACTTGATGATCTTCTAAAGGGTGATTTTTTAAGAGCTATAGAAACGTTTGAAAACCCCTATAAAATTCAGAAAAATTTATAAAATCTATTTGAATACATCGGAGCACAGATTTGCTTATTTTCACTCGAAAGGAAAATTTTCTCGCGAGCAGGATTATTCGAAGAGTGGACTTTTTTTACAGAGTCTTTTTTTGGTACACAAAAAATACGCATACTTAGAAATACAACAAGGGTATAACAAAAACTAAAAAAGTGCTCAGAAATAAAACGAGGAAAATATGCTCACTCCTTTTAGAGCGACATAGAAAAATTGAGTTTTCTCGATTTTCTTCCTGCTCACAGTAGCTTTCTTGCTCGAATTCCAATGAGTTTCACTTTTTGACAAAGGAGAGCGAGTTTTTCGGAGGTCTGGATTTGACTGTAAAGTCCATATAATGTTTAAAGATCATTTCATGCAAATATTGACCGCGACTGCGTATTAACTTGTCCATTCGCTTACTCAAATTTTGGCACATTCTTTCCAACATGTCGACCGGTACCTGAAGAATAAATGCTTCAATCTTGTCTTCCAATGAGTCAATTGAAAAGGAACCGTCAATATTGCCATGAGCTTTTACATAGCCCCACAAAGAAAAGTCTAAAGGCGTAAAATCGCACGATTCATTCATTCCAAATGTGAAATAAAATGTTCTCCAAACTCGCCTCCAATAAATCCACTGTAATATGTGGTGTTGTTGATTTAATGTAAATCAAGCTCCTCCAAATTGGATATTTCACAGTTTTGTTATGATTTGCAGCATCTTTCAAAAAGTACGGTCCAATTATGCCACCAGTAGCGTTCTGCAATACTTCTGGCTGATCTTCACTCGATAATCAACAATTCTACTATTTACTTAGCAAATGGAAGAACTTCTTTAACAAAGCACTCATTAAACACTCAGCCATATGGCTACAGAGGGTATATATAATTTGATACGGTCAAAACGTGCCTAGTCGAAGTAACGGTTTTAAACCCTAGGTCTCTTTGGACCAAATCCGTTTCAGAACATTTGGAGTCGATCTAGCGATGTCCGTAAGTCCGTCTGTCTGGCTGGCTGGCTGGCACGCAGGATAACTCTCGAAGGGAGTATCCGATTTGGTCCAAACTTAGTACATCCTAATATTTTTTTTAAACTTAGATAGAGTTCGGAGATGGGCAATATCGGTCCACTCCTTCTAGTACCTCCACCACAAAAGGTTGAAATTTTCAAAAAAATATATTTTTTTTTCACAGAGAGAGAAAGGATAATCCGATTTTGCTCCAACTTAGCATATCCTAATATTTGCGTCAGTGCTAGGTCAGGTGTGAAAATGGACAATATCCGTCCACTCCATCAAGTACCTCCCCCACAAATGGTCAAAATTTTGAATAATTACAACTCTCATAAAATGTAAGAGTCCGATTGTCTTCAAATTTCACACATACCAATATTTATATTAACCCACAGTCTGGTTTTAAGATGGGCAATATCGGTCCACTCCTTCTGGTACCTCCCCCACAAAAGTTCGAAATCAAATTTTGCAAATCCTAATATTTGCGACAGTTCTAGGTCTCGTGCCAAAATGGATAATATTGGTCTACTCCATCAAGTGCATCCTCCCCCACAAAGGGTCAAAATTTTGAATAATTATAACTCTTAAAATATATGATGTAAGAGTCCGATTGTCTTCAAATTTCACACTACTCCTACTATTTTTAGGAACTCAAGATGTGGCAGTAAGACATAATATTTTTTTGTAAAAAGGACCAAAAATACCACCTTTGTGACTTACTTGACTTGACGCATTATTTTTAAATCAACTGGAAATTCAGAAAATACTTCGGCTCTTACAGGTCCTAAGTTTTTTATAGGAAAATTTTAATATAATTTCATAGAAGGTCTTCTCTCTGAAGAAAAATTGCTCACTGGGTTCTTTCGAAAAGAAGATTTTGTTATTGTGCTAAATTTGGAAATATTTCAAAGCATCTCCCAAGGAAATTAAGTGAAATTAGTTGGATGATCAATTGGTTGCTACTTGTGTGCGTAATTTATTGACTTTTTATCATTAATGGCGGTGGACATGCACACACACACGCACATAGGTTATGTAGAAGCTAATAAACTAACATTTTGTATAATAAATGTATGCGAGTTGGATGGTATGAATGAATGGTTGGATGGATGTTGGATGCCTTTGAGGCATAAATTACACGACACAAGCGACAGCTCATCCAAGACTTATGGTTGTTCTGTTGTCCCAAAAAAAAAATTGAAGGCAAAATTTGAAACATTTTAACTAAAAATTCCAAAAAAAAGAGAAAGAATCCACACCATAAAAGTGTTGCTTAATGACATTGCCCATTGACTCCGGGTGATTTCGATGTTGATGGTGACGAGAGTGGGGCGTTTATTTTCAAGTAAATCATCATTGTCCAGTGATTACCAAGGGGCCGAGATGACTTTTAGGTATTAAAAAGAACAAAAAAAAAAAAAACGACAAAATGCTATGTAAATGCCGCCACTTTGACTCATACACATGTCAACGCTCTTAAAATGCAATGCTTTGTTGTTACCTTTACTTCTCCTGCCATTACTTCCAATACTGGTGATCTTGGTAATGGTAATAATCGGTTGTTGCACTTTGCCACAGCGAACGTGTTCTCCTTCCTTCGTTGCCATGCTAAACACTTTGTCTTTTGGCGAGGAAATTTTAATTCTCTTTATTATCATTTTTTTTGGTGTTTTTGTCGTTGTTGTGAATTTAAATTAAGTCCTTTCTGACAGCCTATTTACCAGAGATTTTTTATTTTATCGCTTGCAGCACTTTCTCTTCTCTTTCTTCGGCAAAATGCATTTTATTTCGCACCTTTCTGGGGCGTTTCGGCCAATTTCTTTGTATCATTAATGGCATTACATTTTCTGTAAATGACACATTGTTTAAATTATATTCCGGTGGGGGGGGGGGGGGGGGGGGGGGGGGGGATTGCGATGTTGATACTTTGGAGAAGGCGTGGACGAAGTACTAAAATATAATGACATTTGTAAATGAAATTTTTGGGGAAAAAATAAAACACTGTCGCAGAGTGGTATTAAATAGAATCTGACATTTAATTAATTTGAAAGGAGGCTAAGGGGGTATGGTTATGCAGCTGAACTTCTCTACAACGAAACAGTTGGGGACGGGTGTATTAGTTCGTTACAGAGAAACTTTGCTAAGGAGGGACTGCAGAAATTTGAAATTTTATGACTAGAAAACATCTTGCTGCTGTATTAGACCTATGGATACAGAAATAGCCCTTTTAGATTCTAGGTCTCTTTGGACGAAATCCGTTTCAGGACATTTGGAGTCAATCTAGTGGTGTCCGTCCGCCTGCTCGACTGGTTGGTGCACACGATAACTAAGGACTAATGTCAAAACTTTCAAAAAAAAAAAAAAAAAAACAAGTTAAAAGGACATTAAATTCGGCAGGGCCGAACTTTTAATACCCTCCACTTTTGGGTAAAGAAAAAATGTTTAAATAAAAGCGTCTGAATTTAAACGTGTTGCACTTTAAACTACAAATAGCAGTAAGACCGTTTGGATAATGCTGTTAAACTTTTCAAAAAACCATAAAGTCGGCGAGGCTGTTGCATGGGTCAATACCAAAACGGGGACCTTCATGGACAAATTGATACTTTAAGGATTGCCATCTACCAAATCTTATCAAATACCAAATATGAATCAATTCCGTGGGTAAATATGACTAGAATTATCAAATTACCGAGTATCGGTGGGTATCGTTGTTATATGTGCGCTGTAGGAAAACTTGGACCTAAATTTTCAATGTTCTGCCACCGGAGCTGGAACCCTTTATGAATTACAAATACCAAGTTTTAGACAATTCCATGGAAAACCATCAAAATACTGAATATCCGGGGTACCATTATGTGGGGGCTATACGAAAACGTGGACCCACACATACTATATTCCGCTACAGGAGCTAGAATCCATTACGAACTACAAATACCAATTTTTAGGAAAATCCGTGGACAAGAGTGGCAGAAATCATCAAATTGTTCCGCCAAATTTTGTAGCTCTAGGTCCAATAGTGTGGGCTGCATCGTGATTTCAACAGATGGACGGATAGACGGACCACATTAAATAGACATAGAATTATATGCTGATTATGGAGTCTACCACAAATATTAAGGAATGTTACAAACGGAATGACAAAGTAAATATAGCCTCTGTTTAATGTGGAGGGTATAAAAACAAGTTAAAAAGTATCAGCCGGTTTAACCGCCAGGTGTATACCCTAAGCCAATGTTCGATTATTTAAATATATTTTGACTTGTGTTATAATTATTCGAATTGTTGACACTCTGTGGAGTAGGTTTCAATGGCCGATACGAAATGGACAATATCGGCCCATTATATTGTCCATTTCGTATCGGCCATAATTAAATTTAATATAAATATTGTGACGTGCCAGGTTTGGACCTTCCTTTACTTTATATAATAATTGTGATAATTTTTAGAAAATTTTAAAATGTGCGTGAGTCTACAGAATAAAGTCCGTTTTTATCCCTTATTTAAGACAGAAGAAAATATTGGTATGGAAAAAATTACAAGAAAATCAAACATATATATCCAATTTTATGCGAAATCGTAAATTCCATATTTATCCCAGGTTTCTGGTTGAGAGAAACAGGTGTAAAGAATCGCTGACTTGTTTCACAAGTTATGAAAGTTAACAGAATTAAAAATTGTGACCCTTTGTGGGGTTTGCAGATATATATTCTTCAAATCAGATCTTGTATTATAAAATTTGGATGCTTGTTTCGCTTTCTTTGAGCATTCGGTTTTTCATAACCTTGAACCCTATGTGGGGCAGGTACCAGAAAAAGTGGTCCGATCTCTAACATCTTTATAAAAGATCTTGTGTTGACAGACATATTAAGATGTACCAAGTCTGAGTGTAATCGGATAATTTTGACCCTTTGCTAGGGAGGTACCAGAAGGTCATATGGAATATGAAGAGAGCCGGATGTTTATTTCGGATTTTATAATAGTTTTGATTATTCAAAACTTTAACCCTTTATGGGGAAGTTACCTGAAAGTATGGTTCGATATCTACTATCTTGACACTTTCTTGGGGAGGTACCAGAGGGAATAGACCGATATATCCCACCTTCACTGTAGGTCTTGTGTTAATATAAATAACGGGATGTGTGAAATATGAAGAGAACCGGATATTTTTTCGGATTTATGGTCGTTTTGGTTATTCAAAATTTTGGCCCTTTGTGTTAGAGGTACCAGAGGAATTCGACCGATATATTCCATCTTCACACCAGATCTTGGGTTAATAAATATATTGGATTGTGTGAAATTTAAAGACAATTGGGTTCTTTTTTCACATTTTAAAGAGATATAATTATTCCAAATTTCGACTAATTTGGGAGAAGAAACTTTATGTAGTGGACCTGCATTGTCCATTTTCACATCTGATGCAAATGTTAGGATTTGCAAAGTTAAATCGGATTATACTTTATCTTTCGGTTAGGTAGATTATTTTCTTTGAAAATTCTGACCTTTTGTGAAATAGGTACCAGGGGGGGTAAAGTGAGGTTTCACATTTTCGAACTCGACCTAAGTTTTAGAATAATATTATGATTTACCATGTTTAGACCAAATCGCATCAGCAAGACGTACGGACGGACATCGCTAGATTGACTCCAAATGTCCTGAAACGAATTTGGTCCAAAGAGACGTAGTATCTAAAAGCGTTATTTCGAAGAGACATATTTTGGCCGTATCAAATGATGTATACCCTCAGATATTTCGAAGAGGCACGTTTTGGCCGTATCAAATGATATATACCCTCAGCCAGCCATATGGCTGAGGGTATGAGATATGTCTAAAATTATCTGTACACTGAATATCTGAATGCGGAAAGTTGTGAGCCTGTTAGGGCCTATAGGTTAAAATTTTGTCATGGGATGTGGTACCCATTACGAAATTTAAATAGCAACTTTACAACAATTCCGTTGCAAAATGTGACATAAATCATCAAAAACCCGAACATCATTAATTTATATGGGAGTTATATGAAAATAGGTGCCTACATGGATAATTTTCTATTACAGAACATAGTACCGATTGTAATTAATACTAACTTTAAAATAATTCCGTTGAAATATGTGAATAAAACCATGAAAAGTACGGAATATGTGGAGGTAAAGGGTGTTTTTTTAAGCCTGTTAGAACTTGAAATTGTAAAAAATAACAAAAAAAAAAAAACATAATTTTATAATTATATGAGGGCTCCACGAAAGTGTGAACCTGCATAGGCAAATTAATTCCATATGATGTGGAATCCATTACAAGCTCCAAGTACCAAACTTGAAACAAGTCACGTGAAAAGTGTGACACAAATCATCAAAATATCGAATACCTGCAGCTATATGGAGTCTATATCAAAATTTCCTTCAATGTGGATAGTTCTCTGCAGGAATATTGTCTACATACTGGGAAAACAAACTGCCAATTTACAGCAAATTCTCTTAAATATTATGACTGAAACACCCGGGTACATGCAGTTTATATACAAGTTTGTTCACCTACTTCATTCTGTTCGGACGCTAGAGTGAATTTCACAGACAGGTCGATATAGAATCTTCTGCTGATTTATGGAATAATTATATTCTTTATGGGGTCTTAAATACATACATATTTAAAATACATTACAATATTAAAATGCGAAGTTTAAAAAACAAATCGGCTAATAACGCAGGTATAATCATCAAAATACCGAATATAGGGAGCTACCATTATATGTTGGCATTCCAGTGAATAATGTCGCTAAAATCATCAAAAACCGAATATCGGGTTGTACCGCTATATGGGGGCTATACGAAGACTTGGACCTGCACAGACAGACACTTTTCTGACTTAGGCTCAAGTATCCATTTCGAACTGCAAATACCAAATTTGAAACAATTCCGGTGAATAATGTCGCTAAAAGCATTAAAGTACCGAATACAGGGGGGTTTCCATTATATGGGAGGCTGCACGAAGACGTGGACCTGCACAGACAATCTCCCGTCATATGCAGTAGCATCCATTTCGAACTTAAAATGCCAAATTTAAAACAATTGTGGTGAATAATGTCGCTAAAATCATCAAAATACCGAATATCGGAAGGTTCCGTTACGAATAATTTTCTGTCATAAGCCGTATCATCTACTACGAACTTCAAATACTAAATTTAAAATAAATCCGATGAACAATGTCGTTAAAAGCATTAAAGTGCCGAATACCGGGAGGTACCATTATATGGGAGGCTGCATGAAGACGTGGACCTGCACAGATAATCTCCTGTCATATGCTGTAGCATCCATTACGAACTCAAAATGCCAAATTTAAAACAATTGTGGTTAATAATGTCGCTAAAATCGTCAAAATACCGAATATAGGGAGGTATTATTATATGGGGGCTACACCAAAACGTGGACCTGCACATACAATTTTCTGTCATAGGCTGTAGTGTCTATTAGGAATTTTAAATGGGGAAGTTGAAACATTTCCGGTGAATAATGTCGTTTAAATCACCAAAATTCCGAAAAAAGGGAGGTATCATTATATGGGGGCTATACCAAAACGTGGACCTGCACATACAATTTTCTGTCATAGGCTGTAGTGTCTATTAGGAATTTTAAATGGGGAAGTTGAAACATTTCCGGTGAATAATGTCGTTTAAATCACCAAAATTCCGAAAAAAGGGAGGTATCATTATATGGAGGCTATACCAAAACGTGGACCTACATGACCCATTTTCAATACCAAAAATCCTGCAGACATAATATACGTTTGACTCAAATTTAACAACCTACTTTATTTCCTTCGGAAGGTAGAGTGATTTCCACAGACGGACCGACATCGCTAAATCGACATAGAATTTTATGCTGATCAAGAATATTTCGAGGTGTTGCTAACGGAATGACAAACTTAATGTACCCTCCATACTATGGTTAAGTGTTTAAAAAATTGTCATCGTCCCACACTACATATATCTCCCATGGGAAACTAGTCCATTATGTGACGTCTTAATTTTGAGGGAAAACGGGTCATACTTTTTTAATTTAGCCTAAACCATTTCAGTTGAAAGGAAAGGCATAAAGACGGACAAACTTGCACGTGTTCATGTGAGTGCAGATAGGGGTCGATCCTTAATGCAATTGCTGCCCTCCACTTCCCTCGCCATTAACAAATCATTTTCGAACAACCAACCCAGCCATAATCATGTTTATAGTTTTCTTGTTTTTGTTGTTCTCATTGTTTCCCATCTATGACTGGCTTCCAATCAATCATTTTTGCCTTAATGGTTGCCGCTGAACGTGTGTCTGTCTGACGACGTTTCATTTGTTATGGGTTGTGGGGTGTTGTGTTTGGTGTATTTATTTGTATTTGCCTTTCAATAATTGGGGTGAACAATGCCGACTCACACACACACATCCAAAATAGTCATTGAAAAGACACACCAATTTCTTGGACTCTATAAAACTTACTTTTCATAACGCCCTTCCTTACTTATCCAGAAACAGTCCATGTTGGTTTTCTTTCGTTCGTTCGTTCTCGTCAATTCCATAAAAATCAATTTACTTTCAATTAACCTAAATATGAAACGAATGACCAGTGTTGTTGTCCATTACGAACGAACGAACTCCGACAGAGACTAATATTTTATTCACACGCAACCATCAGCCGCCATCACATTTTCGAAAATTGTTTCAATTTCAATTTCCAGTCAAATTGTGCCGAAGGGCATTTAAATTGTTTTGTCTTTAGTAACCTCGTCTTGGGTTGTGCGAGAGAGCTGTTGGAACTCTTGTACAAAAGTTCACTTCGTAGAAACTGAGGCAGAGTTCATTCGGTTCATGCGTCTTGTATTTATTTCCAATAAAATATTTATTGAGGGGTAATCAATGTTTAGCTTTTTAGGCAATGCCCAACACCAGGATAATCATTCTGTCCGGCAAGTCAACAATTTTGACATTAATAACAGAAAAATAGGCGTCAAAGAAGAAACCAAAAAAATCAAGGAAATATAGGACATCAATTGTTAGCAGTAATCATACGAATGTCAAGTAATTAGAGATAATAATCCGAACTAACAAGTAAAGGAATTCATAGACCAGCAGTTAGTGTGTTAGCTACATACATTTCTTGGGTTTATGAAAGCTACGTGAATCATAAAATAAGGTTCATAAAACTAAAGGATAATTTTTAAGAGCTAAACAAAAATTTTCAAAAAAAAAAAAAAAAAATAAATAAATAAATAAATAAAAAAAAAGTTAAAAAGCTGTAACTTCGGCGGGCCCGAACTTTGAATACCCTCCACCATTTGGAACGAATTTAGAAATTTTCAAAAAATAAAATCCTTAAAAAATTCTGTTAAAAATTTAAAAATGCCAAATATAGCCGTTATATTGGGGTCTATACGTCGTGGACCTACATAGGCATTGTTTGTCATAAGCCATTACCATATTCAAATTCGTAACTTGAAATAAACGGGGAATAATGCAGCTAAAATCATCAAAATATCGTATATAGGGAGGTATCGTTGTGTCGGAACTGTGCGAAGACCTGGACCAGCATAGACAATTTTCTATCACAAGCTATAGCATCCATTAAGAACTTCAAATACGACATCTCAAACAATGGGACATCTCAAACGGTGGGTATTGTACCTAAAATCGTCAAAATACCGAATATAGGGAGGTATTGATATATGGGGCCTATACGAGGACCTGGTCCGGCATAGACAATTTTCTGTCACAGACTGTAGTTCCCATTACGAACTCTAAATACGTAATTTGATACAATTCTGGTGAATAATGTCGCTAAAATCATCAAAATACCGAATATTAGGAGGTACCGTTATATGGGGGCTATTTGAAAACGAACATAACCTGCATACTGGAAAAATAAACATGTGTGTAAAATTTGAGCCTTGTATCTAAATTCGTTCAAAAGATAGCGTGATAACAACAGACAGACGGACATCGCTCGAATTTTGCGCTGATCAAGAATATATATACTTTGTTGGGTCTGACATGAGTCTTTCGAGGAGTTACAAATGGAATGACAAAGAGGGTATAAAACAATTTAAAATTTCAGTCGGTTTGCCGACAGATGTCTACCCTAACACCCTATCCTATATATCCCAGATTCATGTCAGATTTTGGAATTTTAGATGAAATATTAAGATGTGCCAAGTTTAAAATAAATCGGATGCTTATTTCGCCATCTATGGGGTTCACGATTCTTCAACATATTCACCCGTTGTGGGGGAGGTACCAGATGGAGAGGTTATTTCTATCGATTTTTTATACCAGCTATTTTGTTGGTGGAAATATTAACATTTGCGAAACTTTAAGACCATCAGACTCATACAGCATAATTGTTGCAAATGTTGACCTTTCTTGTGCTAGAAAAATATTCAGATTTTTGAAATTTAAAGAGAATCGGATGGTTATTTCGTGTTCCATAAGAGATATAAGTATTTAAAACTTTGACCCGTTGTGGGGTAGGTGCCAGAAAGAGTGGTCTGACCTATTCCATCTTCATACCAAACCTAAAGTTTTTGGATATGCGAAATTTGAAGAGAATCAGATTCTTATTTCACATTTTATTAGACGTATAATTTTCCTAAGAGTTGATCCTTTGTGTGGGAGGTACATGATGGACTGGGCCGATATTGTCCATTTAGCACCTGAGACAATATCGGCCCAGTCCATCATTGAGATTTGCAAATTTTGCACAAAATCGAATGAGCCTTTTTCTTTTTTTGAACTAACATTTTTTTGTTGAAAAATTTGACCTTTTGTGGGTGAGGTACCGAAAGGAATGGATCGATATTGCACTTCTCCGAGCTCGATCTACATTTGATACTAATTTTACAATGTAAAAAATTTGGACCAAAGGGATAATCCCTTCAAGAGTTATCGTCCACACCACCCAGACAGACAAACGGACGGACTTAGATCGACTCCAAATGTCCTGAAATGGATTTAGTCCAAAAATACTTAGGGTCTAAAAGGCTATTTCGATGAGGCACTTTTTGGTAGTATCAAATGATCTATACCCTCTGTAGCCATATGGCTGAGAATGTACTAATTGGTGTCACTTATTTTCACCTTTATAGAACTTTATTTCTCTATATTCCTTCTCTATATCCACGATTTTGCTTTCACTCTAATTTTTCCAACAGGAGTGATTCGGGAGAGCTTCCACAAAAAAAAGAAGAAAAAAAACAAGTAAGCAAAGGCTACAGTCGAGCGGGGCCGACCGTTGAATACCCTACAACACTATAATAAACGATACAGTTTATATAGGCGTGATACTCGAAAGAATTCCACAAGATATTGTGACAAATAATAAAAGAAAATCATCAGGTTTCGTTCTCTAATTTTCGGATAATAGCAACATAAACTAATTTGCTCATTTCAAATTTATTGGTAGATGTTGCACGTAAATGGTCTTCCTAGATCTGGAACCAATATTTCCCAACGACCTATAATCTCTAAGAAGTGGCAAAAGATTAACATTTATAATTGCTTTTTGACTGAAACGCATCTATATGAGATACAGCCATTTGACTATATTCTTCAACGAAATCAGCGTTAACGAAATAGTCAGAAGTGCGTCTTTCCTGTATTTGTGAATTCCCCAAAAAGTCACTGGAATGGACATTTTCGTATTTTGTCTATAAAAGTTGGCAAACTCCTTCACACATTGAATATTTTTGGATGGCCATCCAAAACTGCTTGGCTTTTGCTATGTCCGGTAACCCCCATAATTACGACCTGCTGACAATTTTGCAGTTTTTTTTTGTCAATTTCAACCCCTAAATATATGGCGATTATCTCCAAAAAGAGTAGGCTTCTATTCTGACCCTCATCTTATCCCCATGCAAAATTTCATAAGGATCGGGCCATAAATGCGATCTGTACATGATATCCTGATATCCTAACTACTTAGTTTTGTTAGCTGTAGAAATATTACCAAATGTTTAATTCAAAATGAAAATATGCCAAAAATATGACAGAATTGAAAAAATATGAGAAAAATTAATAAAATCAATATTTTCATCTTTAGAGAGATATTTTTATGCGATTTTTTTAGACGTTTTATGTTTCCTGCCAAGAGACCATTCTGAATTAATGAGAACTGTCGAAATCAGTTCAGCCGTTCTCGACATATAAGAGATTTTTCAAGCATATCTTCTTTGATAAACATATATATCGCACATATTTTTGCCATATATCAGTTTTGTTGGATGTTAACATCAATGTAAAGATCAGAAGTAATCTTGTCATGGCTTTGTGATTTCGCTGGGGTTTAAAATATTCGCGGTTTAATGAAAAATTTTGAATTTCTTCAACAAAAAAGATATGGTCTATTTTACCCGCTAAATATTATACGATGACCACCCAAATGGGTAGGCTTGTTGCCAGCCCTAAACTCTAGCTACATGCGAAATTCCGTCGATTGGTCTATAATTGCGACCTGTAGAGCAAGTGTAAAATCAGGAATTTTTTCAGTTTTTGGTCCATTTCAACCCCTAAATATTATGCGATCATCACCAAAAGAAATAGGGTTCTATTCTGACCCTAGCCCCACCTCCATTTTAAATTTCGTGAAGATCGGAACATAATTGCGACCTGTAGAGTGATTACAAATTAACATGGACAGACGGACGGACGGACATACATAGCTAGATCGACTCAGCTCGCCGAGATAGGAAGATCCATATATACTTTCCTATGTGGGAAATCAATATTTCGTGGTGTTACATAATTTTTGGCCCAATCAAACTTATAATACCCCCAACACATAGTGTTGTAGGGTATAAACAGTGAAGAGTCGACACTGTAAAAACCTCCCACATTTCGAGCAATACTGCTCGCGAGCAACTTTTGCTCCCAAGTGAAAGTGAGCAAATCTTTGCTACGACAATATCGATCAGGGTAGACATTAAATTAATTATCTAAATTAATTATACACTACAACACTATGTGTTGGGGGTATTATAAGTTTGATTGGGCCTGAATTTATGTAACACCTCGAAATATTGGTTTCCCATATAGGAAAGTATATATGGATCTTCCTAGCTCGTCGAGCTCAGTCGATCTAGCTATGTATGTCCGTCCGTCTGCCCGTCTGTCCATGTTAATTTGTAATCACTCTACAGGTCGCAATTATGGCCCGATCTTCACGAAATTTAGAATGTAGGTAGGGTTAAGGTCAGAATAGAACCCTATTTCTTTTGGAGAATATCGCATAATATTTAGGGGTTGAAATGGACCAAAAACTGAAAAATTTATTGATTTTGCAGTTTCTCTACAGGTCGCAATTATAGACCAATCAACGCAGAATTGCGCATGTAGCTAGAGTTTAGGGCGGGAAAGAAGCCTACCAATTTGGGTGGTCATCGGATAATATTTAGCGGATAAAATAGACCATATCTTTTGTGTTGAAAAAATTCAACATTTTTCATTAAACCGCGAACATTTTAAATCCCGGCGAAATCAAAAGCCATGACAAGGTTACCTCTGATCTTTACATTGATGTTAACATCCATAAAATCGGATATATAGCAAAATATGTGCGATATATATGTCTATCAAAGAAGATATGCTTAAAAGATCTCTTATATGTCGAGAACGGCTGAACTGATTTCGACAGTTCTCATTAATTCAGAATGGCCTCTTCGCAGGAAAGAAAAAACGCCTAAAAAATCGCATAAATATATCTCTCTAAAAATGAAAATATTGATTTTGTAAATTTTCTCATATTTTTTCAATTTTGTCATATTTTTGGCATATTTTCATTTTGAATTAAACATTTGGTAATATTTCTACAGCTAACAAAACTAAGTAGTTAGGATATCAGGATATCATATACAGATCGCATTTATGGCCCGATCCTTATGAAATTTTGCATGGGGATAAGATGAGGGTCAGAATAGAAGCCTACTCTTTTTGGAGATAATCGCCATATATTTAGGGGTTGAAATGGACAAAAAAACTGCAAAATTGTCAGCAAGTCGTAATTATCGCCCGATCGCATTTGAATGGAGATTACCGGACATTGCAAAAGCCAAATAGTTTTGGATGGCCATCCAAAAATATTGAATGTGTGAAATAGTTTGCCAACTTTTGTAGACAAAATACGAAAATATCCATTCCAGTGTCTTTTTGGAGAATTCACAAATACAGAAAAGACGCACTTCTGACTATTTCGTTAACGCTGATTTCGTTGAAGAATATAGTCAAATGTCTGTATCTCACATAGATGCGTTTAAGTCAAAAACCAATAATAAATGTTAATCTTTTGCCACTTCTGGGAGATTATAGGTCTTTGGGAAATATTGGTTCCAGATCTAGGAAGACCATTTACATGCAACATCTACCAATAAATTGGAAATGAGCAAATTAGTTTAAGTTGCTATTATTCGAAAATTAGAGAACGAAACCTGATGGTTTTCTTTTATTATTTGTCACAATATCTTGTGGAATTCTTTCGAGTATATGGCCTATATAAACTGTATAATTTATTATAGTGTTGTAGGGTATTCAACGGTCGGCCCCGCTCGACTGTAGCCTTTGCTTACTTGTTTTTTACTTATTTAAAAAAAAAATAAAAAATTATCCATATATATATTAATACTTAAAATCTAAAAATTATTATTTTTAATTATATAAATTAAATAATTAATAAAAAAAATTATAAAATTATCTTAGCTCCTCTATATTCGAAATGATTCTTCGATTATAGTAAGTTTGACGGGGCTGAACTTTGAATACCCTCCACCGTTTTTAAAAAAGAAAAAATCAGTATAAAAATAGCAATAAATTCTTAAAAATTACCTTTATTTTGGGACCTTTACGAAGATGTGGACCTTCATAGTCAATTTTTGTCATAAGCTACTACAATATTGAAATACGTAATGTGAAGCAATTCCGGTGAATATATAATGTCGCAAAAACATGACAATTCCGAATATTGGTAGGTACCGTGATATGGGGTCGAAGACGTTAGCCTGCATAGGCAATTTTCTCTCGTGGGCTGTTGTACCTATTAGCAACTGCAAATTCCAAATTTGAAACATTTCCGGTGAACATTGTGACACATATAATCAAAATACCGTATAGAAGGATGTATCTTTATTGGGTCTATACCAAGATGTGGATATTCATAGGTAATTTTCTGTCGTTACGAACTACAAAAACAAAATTTAACAAGTAAAAAAGCTGTAAGTTCGGCCGGCCCAACTTTTAATACCCTCCACCATTTGGTACAAATTTGGCAATTTCCAAAAAAAAAAAAAAAAAATAAAAAATAAAATCCGTTAAAAATTCTGTTAAAATCTAAAAAATACCGAATGGCTATACGACGACGTGGACCTGCATAGGCAACTTTTGTCATAAGTTATTACAATATTTAAATGCGAATCTGTTTATAATGTAGCTAAAATCATCAAAATACCGAATATAGGGGGTACCGTAATATGGGGGCTATACGAAGACGTGGACCTGCACACACAATTTTCTGGCATGGGCTGAAGTATCCATTTCGAACTTCACATGCGAAATTTG
The DNA here is from genome assembly GCF_030504385.1 of Musca domestica. Taxonomy (NCBI): domain Eukaryota; kingdom Metazoa; phylum Arthropoda; class Insecta; order Diptera; family Muscidae; genus Musca; species Musca domestica. Next base: position 2,190,342 of record NW_026712318.1, on the reverse strand, counting down.
AAACTATACCTGTAAATAATGTCGCTAAAATCATTAAAATATCGAATATCGGGAGAAAGATAGCGTGATTACAACAGACAGACAGAAAGACATGGCTAAATTTTCTTAACGCTGATCAAGAATATATATACTTTGTTGGGTCTGACATGAGTATTTCTAGGAGTTACAAACGGAATGACAAAATTAATATGGTGGAGGGTATAACAAAATCGGAGAAGAATGTAGTTTAAATTATCAAAATAACGAATACCCTTATAAAGAAGCTAGATGAACCTATATGGCCCATTTTCAATACCACGATTCCTACAGGCATTACATTCATCTAAGTAAAATTTTATCAACCTACTTCATTTCGTTCAGAAGTAAGAGTGATTTCCACAGAGGTACAGATAGAAAGACGGACGGACATGGCTAAATTGTTATAGAATTTTGCGGTGATCCGTGTATATTTTGAGGTGTTACAAACGCAATGACAAACTTAATACACGCCCCATACCATGGTATAGGGTATAAAAATGTATTTTTTTTAAGGGTATAATAAATATGTTTCCTCAAACTTCACACTTTTTAATATTTTTTCCCATATAAGGACTGATATCCGGATGGATCAAACCGCCAACTTTTATTGGTACCTCTCCTTTTACGCTTTAAGAATTCCAAACGAGCGAAATTCGATTAAAACCTTTATTGAGGAGATATGTGTGTGGGAAACCGACTAATACCTTCCAACTTGTTTTAATGCAATGTATTATAAACAACAACAAAAAAAACTATATTTGTATTTCAAGGACATCCCTTAATCTTATTCCCAATATGAATTTTAAATTCCATAGAAAATGCATCATTTAAAAACTAATTCTCACAGATTTAAATTTCATTATCGCATAACAAAGGAAAAAAGTTCATTGACATACCCCCATCGTTGGATGCCGAGACCAAAAAAAAAAATATTCCTCAATTCATTCTCAAAAATCCCAAAGAATTTCTTGGAATTTTCTCAATGCCAAAGGCTGTCTTTAATGACGTACCAAATATGCGCCCACATAAAAAACCGAAACTGCTTTTTCATCTCTTCTCCATCCCAAACATAAAAAACTCTGCATTCGTTTTTTTTGATTACCACGACAAATCATCCCAAATGAAACGATAACCTAAACTCATAAAAAATATTCCAAATTCTTAAAATTGAAATATTTCAAATGAATGAATGAGCTGGGCTTAACAAGTGTTTATATGTAAATTGGAATAATTTAAAATAAAAAAGGGAACAAAGAATAAAACACACGCACAGAGCGCGCACACTCACATGGGGGCCTTCTGTGCTCCGATGCTGATGCCAAGAACCAAGAAATCAAGAAAACCCATCTAAACACCACCAGACTACCACTTGTGCTTTCCGCTCCCCATGCCGATCACTCACAAATCATTGCCGATCACTCACATTCTTCTTTATGTTTGAATATAAAACCCAAAAAAAAAAATAAATGTTTGATGGCAAACCCCCGGCCCACAAATGATTTGGTTTTCAGCTAAATGAAATAATAAAATGCTTAAACACAAACCTATAAAAAATCGAAATTAATTTAATCTCCACATGCAGGCACAAGAACACAAACAACAGGTCGTGTGATCCACAGCTTGTGTTAGACGAGCGTCACAGCACAACAGCTAAGCGCGACCAGCTATTGTCAGGCGCAAGTGCAGCTCACTCGACAGTTTTGTATACGCAAACAGGGAGCTGTATTATGCTGCTGATAAAAGGGAGACGGTGGTTCGATGTGTGTGTGTACTCGAATATTTGTATGAGGTAAATTTGTATGTGACATATGCACACATACATATACATTTCATTGATAATTTGTTTTCTGTAAGTTTTCAGTTATAAATTTTTCAAATTAAATTTGATATTTTCAAAAAATTTAAATAATTTTGATGAAATTTTTGTTTAGTAATTTCGGACATAACATGCTAATCATCCTAGTCGACCCATTAAAAAGTAATACCAACCCAACACAGGATACGAGTTTTTGATCAGACTAAAATTCTACGACTATTTGCGTATGCCTGTATATTAGCCTGTATTAATCGGTATTACTTTTTAAAGTGTCAACTTTGAGGTTAGCATGTTATTAAATATGAAATTATTAAACACAAATTTCATCACAATTATTTAAAATTTCTAAAAATTTCAACTTATATATTTTTGGAGGAAATTTATAAATTAAATTAAACAAATTTAACACAAATTTCATCACAATTATTTAAAATTTCTAAAAATATCAACCTATATATTTTTGGAGGACATTTATATCAACTTTTTTTAAATGAATCTTAATTGAAAAAGTTGTGTAAATATAGCTCCGAAATTCTACCAACTAATTCCGATTACAAATTGACGTTAAAAACAAACGCTCGGTTCCAGTACCTGCAAACAATTTTTGAGGCTCCCTGCCTACCTCTGCTTAGGAGGCATCAGTTTTGAATGCCTCCCAGGCAGAGAAAAGGCCCCAGGTCAGGGGAGAGAGAGAGAGAGTAAGGAAGGGAAAAAGGAGAGGGAGAGAGAGAAAAGGGGGAGAAAAAAGGAGAGAGAGAGAAAGGAGTGGGAGATAAAGAAGGGGATAAGAAGAGGTATAGAGCGAATGTAGAGAATAATATAGGGAGAGTGAGAAGAATAGGAAGAGCGGAAGAGGGAGAGAGGAAGAGAGAGAGGGAGAGAGGAAGAGGGAGAGAGGAAGAGGGGAAGATGAAGGGAGAGAGGGTGAGAGGAAGAGGGAAGAAGAGGGAGGAAGGGAGGGAGATAGAGAGGAAGAGGGAGGGATGGAGAGAGAGAGAGGAAGAGAGGCAGAGAGAGAGAGGCAGAGAGAGAGAGAGGAAGAGAGACAGGACGAGGGAGGGAGAGAGAGTGGAAGATGGAGGGTGAGAGAGAGGAAGATGGAGGGAGAGAGAGAGGAATATGAAGGGTGAGAGAGAGGAAGATGGAGGGAGAGAGAGAGGAATATGGAGGGTGAGAGAGAGGAAGATGGAGGGAGAGAGAGAGAGGAAGATGGAGGGAGAGAGAGTGGAAGAAAGAGAGAGGGACAGGGAGGGAAAGAGAGAGAAGGAAGGAGGGAGAGATAAAGGAAGAGGAGGGAGAGAGAGAGTAAGAGGGAGGGAGGGAGAGAGACAGGACGATGGAGAGAGAGAGTAAGAGGGAGGGAGGGAGAGAGACAGGACGAGGGAGGGAGAGAGAGTGGAAGAAAGAGAGAGGGAGAGAGACAGGACGAGGGAGGGAGAGAGTGGAAGAAAGAGAGAGGAAGAGAGGCAGAGAGAGAGAGTGGAAGAAAGAGAGAGGAAGAGAGGCAGAGAGAGAGAGAGAGAGAGGAAGAAAGAGAAAGGAAGAGAGGCAGAGGGAGAGGAAGAGAGAGAGAAAAGGTCAATGACCCCAGGTCAAGAGGTCATTGACCCCAGGTCAAGAGTGGAAGAGGGAGAGGGAGGGAGAGAGAGGGGAAGATGGAGGGAGAGAGAGGGAGAGGGAGGGAGAGGGAGAGGGAGGGAGAGGGAGAGAGAGAAAGAGGAAGAGAGAGAGAGAGAGAAAGGAAGAGAGAGAGGAAGAAAGAGAGAGGAAGAATGAGAGAGGAAGAGAGAGAGGAAAAGAGAGAAAAGGTCAATGACCCCAGGTCAAGAGGTCATTGACCCCAGGTTACGAGGTCGTTGACCTTTTCTCTTCCCCTCTCTCTCTCCCTTCCTCTCTCTCTGTCTCTCTCTCTTCCTCTTTGTCTCTCTCCCTCCCTCTCTTTCTTCCCCTCTCTCTTTCTTCCCCTCTCTCTCTCTTCCCCTCTCTCTCTCTCTGTCTCTCTTCCTCTCTCTCTCTCCCTCTCTCTCTCCCTCTCTTTCTTCCCCTCTCTCTTCCCCTCTCTCTCTTCCCCTCTCTCTCTTCCTTTCTCCCCCTCTCTCTTTTTCTCTCCATCTTCCTTTCTCTCCTTCTCTCTCTTCCTTTCTCTCCTTCTCTCTCTCTTCCTCTCTCTTTTGCTCTCCCTATTCCTCCCTATCCTTCTGTCTCTCTCTTCTTCTCTACCTTTTTCTCTGTCCATCCATCTTCCTCTCTCTCTACTTCTTCTCCAGGTGACATCAGGTCAAGAGGTCATTGACCCCATGTCAAGAGGTCATTGACCCCAGGTCAAGAGAGGAAGAGGGAGGGAGAGAGGAAGAGGGAGTGAGAGAGAGAGGAATAAGGAGGGAGGAAGAAAGAGAGAAGAATAGGGAGGGATGAAGAGAGAGAGAGGAAGAGGGAGGGAGGGAGGGAGAGAGAGGGGAAGATGGAGGGTGAGAGATAGGAAGATGGAGAAAGAGAGAGAGGAAGACGGTGGGAGAGAGAAAAGGTCAATGACCCCAGGTCAAGAGGGAGGGAGAGAGGTAGAGGGAGAGGGTGAGAGAAAGAGGGAGAGAGGAAGAGGGAGAGACAGAGGAAGAGGGAGAGAGAGAGTAAGAGGGAGGGATGGAGGGACAGAGAGAGGAAGAGGGAGGGAGAGAGAGTGGAAGAAAGAGAGAGGGAGAGGGAGGGAAAGAGAGAGAAGGAAGGAGGGAGAGATAGAGGAAGAGAGAGGGAGAGAGTAAGAGGGAGGGAGAGAGAGTGGAAGAAATAGAGAGGAAGAGAGGCAGATAGAGAGAGGAAGAGAGGTTGAGAGAGAGAGAGAGAGGAAGAAAGAGAGAGGCAGAGAGAGAGGAAGAGAGAGAGAAAAGGTCAATGACCCCAGGTCAAGAGGTTATTGACCCCAGGTCAAGAGAGGGAGGGAGAGAGGAAGAGGGAGAGGGAGGGAGAGAGAGGGGAAGATGGAGGGAGAGAGAGGGAGAGAGAGAAAGAGGAAGAGGAAGAGAGAGAGACAGAGAGAGAGGAAGAGAGAGAGAAAAGGTCAATGACCCCAGCTCAAGAGGTCATTGACCCCAGGTCAAGAGGTAATTGACCCCAGGTCAAGAGGTCATTGACCCCAGGTCAAGAGGTCATTGACCCCAGGTCAAGAGAGGGAGGGAGAGAGAGGGGAAGATGGAGGGAGAGAGAGGTAGAGAGAGAAAGAGGAAGAGAGAGAGGAAGAAAGAGAGAGGAAGAGAGAGAGAAAAGGTCAATGACCCCAGGTCAAGAGTTCATTGACCCCAGGTCACGAGGTCATTGACCCCAGGTCACGAGGTCATTGACCCCAGGTCACGAGGTCATTGACCTTTTCTCTTCCTCTCTCTCTCTCTCTTCCCATCTCTCTCTTCCCCTCTCTCTCTTTCCCTCTCTCTCTCTCTTCCTCTTCCTCTCTCTCCCTCCCTCTCTCTCTCTCTCTTCCTTTCTCCCCCTCTTCCTCTCTCTCTCTCTTCCTCTCTCTCTCTTCCTCTCTCTCTCTCTCTCTCTTCCTCTCTCTCTTCCTCTCTCTTTTTCTCCCCCTCTTCCTTTCTCTCCATCTCTTCCTCTCTCTTTTTCTCTCCCTCTTTCTTTCTCTCTCTCTTCTTTTCTCTCCTTCTCTCTCTCTTCTTCTCTACCTTTTTCTCTGTCCATCCATATTCCTCTCTCTCTACTTCCTCTCCAGGTGACATCAGGTCAACAGGTCATTGACCCCATGTCAAGAGGTCATTGAACTATTATCTACATTCTCCAACTTCCTCTCCCTACCTCTTGCTATCTCTTCCTCAATATCCCTCTTTCTCTCTCACTCTCCCTCTTCCCATCTCACTCTTCTTCTATCTCTCTTTCTTTGTCCCTCCTTCTTCCTCTCTCTCTAGTTCTTTCCCCATTTGACCCCCATACCTCCCGATATTCAGTATTTTGATGATTTTAGCTACGTTATTCACCGGAAATGTTTCAAATTTGGTGCTTAAAGTTCGTAAAGCCTAAGACAAGAAATTGTCTGTGCAGGTCCACGTCTTCGTATAGCCCCCATATAACGGTACCTCCCAGTATTCGGTATTTTGATGATTTTAGCGACATTATTCACCGGAATTGTAACAAATTAGGTATTTGAAGTTCGTAATATATACTACAGCCTATAACAGAAAATTATCTGTGCAGGTCCACGTCTTGGTATAGCACCCTTATAATGGTACCTCCCGATATTCGGTATAGAGAAAAGGTCAATGAAAAGGTCAATGACCCCAGGTCAATGACCCCAGGTCAAGAGGTCATTGACCCCAGGTCAAGAGAGGAAGAGGGAGGGAGAGAGGAAGAGAGGAAGAGGGAGTGAGAGAGAGAGGAATAGGGAGGGAGGAAGAAAGAGAGAAGAATAGGGAGGGAGGAAGAGAGAGAGAGGAAGAGGGAGGGAGGGAGGGAGAGAGAGGGGAAGATGGAGGGTGAGAGATAGGAAGATGGAGGGAGAGAGAGAGGAAGACGGTGGGAGAGAGAAAAGGTCAATGACCCCAGGTCAGGAGGGAGGGAGAGAGGTAGAGGGAGAGGGTGAGAGAAAGAGGGCGAGAGGAAGAGGGAGAGACAGAGGAAGAGGGAGAGACAGAGGAAGAGAGAGAGACAGAGGAAGAGAGGGAGTAAGAGGGAGGGAGGGAGGGAGGGAGAGAGAGGAAGAGGGAGGGAGAGAGAGTGGAAGAAAGAGAGAGGGTGAGAAAGAGAGAGAAGGAAGGAGGGAGAGATAGAGGAAGAGGGAAGAAGAGAGAGAGTGGAAGAGGGAGGGAGAGAGAGTGGAAGAAAGAAAGAGGAGGAGAGGCAGATAGAGAGAGGAAGAGAGGTAGAGAGAGAGAGAGAGGAAGAAAGAGAGAGGAAGAAAGAGAGAGGAAGAAAGAGAGAGGAAGAGTGGCAGAGGGAGAGGAAGAGAGAGAAAAGGTCAATGACCTCAGGTCAAGAGGTCATTGACCCCAGGTCAAGAGAGGGAGGGAGAGTGGAAGAGGAAGAGGGAGAGGGTGGGAGAGAGAGGGGAAGATGGAGGGAGAGAGAGGGAGAGAGAGGGAGAGAGAGAAAGAGGAAGAGAGAGACAGAGAGATAGGAAGATAGAGAGAGAGAGGAAGAGAGAGAGAGGAAGAAAGAGAGAGGAAGAGAGAGAGAAAAGGTCAATGACCCCAGGTCAAGATGTCATTGACCCCAGGTCAAGAGAGGGAGGGAGAGAGGAAGAGGAAGAGGGAGGGAGAGAGAGGGGAAGATGGAGGGAGAGAGAGGGAGAGAGAGAAAGAGGAAGAGAGAGAGACAGAGAGAGACAGAGAGAGAGGAAGAGAGAGAGGAAGAAAGAGAGAGGAAGATAGAGAGGAAGAAAGGGAGAGGAAGAGAGAGAGGAAGAAAGAGAGAGGAAGAGAGAGGAAGAGAGAGAGAAAAGGTCAATGACCCCAGGTCAAGAGGTCATTGACCCCAGGTCACGAGGTCATTGACCCCAGGTCACGAGGTCATTGACCTTTTCTCTTTCTCTTTCTCTCTCTCTCTCTCTCTTCCTCTCTCTCTCTCCCTCTCTTTCTTCCCCTCTCTCTTCCCCTCTCTCTCTTTCTCTCTCTCTTCCTCTTCCTCTCTCTTTTTCTCCCCCTCTTCCTTTCTCCCCCTCTTCCTCTCTCTTTTTCTCCCCCTCTTCCTTTCTCTCCTTCTCTCTCTCCTCCTCTCTCTTTTTCTCTCCCTCTTCCTTTCTCTCTCTCTTCCTTTCTCTCCTTCTCTCTCTCTTCCTCTCTCTTTTGCTCTCCCTATTCCTCTCTATCCTTCTTTCTCTCTCTTCTTCTCTACCTTTTTCTCTGTCCCTCCATCTTCCTCTCTCTCTCTCTACTTCTTCTCCAGGTGACATCAGGTCAAGAGGTCATTGACCCCATGTCAAGAGGTCATTGAACTATTATCTACATTCTCCATCTTCCTCTCCCTACCTCTTGCTATCTGTTCCACAATATCCCTCATTCTCTCTCACTCTCCCTCTTCCTATCTCACTCTTCTCTCTTTCTCTGTCCCTTCTTCTTCCTCTCTCTCTAGTTCTTTCCCCATTTGACCCCAGGTCAAGAGGTCATTGACCTTTTCTCTCTCTCCCTCTTCTTCTCTTCCTATCTCTCCCTTTTCTTCCCTCTTCATCTCTCTTCTTCTGTCTCTTTTTCTCTGTCCCTTCTTCTTTCTCTCTCTATTCCTCTCTCTCTATTCCTCTCTCTCTCTACATCTTTCCCCAGGTCAAGAGATCATTGATCCCATGTCAAGGGGCCATTGACCTCTCTTTCTGTCTCTTCCTCTCTCTTCTTCTTCTTTCTCCTCTCTATCTCCATCTCCTTCTCTCTCAACATCTTTCCCCAAGTCAAGGCGTCATTGACCCCATGTCAATGTGTCATTGACTATTTTATATGTTGGTACAGTTCCATGTATTCATATAGCCCCCATATAACAGTACCTCCCGATATTAAGTATTTTGATGATTTTAGCTACGTTATTCACCGGAAATGTTTCAAATTTGGTGCTTAAAGTTCGTAATGAATACTAAAGCCTAAGACAAGAAATTGTCTGTGCAGGTCCACGTCTTCGTATAGCCCCCATATAACGGTACCTCCCGGTATTCGGTATTTTGATGATTTTACCGACATTATTCACCGGAATTGTAACAAATTAGGTATTTGAAGTTCGTAATATATACTACAGCCTATAACAGAAAATTATCTGTGCAGGTCCACGTCTTGGTATAGCACCCATATAATTGTACCTCCCGATATTCGGTATATTGATGATTTTAACAACATTATTCACTGAATTATTTTTAAGTTTCGTATTTGAATATTGTAAAAGCCTATGACAAAAATGTCCTATGCAAGTCCACGCCGTCGTATATACCCTAAAATAGGGCTACATTCGGTATGTTTAAGATTTAAAAAAAAAATTAACGGATTTTATTCTTTTGGAAATTGCAAAATTCGTTCCAAATATTGGAGGGTATTCAAAGATTGTCCTTTTTTACTGGTTATATTTTCCAATTAAAATCAACTATATCATGACTTAATCTAAGGTGTATACAAAGTGTCTTGTCCACCAAGCGTCACTTTTTTAAACCCAGAAAGATTCTCTTATTCTAAAAAATAAAAAAAACCTTTTTTTATTTTCGAATGAGGGCCATTTTTTAATTTTCCTCCTGGGTTATAAAAAAATTCAATAATTTATAAATCAAATAAGTGTTTTCATAGTGCCACCTTAAAGTATCTACCTAATTAAAAAACCTTTTAATCCTTATACCTAACTCTTCAATCAGACCTTCAATTCAACATTATTGACTCTCACAATGTTTTCTTTGTGAGTTTGTGATGTTGACACACTATCAGCATTTCCAAGAAATGTCCACCCCTTGCCTTACATATTAAACATCTCTGGCCATGACAAAAGATTTTGTGTTCCAAAAAAAAAAAAAAAATGAAAAAATCAAAAAACGTGGGATCTTTTGACGCACAGCAAGGGTGTGCGCTGCACATGCGCACAACATTCCCCCCTGTTTTTGTTGAGAATTAATTTTTATTTTCACTTGTTCCACACTTTGGAAATCCTTACAAATGAGTTATTTATTCAAGAGATTACGAGGCAACAACTACAACCACCATCGTCTAGATAGGTTTGTTTTGTTTTTTTCAATTCTGAAAAAATTATTTGTCATCAAACCTTAAACATGACAATTGTTAATTTCCCACACACACACAGGCACATACACCAACCAACATGTATCCACTTGCAGTTCCATTCGTGGTCTTCTAATTGGTAGGCGACATGTTTTGTTTTGATGATTAATAACCGAGAATTTATTGCCATTGAATTGAAGACATTTGTCAACTTAACACAGAATTCCATGGAATCTGTCAGTCGCATGAGGCAAACATGCATGTTGTGGCAAATGTGTGAGGGGAAATTTTAATTGATCTTTATTCAATGTAAGTTTCAATGAAAATTATTTTTTATACCCTACAACACTATGTGTTGGGGGTATTATTATTATATTCCACATAGGAACGTATATATGGATCTTCCTATCTCGCCGAGCTGAGTAGATCTAGCTATATATGTGCGTCCGTCCGTCTGTTTATGTTAATTTCTAATCAAGCTGCAGTTCGCAATTATGGCCCGATCCCCCCGAAATTGAAAATGGACGTGGGGTTTGGACCAGTTGATTTTGAAGTTGTTCTATAGGGCACAATTTTGAACCAATCGAGGAGGATATTTATATTTATTTTTTATTTTATTTATATTTATTTTTCAATTTTTTAATGAAAGCAACAAATATCGGAATTAGCATCAAATTTTAGAATAAATTTAGATTTGTTCGAATTGGTCACCTTTGACACGAATTATGGCCTTCAAACGGCCAATGAAACCGTCACACGCTGCCCGAATGTTGCTCAGCGATATTTTGGCCCATTCCCGGCGAAGCGCTTGCGTGATCGACACTTTGATATTTTTTAGTGACAACCTTGCTTTTCAAAATACTCCAGACACAACGGTCCAACGGGTTGGTATCCGGAGATTTTGGTGGCCATTGTGCGCTGGAAATGAAGCGAGGAACCTCATTTTGTAACTATTCTTGGGTAGCGCGTGCTGAGTGCGATGGTGCTGAGTCCTGTTGGAATGTCCAAGGTCTGTGGCCAAAATGTTTGCGTGCCCATGGCTTTAATACACCCTCCAGAATATTTTCACGAAAATATTCGGCATTTATTCTGATGCCACGGTCGATTAATACAAGTGGAGAGCAACCATCGACTGTTACGGGGGCCCACATCATCACCATGGCCGGCGCTTGAGATCTGGTGGCCAATCGAATTTGACACATACGTTCAAATTGAGCTTAGAAACAAGTATTCGAAATTTGGTGAAAATCGGTTAAGATATAGCCATTGGCCCCATACATGGTTACTTCACTTTGGTGTTTAAGTTCCTCACATTCGTAATTCGGGAAAATATATCAAATCCTCCTAAGAAAATTTGCCAAATTTTATCGACATCGGTTCAGATTTGATTTAATGTTCATCATACACCAAATATCTAATAGAGGACCAAATTGAATGGATTTTGAAACATACAACTGTATTCAGCCTGGCAGAAGGTGTGCCAATTTTGATGCAAATCGGTTCAGATATAGCTATAGCTTTCATAAATATATATGTTTCTCCCGATTTAAGTCTCTCACACAGGTAAAATGCACTCCGCAACAATAATATTTGGTGCCAGATATTTGATACAGCATTACAATACCTCTACGAAATCTTATAGAGATCGGTTCAGTTCTGGATATTTCATTCTAAGCCACTTGTCCGACAGCTGTTAAATTTATTCCAGTGACAGCTCATTATATTGTTTACAAGCGTACAAAAGCATTTTGTTGAGGATTTTCCAGAAAAAAAGTTATTCGTGATGGAATTCAAGCGTGATATTGTGATTTCTTTATATTTGGCTGGAAAACCACAAGTGGCTATCGTTAGAGCACTCCAGCATTTAAATGTGAATAAATCTTTTGCACCTATTACGTGATACTGGTAGCGTAGCCCGACGTCACGGAAGTGGACGGAAGAAAACTGCAACATCAGCATAAATGGTTCGAAAAGTAAAGAAGCGACTTGAGTGAAACCCGCGTCGCAGTGGCGGAAAAAATGGATCGTGAGCTGAACATATCTCAATATTCCATTCGGCAAACATTGAAAAATGAGTTCGGGTTAAGGCCATTGAAATTCAAAAAAGTGCAAGAACTTACACCAACACCACCAACAAAAAGAAGATGAACTCAAAAGAGCTAAGTAGTTGCTTCGCTTGGCCGAAAGTGGTAAACTGCCGAATTTGGTTTCTTTCGTCTCCGATGAGAAAACATTTGTTGTCCAGCGGTTTGTAAACAAACAAAATGATCGTGTTTACTTGCCAAAGAGATTAGCTGAAAATGTGCACCTTCGGTAGGCCACCAGAACTCAAGCACCGGCCATGGTGATGATGTTGTGTACCGCCATAACAGACGATGGTCGCTCTCCGCTGGTATTTATTGAATTTGGCATCAGAATAAATGCTGAATATTATCGCGAAAACATTCTGGAGGGTGTATTAAAGTCTTGGGCACGCAAACATTTTGGCCGCAAACCTTGTACATTCCAACAGGACTCAGCACCATCGCTAACTAAGAACGGTTACAAAATGAGGTCCCTCGCTTATACCAATCCGTTGGACTATTGTGTCTGGAGTATTTTAGAAAGCACGGTTGGCACTAAAAAATACCAAACTGTCGATTACCTCAAGCAAGTGCTTTGCCGTGAATGGGACAAAATACCTCAGAGCAACACTCGGGCAGCATGTGAATATGAAATTAAGTATCCATCAACTAATTACCTTTGCCTTAATAAGGCAACAATTTAAACAATTATGAAACATTCTCCATCGAATTTCATTTTCAAAGAGCAATTTGCATTCAGTGTATTTATCAGTGAAATTTCCCAGAATTTGAAACTTTCCAAGTAAAAGGCGGCTAAATTCGGCCGAGCCGAACTTTTAATACCAAATGGTGATTTGGAAAGAAATTGAAATTTTTCAAGAAAAAAAAACTCTAATGAAAACCGTTATATGGGGACTATACGAAGACGTGGACCTGCTTAAGAATTTTTTTTGTCATAGGCTGTAGTACTCATTACGAACTTCAAATACGAAATCTGAAGAAATTCCGGTAAATAACGTCGCTAAAATCATAGAAATACCGAATATCGGGAGGTACCGTCATATTGGGGCTATACGAAGACGTAGACCTGCACAAACTATTTTTTTGGATTAGGCTGTAGTATCCATTACGTACTTAAAATTCCAAATTTGAAACAATTCCGGTCAATAACGTCGCTTAAATCTTCAAAGTACCCAATATCGGGTGGTATCGTTATATGGGGGCTATACCAAAACGTGGACCTACATGGGTCATTTTCAATACTATGTTCTACAGACATAATACACATTTGAGTGTCAATCAATTTTCAACCTACTTCATTTCATTCTGAAGCTAGAGTGATTTCCACAGACGGCAGATTGGCAGTCGGATAGACTGGCAGACGCTAAATCGACATAGAATTTTATTCTCATAAACATTATATATACTTTGTGGGGTCTAAAATGTATATTTCGAGGTGTTATAAACGGAATGACAAACTTAATATACCCTCCATACTATGGTAGATGGTATAAAAATATATATCGGAGTCGAGTTCTACTAAATGGACAAATTCGGTTGAATATGAAAATATATATACAATTTGGTCTGATATTGTGTACATATATGGTGAACTATAGTGAAATCGGATAAAGATATATGTGGAAGCTATAGCTAAATCTCAATCGATCTCTATATAATTTGTATCTGATATCCCATACCAAATATCAGTGTCGTGGAATGCATATTACGTATGTGAGGGACTTAAACACCAAATTAGATGATTTTAATATATGGAGCTATATCTATATCTAAGCGGATTTTCACCAAATTTAAATAACTTGTTTCTAGTCTGAATTCGGTCAGATGTGCCGAAAAACGTCTTATTTGGACGAATATTACACATTTTCCGCACAATACAATTGGAAACGGGCGAAGATATATGCGGGAGCTACATCTAAATTTGTTCCGATTATCATCAATTTCAATAGGGTTCATCCTTGGGCTAAACAAATGATGTATTGAAAATTTCGTGCGATATAGTTTATACTTGGCACATCGTAATATGTGTAATCGACTTGGGTCATGTGGCCTATTACAACATTGGTCAACACCTTGAAAAGAAAAATAAAATATTTGATTAATAATAACTCTCATAAAATATGAACGCATTTTCGGATTTTATTCATGCGTCGATTATACCACCATACTACGGTGGGTATATTCATTTTGTCATTCCGTTTGTAACTCCTCTTAATCAGTGTGAAATTCGATTTAGCTATGTCTGTCCGCCTGTGTGTCTGCCTGTCTGTCCGTGAGGGTGGATAAGTTTCAAAGAATGAAATATTCTCCATCAAATTTCATTTTCAAAGAGCAATTTGCATTCAGTGTATTTATCAGTGAAATTTCCCAGAATTTGAAACTCCAATTTCGAGAAAATAATTGATTGAGAATCATGAATAAACCCCACAAAAATATTCCAGTGTTTATATGTATGGAATAACAAATAATGTTTGAAAACCCATGTTTATTTTAAAAAAAATCCAACTCCTATAAATGTACAAATACCCAAGCGATAACAAACTGCCTTATTTATGTTTTCTTAAAAAAAAAACTCTAAACTACTCAATACTATTTAAATAAATCATAAATTATTTCATTATTATTCCTCACATTTTGACTGACTGCACTAAATTCCCAAGAAACTAATAAAAATTCAAAACAGAACTCAAACTAAACCCAAATCAAATAACCAAGAATTTCAAACATTTTTCTAGGGATTTTGATTCTGATAAGAAATTGTAACACGAAGCCCAAGGAGTCATCGTTATCTTTTCTCTCTCTCCCTCCCTTTCTCACAGGAAAAAAATAGTTTCCATTGATAAGGTCGTGACACAAGTGTTGATGTGGCTGTTAGGTCAGGCCCAGCACTTGCTCTCTCATGCTAGACCACCAGAGTTCAAGTCAAAGAAAATATGTTGGGAGAGGGGAGAGAAAGAAACTACTAAACTACTAGCTACACACACATTCCACTAAGGGTGCCAGAGGACGAGGAGCAACAATCTTCACTTTTCGAAATACTTATCTCAAATTACAGAAATTATTTAACATTTTGTCAGTCCAACCATCCAACATTCCATCCGTCAGACCCTTTGTTTTCTTATGGCATTGTTATCGGTGTTTAAACTAAAATTGGTTTTGTATTCCCTGGGTTGGTGTTTGTTTGCTGGCTGGCTGGTTTGTAAATATTTTCGTATGCAACAAGTGTCCCATCAGCTCTCGTCTCCTTCCTAAGACTTGTCGTAGTTACTGATAACGATAATCGCCTCGAATGTGTTCTTCGGGAGTAACAAGTGTTCACCGTAAAATGCAACAATGACTGATATGAAATTCATACGATATGAAATTATTGATAAAAATGCTGGAAAACAAGGGGCGAGAGATTTCTTAAAATAAATATTGTTAAGCTACGACTGCGTATTTATTTCGAAATGCATTTTATTTGTCAAATATGTGGAGAATGTGAACACTTGTTAGATTTCTGAAGTCGGCGATAAGAAGTGATGTTGACACGGTTTTACGACTTATTTTGTAGACGATAATATTTTATGACGTTTGGGGTTTTAATGCATATCGTTCAGGGTATAATGGAAGAAGTTATCCCAGTTTCAATCTAGCAAAGTTTTTCCAAAAATTACAGGAAAACCTTAATAGATTGTGAAAGTAGGACTAAAAATAAAAGACACGTGCACTAGTTTTTTGAAAGTTTACATCGTAAAGTATACTAAAACCCTATGTTCCACATTTTTATACCCTACCACACAATGTGTTGGGGGTATTACAAGTTTGATTGGGCCAAAAATTATGTAACACTCGAAATATTGGTTTCCCACATGGATCTTCCTATCTCGCCTGAGGTCAAATTTTTCAATAATTATAACTCTTATAAAATGTGATGTAAGTTTTCGATTGTCTTCAAATTTAACACATAACAATATTTTTATAAATCCACGCTCTGGCGTGAAGATGGAATATATCGGTCCACTCATTCTGGTACCTCCCCCACAAAAGGTTGAAATTTTCAAAAAAAAAAAAGAAATTACTGCACAGAAAGAGAAAGGATAATCAGATTTTGCTCCAACTTTGCAAATCCTAATATTTGCATCAGTGTTAGGTCAGGTGCGAAAATGGACAATATCGATCCACTCCATCATGTACCTCCCCCACAAAAGGGTCAAAATTTTCAATAATTGTAACTCTTATAAAATGTGATATAGGAGTCCGATTGTCTTTAAATAACCCACATCACAATATTTTTATAAACCCACACTTTGGTGTGAAGATGGAATATATCGGTCCACTCTTCAAGGGTCGAAGTTTGGAATATCTCATAAAACGTGAAATTAACATCCGATTCCATTCAGACATGATACATCTCAACATTTCCATGTACACAAAATCTGTTATAAAGATGGTAGAGATCGGAACATTTCTTCTGGTACCTCCCCCACAAAGGGTTCAAGGTTTTGCAAAACAAAACGTTTAAAGAAAACGAAATAAGCATCCAACTCTCTTCAGATTTCACACATACAAACCTCTCAGCTAACACAAGATTTGTTGTTAGGATGGTATGTATCTGTGAACGCCTTCTTCACCCACAAAGGAAAACAGCAACATCAGCAGAAATGGTTCGAAAACTAAGGAAGCGACTTGATCGAAACCCGCGTCGAAGTGGCCAAAATTCCATTCGGCAAATAGTGAAAAATGAGTTCGGGGTAAAGCCGTTGAAATTTCAAAAAGTGCAAGAACTTAGACCTCAACTGAAAGAAAATAGACTCAAAAGAGCTAAATAGTGGCTTCCCTTCGCCGAAAGTGGTGAAGTGCCGAATTTGGTTTTCTCCGATGAGAAAACATTCGTGGTCCAACAGTTTGAAAACAAACAAAATGATCGTCTCTACTTGCCAAAGAGGTCAGCTGAAAATCTGCACCTTCGATTGGCCACCAGAATTCATGTGCCGGCCATGGTGATGGTGTGGGCCGCCATAACAGCCGATGGTCGCTCTCCGCTCGCACAAATATAGGACGCATCTCCAAACCAACGCTTAATCTGAAAAACAGACACCGTCAGGAATCTAAATATCAATTGTCAGAATTCCATCTCTATTGATCGCTCTCCGCTCGTATTAATCGACCGTGGCATCAGAATAAATGCCGGATATTACCGTGAAAATATTCTAGAAGGTGTATTAAAGCCCAGGCAAGGACACGCAAACATTTTGGCCGCAGACCTTGGACATTCCAAAAGGACTCAGCACGCTCCACCCAAGAATGGTTACAAAATGAGGTCCCTCGCTTCATTTCCAGCACACAATGACCACTAAAATCCCCGGATACCGATCCGTTGGACCATTGTGTCTGGAGTATTTTGGAAAGCAAGGTTGGCACTAAAAAATATCAAAGTGTCGATCACCTCAAGCAAGCGCTTCGCCGGGAATGGGCCAAAATACCGCAGAGCAAGAAGATTGGCCGTTTGAAGGGCATAATTCGTACCAAAGGTGACCAATTCGAACAAATTTAAACGAATCAATCAAACAAATCAAACAAATTTTAAAATAATGGTTACTACAACCTATGGGAAAATTTTAGGTTTACTTCTTCGTATAGCCCCAATATGACGGTACCTCCCGATATTCGGTATTTTCATGATTTTTGCAACATTATTTACCGGAATTGTAACAAATTTCGTATTTAAAGTTCGCAATGGGTACTGCAGCCTACAACAAAAAATTTCGTATGCTGGTTAACGTCTTCGTATATCCCCCCAACGTTAATACCAAATTTCAAGAACTATCTATTCACCCAATACCAAATTGTACCAAGTATTGTACTATTTAGTACTTTTCGTACAAATATAATACACATTTCCAAAACCATCTTCCTATCTCAATCCCAGAAACCAACTGAGATCTCAATTACTAATTTCGGGATTCCAGCTTTATCCTCAATTTAGTACCATGTAGTACTTTTTGTACAAAAATAGTACACATTTCCAAAACCACTTTCAAATGTTTAGGCTGTACATGAATAGCGAACCTAATACTAAATTTTAGATTTCAAGCGCTATCTATTCACTCAATACAAATTTTCAAGAACAATCTATTTACACAATACCAAATTGTACAAAATATTGTACTATTTAGTACCTTTCGTAAAAATATAGTACACATTCCCAAAACCATATCCATATTTTAAAATTTCTTTTTAACCTTGATTCTCATACCAAATGTCAGCATTTAGAACGTAGCCGTTCACATAATAACAAATGGTACCATTTTAGAAATTGAGTACCATTTTAGAACTTTTTGTGACCTTAAAGTTCGAATTTCCAAAACCCTTTGGCACATCTATCCTGTACTTCATCAGTGACTCACATTCCAAATTTCAAAATTCTAGCCAAGTGAAAGTATTCAGATTAAAGTACTATTCGTAACCTTTTAGTACGAATTTCCAAACACATAGCCTTTTCACATGCCCAGACTGATTTCAAATAGTTCAAGATTCTAGCTTCAGCCGCTTCATTTCCAAAATTACTTTCTTATATAAAACTTACTTCTTGTGCCAATTTCTCTTTCTTAACTATATCCGTTCACATAGTACCAAATGGCACCAGTTTGAAAGTTTAGTACCATTTTAGAAAATTCGTAACCTTAATGTTGGTATTTCAAAAAAAAAAAAAAAAAAAACCCTATAGTGCACTTCATCTGTGACTCTCATTTAAGAATTCTAGCCAGTACAAATTATTCCATTTTTAGTACAGGTTAGTACTTTTTATGGCCTAGACTGATTTAAAAAAAAAAAAGAAAACAAGATTCTTACTTCAGTCGTTTCGTCTGGGCGTTAATTTTCAGTCAATTACTTATTTCACTATTTCCTACATAACTAACATTGGGTCACAGGTGTCACCTGCACGTTTTCCGCTATCTACAACAATTGACATGCAATCCCCTAAATCTCCCTCCAATTTCCAAGAATTAAACCGAAATCAAGAAAAGTCAACAGTAAATCCCTCAAAATTTGCCTCCAAGCCATTTGCGCATCCGTTGGCTGGGGCTAAACCCATTTTTTTCTCTTATCCGTCACACATTTCCTCTTCCTCGCCTTGGAGTTTCACAAATTAGCTACAAATACGGATATAATAAAGTATGGGAGACGTGATAAGAAAGCCTAAGCGAGGATTATGACCAGCGAACAATTAACGTTTACCCTTCGAATGAGAACAACTATGAAGCCGAATCAATGGATTACTTTAAAATGCTCACAGACATACTTCCGAACACACAACACAGGTATGAATGAATTTTTGTTTTCTTTTTTTTAATTCGGAGAGGGGAAATGGTGATTTAATTGCGTGCAATGAAATGCATAATTATCGATATCCATGACACTTGGCCGAAAGACACGGTGAACAGAGAGTGGTGGACACGTCATGCCATGGCTATGCAAGTGATTGGAAACTTTTCCAAAATCCAACTGGCAATGCTTTAAAAGGGACCATTAAAATACAAATTGATGCGATAACAACAAACAAAGGTAATTTCCTGACACAATGGGTTTTTGGGTTATTTACAGCAACACTGAAGTCATCTGTTCTTAAGCACTTGCTGGGAGAGGGGGGAAATCAAAAATTATCCCAAAATACCTGTTGGCTCGACGAACACAGAAATACCTGGAAACCATAACAGTGACAAAGAAAACGCCCAGGGGCATACATTAATGAATCATTGATTAGCGAACAACAAAACTCAAAATTTATTCAATAAGCATATACGACACAGTGGTGTACCAATGGAAACACTTTGAAATATTAGAAATTAATGGAACTTTAGTAAAAACCTTTGGGAAATAAGAATTTGGGTTTAACGAGGTTTTGGAGAACTATTCAAACAGCCAAAGGTCAATAATGAACCACCTATATGACAACTTGGAGAGTCTTACATCACATTTTTATACCCTCCACCATAGTAAGGAGGGAATATTAAGTTTGTCATTCCGTTTGTAACACCTCGAAATATACATTTCAGACCACACGAAGTATATTTGTTCTTGATCAACATAAAATTTTATGTCGATTTAGCGATGTCCGTCCGTCTATCCGTCTGTGAAAATAGCTCTATCTTCCGAACGAAATGAAGTAGGTTGATAAAAATTTACTCAAATGTATATTATGTCTGCAGGACTTTTGGTATTGAATATGGGCCATGTAGGGTCACGTTTTTCTATAGCCCCTACATAATGGTACCTCCCTATTTTCAGTGTTTTATGATTTAAGCGACATTTTTCGTCGGAATTTTTTCAAATTTAGTATTTGAAGTTCGTAATGGATACTACAGCCTATAACAGAAAATTGTCCATGCAGGTCCACGTCTGCGTATAGTCCCCATATAAAGGTACCTTCCGATATTCGGTATTTTAATGATTTTAGCGACATTATTCACCGGAATTGTTTCAAATTTGGCATTTGAAGTTCGTAATGGATACTACAGCCTAAGACGGAAAATAATCTGTGTAGGTCCACGTCTTCGTATAGCCCCCATATAACGGTAGCCTCCCGATATTCGGTATTTTTGATGATTTTAGCGGCATTATTTAACGGAATCGTTCCAAATTTGGTATTTGAAGTTCGTAACAGATACTGCAGCATAAAACAGAAAATGGGCCATGTAGGTCCACGTCTTCGTATAGCCCCCATATACCGTACCCCCCGGTATTCGGTATTTTGATGATTTTAGCGACATTATTTACCGGAATCGTTTCAAAGTTGGCGATTGAAGTTCGTAATAGATGCTGCAGCATAAAACAGAAAATGGGCCATGTAGGTCCACGTCTTCGTATAGCCCACATATACCGTACCCCCCGATATTCGGTATTTTCATGATTTTAGCGACATTATTTACCGGGATTGTTTCAAATTTCGCATGTGAAGTTCGTAATGGATACTTCAGCCCATGTCAGAAAATTGTCTGTGCAGCTCCACGTCTTCGTATAGCCCCCATATAACGGTACCCCCTATATTCGGTGTTTTGATGATTTTAGCTACATTATACACAGATTTTTCTTCAAGTATCGCATTTAAATATTGTAATAACTTATGACAAAAGTTGCATATGCAGGTCCACGTCGTCGTATAGGCATTCGGTATTTTTAAGATTTTAAGAGAATTTTTAACGGATTTTATTTATTTATTTTTTTTTTTGGAAATTGTCAAATTAGTACCAAATGGTGGAGGGTATTAAAAGTTCGGCCCGGCCGAACTTACAGCTTTTTTACTTGTTTTTTTTTTCAAGTTTCGCATTTGAATACTGTAATGGCTCATGACAAAAGTTGCCTATGCAGGTCCACGTCGTCGTATAGACCATTATATAACGGCTACATTCGGTATTTTTAAGATTTTAACAGATTTTTTAACGGATTATATTTTTTCAAAATTGCCAAAATTTATCCAAATTACTTGTTTTAGTTAGTATATTTAAATTCGTACTATAAGTGTAAGAAAAGTACTAAAATGTGCCGAATTTGGTACCATTTCGTATCATGTGAACGGTTAGAGTTAGAAAACTGAAATTTGGAATGGAAATCAAGGTTGAAGAGTAGATGCCATGTAAGGAGGTAGTTTTGGGTATGTGTACCCATGATTTCAAAGTTTTGGCGGAATGTAGAATTGGGATATGGAGGAAATTTTCGAAATATATACTTATGTGCCAGAAAATTACTATAGAGCTGAATTTCAGAAATTTGGAAATAGGGTTACTGTTAAATTCTGGGACTGAGGAATGTGGGTAGTTTTGGAAATTTGTACTTATGTGTACTAAATGGTACAAGATTTGGTGCAATTTAAATTTTGGGAGAACCCATAAAGTTGGAATACACAAATTTGGAAATTCGATATCTATGGCATTGTAGAACTGAGGTATGTACGAAGTTTTGGAAATTCGTTTAATTTAAATTTTGGCAGAACAAATATAGTTGGAATTCTGCAATTTAAAAATGAGATTTTCATTGGACTGTTTGATGTAGGTAGTTATGAAATTTTGAACTAAATTTGGATTTCGGGTGAATCAATAGAGCTGGTATCCTGAAAATTGGAAATAAGATTACTGTCGGAGTGTAGGATTGGGTTATGTGGGAAGTTTTGGAAATTCGTACTTATCTGTACTATATGATACTAAATTTGGTACAATATCTATTTAAGCGAACCGGTAAGGCTGGAATGCTAAACTTTGGAATTGGGATCACTGTGGGAAGGTAGGATTGGGGTATGTAGGAAGCTGCAGGAATTCGTACTTACAGGGTGAGCTGAAAAAAACTGCAACCAAACTCAGACTGCTGTCTCTTCTAAGCCACTCGTCCGACAGCTGTTAAAATTATTCCAGTGACAGCTCATTATATTGTTTACAATCGTACAAAAGCATTTTGGTGAGCATTTTTCAGAAAACATGTTATTCATGATGGAATTCAATCGTGATATTGTGATTTCTTTATATTTGGCTGGAAAACTACAAGTGGCAATCGTTAGAACACTACAGAATTTAAATGTGAATAAATCGTTTGTGTCTCGTACCATCGCTTGTTACCATGATACTGGTGGCGTAGCCCGACATCAAGGAAGTGGACGTAAGAAAACCGCAACATCAGCAGAAATGGTTCGAAATATAAAGAAGCGACTTGATCGAAACCCACGTCGCAGTGGCCGAAAAATGTCTCGTGAGCTGAACATATCACAATATTCCATTCGGCAAATATTGAAAAATCCAAAAAAGTGCAAGAACTTACACCGCAACAGACAACAAAAGAAAATAGACTCAAAAGAGCTAAAGAGTTGCTTTGCTTGGCCGAAAGTGTTGAACTGCCGAATTTGGGTTTCTCCGTCTCCGTTGAGAAAGCATTCGTTGTCCAGCAGTTTGTAAACAAACAAAATAATCGTGTTTACTTCCAAAGAGGTCAGCTAAATATGTCCACCTTCGGTTGGCCCCGAAAATTCAAGCGCCGGCAATGGTGATGGCGTGGGCCGCCATAGCAGCCGATGGTCGCTCTCCGCTCGTATTAATCGACCGTGGCATCAGTATAAATGCCGAATATTATTGCGAAAATAAATAATAAAGGCACGCAAAGATTTTGGCCGCAGACCTTGGACCATTCATCGCACTGAGCACGCGCCACCTGAGAATGGTTACAAAATGAGGTTCCTCGCTTCATTTCCAGCACACAATGGCCACCAAAATCTCCGGATATCAATCCGTCGGACTATAGTGTCTGGAGTATTTTAGAAAGCAAGGTTGGCACTAAAAAAGACCAAAGTGTCGATCACCCCAAGCGAGCGCTTCGCCGGGAATGGGCCAAAATACTGCAGAGCAACATTCGGGCAGCGTGTGACGATTTCATTTGCCGTTTGAAGGTTAAATTGGTGCTAAAGGTGACCAATTCGAACAATTCTAAACTTATTCTAAAATTTGATGCTATTTCCGTTATTTTTTGCTTTCATATAATAAAATTAAAAAAAAAATGTAAAAATTATGACGATTGACTTTGTTGCAGTTTTTTTCTCACCCTGTATAAGACCATAAGGTATTGTCGATAAAAAACTTATTAAATACCTTTAATTCGCCTAATGCCTATAGTATTGGATTTTGGATTTAGTCATACGATTGGGTTCCCAAAATGGGGCTTTTCCGATCCGGATGTAACCCTGGTTTTGGAACTGGTATTTCGGGTCAAATACCCGGGTATTCGGATCCGTCCCCCAAGAAAAAAATGCGTTTCTAGAATCAGGACATAAACAACTTCGTCTGTAAATTTTTCTGAGAGTCTTTACTAAACAAGTGCTAAGCCGGACTAATATTACACACACGGTGCACAATAAAATTGAAATCGGACGAAAATATATATGGGAACATATATATACATTTCGATAGATTTTCATCAATTTCAATGAATTTCGACCTTGGGGGCAACATAGGATTTTTGAACAATTTCGTCTCAATTGGGCAATAAATGAGATCTTTGCTCAAAAATAAAAACAAAAAAAAAAAAAAAAACCTTGACGACGGATAGACCCGGAATGAGCAATGGGAATATTACGCATCCAATGCACCGAGTCATAATACTATGTATAACAGTATGATGTAGGGTATAAAGGGCCATCTAGAAAATAATACCGAGGATGCAGCATATTTTAACCTAAAATTCCCTATAGCTATACCATTTGGATACTTAGGGTGTTCAATTCATCTTGGCTAAATCAATCTTTTTTTTTCACCAAAAAAATAAATCAGGTAGACTCGGTTCAAAAACCTATTTGTCTGGATCCAGGGAAGATGATCACTCACACATATTGCAGCATTTGTGAAACATTTTAGTGATAAACATAATGAGGCATATATTTCGTGGACTCCCGAATTTTCCAACTTTTTGTGGATTTTTTAAAAAAATCCGAAAAATTTATCATTTTCTTAAAACTCCCGAACCACCGTTTAGGTTATAACCTGTTGGATAGGTATTTTTTATATCGGTTGTGGATCCGGATATAACCCTGGTTTTGGAACCGGACTTCCGGGTTAAATATCCGGGTTAAATATCAAGGGCGCAAATACCATTCTCTTGAATTAAAGTCAAAAAATCTGAGAGTCTTCTAAACTGGAGTTAAGCCTTTGGATCGATAGAACCTTCTCTTTTCCAGTACAAAAGTGGTCAACAGCAAATCGTATCCATTTTTTTTTTTTCTGAAAAACCAATACCCCACAGTGCCATGACTCATAGTTCTTTAGCAGTGCTGTTTGATTATGGCGATCACGTAACAAAAACAAATCTTAAGACAACATTTTATTCCCACAGTCCCAGAGATTGATGGAAAGCTGAAAACCAAACCCAAAAGAAGTGAGGGGAGGTGGAGATCACCGTAAACAAGAAATGCAGGTGTCAATAATCAGTAAAAAATAAGAAGAAATGGAGACGACAAGAAACAAAGAATAACCAAGAATCTGATCAAATATTTGTTATTGCTCTGGAACATTCAGAAACAACAACAACAACAATAATAACGACAATCACAAAAGATAATGCCTGCTGCACAACAGAAACCTTCAGGAATGCGAGGGCAACAATTATGGGTTTCATTATGAATTTCTGGATACTCGTTTCTGGTTTCGTTTCAGAGGGGAGTTATTTTGTTTTCTTTTAAATTCACACCCAAAAAAGCCAAAGAAAACCCAGCAACATTAATAATAATAAATAACAACAACAACAGCACCACCACCGTCATCATCATCAACATCATACTCCAGCGGCATCGTTATCATGCTCGTCAAAGGAAGGTAAAGGTCAATTTAGGTAATTTCATCAATGCCATGCACATGACCAAGCCGATCCAGTCATTAAATGGAATAACTCTTTCGTTGCTGGGATATATTCCTCATTTGTGAAAGGCCAAAACGCCGCCGCCGTCCTCTCTTCCATTTGTTTCCAACTTACCCAGCTGACCTCAACCGTACACATCTCTGAGACGCACAACTCCGACAACAAATTAATCAAACTGATGTGAGCACGTTGTCTGCTTCATTACACTTTGTGGTATCTCTTTGTGATGCTGCGGATCAGGAGAAGAGGAGGAGGAGGAGGAAGAAAGAAAAAAAACAAAACCATGGTCTTGAATAATAAAGTTTTAGACGAAGTAGAAGTAGTAGTGGGGTTGAGTAACAATAACACCTGAAATGATGTTTAGTTTCATTCCATCACGGCCAGTACCACCACCACCACCACCATCAGAAGACAAATGATCAAACGCTTGAACTTTAACTAACCAATCAAAACCTGATTGAGTTCCAGTTGAGGTGAAACAATGTTGCGCCAATGGAAACCTCACCCTCTGCCATTAACATGGACATTCTATCGGAATGTCGTGACATGGAAATGAACTTTTCATAAAATCCCAAGAATTTTTCAAATGTTATTTTTCTACAGCCAAGTTTAACGCCGATAGAAAGTGTAAACGCGCTGCACGTAGCTGGGTGATGTTTGAAAATGTTTTAAAGTTAGGAAATTTTCCATTTGGTGATTTTGGATAGACTTAATCAAGATATAGAAGACCCATAAGGGGTAGTTTAGGGTTTAAGAGCCATAAAAGCCCTGCTACAGGTCAGACGATCTGTAAAAGGTCTCTTCTAGCGACAGGAGAACTATGAAAGGTGTTTTGACGAAATAACGGGCTGTTTTGGCTATATAAAACCTATAAAACATCTTCTGAATGCAGAAGACCGAAGAAGAGACCAAGATTAACACTTCAATGACAATAATTATGGACTTTAAGAGAATATATTCTTTGCCCGTGGGATTAAACGAGGCCGCTACTTCGTCAGCGAAAAATATAACCTTAGAAGCCAACAATGACCTCAATATCAATTTTCAGCTGTATCCCTTTACAATGTAGTAACATTTAGTACGCAGAAACAGTGATCCAAAATTAGTACCATTTAGTAATTTTTGTACAATTTTAGTACATATACAGTACAAAACAGTTCCATATCTCAGTTCCAGATACCAACAGTAATTGAAATATAAAATTATACGATTTCAGCCACTGCCAAATTTAGAACTGTTTGGTTCTTATCGTACAATTATTGTACACATTTCCAAACCCACCTCCAAATCTCAAATTTCGGAACTCCAGCCCTATGCCTTCACCCAATGCTCAGGTTAGTACAATTTAGTAGTTTTCGAGCATTATAAGACGCATTTTCAAGCCACCGCCATATGTCATCCACCGATACCAGAAGTAGACCAAATATCAAATTACAGAACTTATCTCTATACCTTCAACCAAAGCCAAATTAGTGCAATTTAGTACTTTCCGTACAAGTATACCATATATTTCCGAAACCAACTCCATATCTCAATTCCAGCCCTATCCCGTCCAACAATACCAAGCTTAATATCATTTAGTTCTTTTCGTACAGTTAACGTACTCGTTTTCAAAATAATCTCCATATTTCAAGCTCAGATACTAATAGTGACCATAATACCGAATTTCCTTCACCCAATACCAAACTTAGTAATATTTATACCCTACAACACTATGTGTTGGGGGTATTATAAGTTTGATTGGGCCAGAATTTATGTAACACCTCGAAATATTGATTTCCCATATAGGAAAGTATATATGGATCTTCCTAGCTCGCTGAGCTGAGTCGATCTAGCTATGTATGTCCGTCCGTCCGTCTGTCCGTCTGTCCGTCTGTCCGTCTGTCCATGTTAATTTGTAATCACTCTACAGGTCGCAATTATGGTCCGATCTTCACGAAATTTAGAATGTAGGTGGGGCTTGGACCAGAATAGAACCCTATTGCTTTTGGAGATGATCGCCAAATGTTTAGGGGTTGAAATGGACCAAATACTGAAAAAATGTCGGATTTTGCAGAAGCTATACAGGTCGCAATTATAGACCAATAGACGCGGAATTTCGCATGTAGCTGGAGTTTAGGGAGGGGAAGAAGCCTACCAATTTGGGAGGTCATCGAATAATATTTAGCGGGTAAAATAGACCATATCTTTTGTATTGAAAAAATTCAAAAATTTTCATCAAACCGCGAATATTTTAAATACCGGCGAAATCATAAAGCCATGGCAAGGTTACTTCTGATCTTTACATTGATGTTAACATCCAACAAATCGGATATATAGCAAAATATGTGCGATATATATGTCTATCAAAGAAGATATGCTTGAAAGATCTCTTATATGTCGAGAACGGCTGAACTGATTTCGACAGTTCTCATTAATTCAGAATGACCTCTTGACAGGAAAGAAAAAACGTCTAAAAAATCGCATAAAAATATCTCTCTAAAGATGAAAATATTGATTTTGTAAAATTTTCTCATATTTTTTCAATTTTGTCATATTTTTGGCATATTTTCATTTTGAATTAAACATTTGGTAATATTTCTACAGCTAACAAAACTAAGTAGTTAGGATATCAGGATATCATATACAGATCGCATTTATGGCCCGATCCTTACGAAATTTTGCATGGGGATAAGATGAGGGTCAGAATAGAAGCCTACTCTTTTTGGAGATGATCGCCATATATTTAGGGGTTGAAATGGTCCAAAAAACTGCAAAATTGTCGGCAGGTCGTAATTATCGCCCGATCATCACGCACATTTGAAAGGGGGTTACCGGCCATTGCAAAAGCCAAGCAGTTTCTAATGGCCATCCAAAAATATTCAATGTGTGAAATAGTTTGCCAACTTTTGTAGACAAAATACGAAAATGTCCATTCCAGAGACTTTTTGGAGAATTCACAAATACAGGAAAGACGCACTTCTGACTATTTCGTTGAAGAATATAGTCAAATGTTTGTATCTCATATAGATGCGTTTCAGTCAAAACCCAATAATAAATGTCAATCTTTTACCACTTCTGAGAGATTATAGGTCTTTGGGAAATATTGGTTCCAGATCTAGGAAGACCATTTAAGTGCAACATCTACCAATAAATTGGAAATGAGCAAATTAGTTTAAGTTGTTATTTTTCGAAAATTAGAGAACGAAACCTGATGGTTTTCTTTAATTATTTGTCTCAATATCTTGTGGAATTCTGTCGAGTACTTTGCCTATATAAACTGTATGGTTTATTATAGTGTTGTAGGGTATTCAACGGTCGGCCCCGCTCGATTGTAGCCTTTGCTTACTTGTTAGTACTATTTTCTTACAAATATAGTCCACATTTCCAAATCCATCTAAATATCTCAAGCTCAGATACCAAGAGTGATCTTGATATCAAATTTAGGAATTCCAGCTCCATCCCTTCATTCAATACTCAATTTGGTACCATTTAGTACTTTTCGTACAAATAAAGGACACAGTTCCAAACCAAAATCTAAATCAGATTTCTTAATATCAAATTTCAAAAATTTATCTCTATCTCCTCACTCAATACAAAATATAGCACCATTTAGTACATTTCGAACAATTCAAACACATTTCGAACACATTCCCTACCCAATCTCTATATCTTAATCTCAGATGCCAACGCTGAACTTATTGTAAAATTTCAAGCTATATAATTTCCCCCCATTACAAAATTTAGTACAATTATAGTACGCATATCCAAAACCATCACTAAAACTGATATCCACACCAAATTTTAGGATTTCTGGCCTATTTCTTCACCCAATATCAACTTAAGTAATATTTAATACTTTTCATACAAATATAGGGCGCGCTTCCAACCCCCGTCAGATATCAAACACAGATAATCAAAATATAAAATTACAGGATTTAAGCTCTATCCCTTCACCCATTACCAAATATGTTCAGTAGTTTTTGTACAATTATTGTACACATCTCCGAAGCCATTTTCATACGCCTAGGCTACACATGAACAGCGAACCTAATATAATTTTTTTGAGTTTTGCCTTGTTAAGGCGAAGATCATATGTTTTATGATTTATGTGTTTGTTTTTCTCTTTCGAGACGAGCTTAATGATCTGAAATTTGCAGTGAAAAGGAAAGCCAGATAGACACTATCACACACTCACCACTATGCGACGCGTTTCGCCGTTGGTTAAGCGGCTCATCAGGCATATTTGGTGTGGGATGATGGCTTACAAGGGTCGTTCTCTGGAAAGTAGTATATATTTCGAACTTATTGCAAATTAGCATATGCGAATTATACACTAGAAACTCTCCAGGTTCGACTCAAGTTCTATTGGCAGATCTTTTTCACAGCAAAGTTTGAAGCAGTATTATACCTAATACTAAATATGCTATAATTCAGTACATTTCGTACACTTATAGTTCACATTTCCAAAATCACCTCTTGATCACAAACTTATACAAACTTATTACAATTCTTATTACAATTCTTATTTTTAATTCACATTTTCAAGACCTCCTCCTTACATCAAACCCATTTCCAAAATTTTAGAGTCAATACCGTACCCAAATATCAACTTTAGTATCATTTAGTACTTTTTAGTGCGTCTTTCCAAAACCACTTCCAAATCTCAATCCTATACACTAAAAGTAATCCCAATGCCAAATTGCAGATTTTAAGCGGTATACGTTCACGCAATACCATTCTTAGTACCATTAAATACCTTTCGTACGCGTGCTGAACGCATTTATCACAGACCTACCTTCAACACCACTAAAAATTATTGAAAATTCCAGCTTCATCCGTTCACCCCAAACCGAACTGTTTTGAATTTAGTACTGGTCGCCACCACCTTCATATATCAAACTTACTTTTCTACCTTAATTCTCATTTCAAGTTTTTAGCTCTATCCCTTCCGATTCCAAGAGCTACCAATTTAGAAGTGTAATACCATTTCTGAACTTTTCCTAACCTTAAAGTACGAATTTCCAAATTCCTTTTGGTACATCAATTCTGCACTGTGATTGTCATTCCAAATTTCAGAATTCCAGCTACATCGGTTCATCACAATTCCAAGTTGTACCAAATTTAGTACCACTTAGTGCACATAAGTACGAATTTTCAAAGCTTCATATATAACCCAATCCTACACTTCCACATTAATCCCAATTCGAAATTTTGGGATTCCACCTTTGTTGGTTTGCAAATTGAAATTTAGTAAGTACATTTTAGTACATATAAGTACAAATTTCCAAAACTACCCACATATCCCCATCCAAAATCCCAAAAGTAATCTTATTTCCAATTGTCGGGATACTTGCTCTATTGGTTCACTCAAATTGTTCCAATCTTAGTACATTTAAGTACAAATAGAAATCAATAGAAATCTTATCATCAAATTTCAGAATTCCAATTCTTCCTGTTCATCCAAATTTTAAATTGTACCATATCCAGTACCATTTACCGTACCGTTCTAGTACGAATTTCCAAAATCCGAGCGTTATTATTGTATTATCAAAGAGTAAAATAATTGACTGTCTGATTGACTTAACGATTCAGACGAAACGGCTAAAGCTGCAATCTTTAAAATTTAGGTGAGGGTCCCTTTTGATTCAAATGCATCAGATGAGAACGGATTGCTATTATAGTTCCTTGAAAAAATATTTTTCTAATGGTCTTTTGGAGCATTTCTTCTAAATTTTCAAATAATATTTTTCCAAGAGACCATCGGGGATTTTTAAGGATTTTTGTCTAAGGACTCTCAGAGCAATAATCGTGGATTTCTAAGGTATAATTTTCCAAAAAAGAACTTTCGGAGCAAAAAGTGTTGAAAAATCGAGGATTCATAAGGATATTGTTCGTATCATCAGAAATAAAAATCTCGACTTTTTTTGTAATAGGTTTAATGAACCTATTCTGCCTTCTAAAAAAAAAATCCCCCTAGTGTACCCATACTCACTATTAAATCGCTAACCTCCCATTAACGATCAATGAAAATTGATTTTAATTTCCCATAAAAAGTTTGTCAATTAAACTTTGATTAGATTTTTGTCATGTGGTCTACCAGACTAAAAAGACAATATATTCAGCCCTCAGGTGTGCTAAACCTCAAAGCCACAAGAAAACCAACAGAAGTGTACGTCCGCAAACTGCCAATGCTAACCGACTTTTATTTGTTTGGCCATTGACCATTTGATGTTGTTGCTGCTATTGTTAACATGATGTCCAATATCATGTTCATGATCATGGCTAAGACCAAGTGCCCATTCGATGAGCAGCCGGTCGAACCATCAAAATGAATCAGCTGAAAAGAAATAATAATAAAATCTCATAAAATAAAAGCGTTTTGGAGGATTTGATTTGATTGTTGGATTTTATTCGCTCCTCAATGGCTGTGTGCTGATGGAGATGACGGCAAGGGTACTAACATTTCATTTTATTTCATTTGACTTTGAGCCTAACTGACAGATCGAGCGGCTGGTTGTAGGCCAAACTCACTTGAAGTTTATGGCCAACATCACCTCGGTGATCCCAAGGAGAAGCCACAGTTGTGATGTGAGTTCATTTCCAGATCTCTCCTTCTCTCCAACAACATCCCATGTTTTGGATTTTTTTAACTTGTTGGCTTAATTTGATTTGAATTTTATGGTAACCGAGATAGAGACCGAGGGGAGCCAGGGACAATGCAAGTTAAATCACTCACTCCTCTTCTCCCCCCACTTCCATTGTCAATCCCAAACCCTGGAATGAGGGGCAATGCATTGTGTTGTTTTTATAACCTTTTTTGGTGGAACTATTTAAACACCTGAGAAATTGTTAAAGAGCCAAACAATGAGGACTTGTTATCGTTGATCCATACTTGCCATACACATATGTGTGTGTGTGTGTTCAGCCATTACCGCCACCAACGCTTTGAAGCTCAGCTGTATGTTCCCAGGGTGATGATGACTTGGCTGTAATTGTTGATTTTTGAAAAGAAAAATAAAACGCGAATTAAAAGAAACTAAACAGATTTTGTTTTACTGCTTCTTTCATCAGACGTCTGCTTCAGTGGATTTAAAGTTTTGTTGTGGCTGTCTTTGAGGCTGATGTTGGAGTTGTGTTGCTGTTGCAACCAATGGCAAATCTGGGGGTCTTGTTGACTCCGTAAAGCAGAAACGTGGAAAATTTTGGCGATTTTCTTCAATGGGTTAATCATTAAAGATATTCTTTGAAAATCTACGATAATTGTACTTAAGTGTACTAAATGGTACTAAATTTGGTACAGTTCAAATTTTTATGGGAGAACCAATTGAGTTGAAATCCTAAAATTTGGAAATAAGATTATTATTCCATTTTAGGACTAAACTATGTAGGAAGAGATGAAAATTGGTACTTAAGTGTACTAAATTGTACTAAATTTGATACAATTTAAAATCGGATGAACCAATGGAGCTGGTATCCCGAATATTAGAAATAAGATTACTGTCGTTTAGTGTGGGATTGGGATGTGTAGGTACTTTTGGAAATTTGTACTTATGTACTAAAATGTACTAAATAAAGTACAATTTGCGTTTGGGCGAACCAACTGGGGTTGAAATCCTAAAATTTGTAGTTAAGATTAATATGGGATTTTAGGATTGTGTTATGTAGGAAGCTTTGGAAATTCGTAGTTATATGTACTAAATGGTACTAAATTTGATGCAAATTGGAGTTGTGTTGAACCGATGGAGCTGGAATTCAGAAATTTTAAGAGAAATTTTAAGTGAAAAGTTCTAAAACGGTACTAGACATCTAAAATAGCACCATTTGGTATTATGTGAACGGAGGGAGCTAAAAACTTGAACTTTAATGCACGAATCAAGGTTGAAAAGAAAGTTTCATATGTGAAGGTGGTATTGGAAACGTGTACAAAGTGTGCCAAATGTAATTAATGGTGATCAAGAGGTTATTTTGGAAATGTGTACTAAAAGTGCAAGAAAAGTAATAAATTGTACTGTATTTGGTACAATTTGATATTGGGTGAACAGATAGTGCTTGAAATATGAAATTTGGTCTTAGGGTTGCTGTTCATGTGTAGCCTGGACATAAGGATATGGTTTCGGAAATGTCTACCATAATTGTACGAAAAGTACTAAATGGTACTAAATTGGGTAATGGCTGAAACGTTGGATATAACATTCTGAAATGATGGTTAGATTACTGATGGCATCTGTGTCTAAGATTTGGCGGTGATTGGGAAATGTGTACTATAGGTGTACGAAAAGTACTATATGGTACTAAATTTAGTATTGGGTAAAGGAGTTGAGCTGTAAGGGAGGTTCTTATGCTGGCCAATATTGTCCATCTTTGAACTCGGTCTCAGTATGAAAATAGTTTGGTTAAATCGAATGCTTCCATCGAGAGTTATAGTGAACACCAGCCAGACAGATAGACGGATAGACCGATACCCCTAGATCGACACCAAATGTCCCTAAATGATTTGCTCCAAGGACATCGATACCGTTAGGTCGATGAGTCACGTTTCAAGTGCTTTATGCCTTCTGAAGGTTAACTGGTATGCAAATCCATAATAATTTCTCTTATAGTCTTTAAAAAACACAGGATGAGATAAAAAAAACTGCAACAAAGTTAAACGCCATAACTTTGACATTTGTTTTTAAATTTTATTGAATGAAAGCAAAAAATGTCGGAAATAGCATCAAATTTTAGAGTAAGTTTAGATTTATTCGAATTGGTCACCTTTGGCACAAATTATTGGCTTCAAACGGCCAATGAAACCGTCACACGCTGTCGAATGTTGCTTTGCGGTATTTTGGCCCATTCCCGGCGAAGTGCTTGCTTGAGATGATCGACTTTCCAAAATACCCCATACACAATAGTCCAACGGATTGGTATCCGGAAATTTTGGTGGCCATTGTGCGTTGGAAATGAAACGAGGAACCTCATTTTGTAACAATTCTTGGGTGGCGCGTGCTGAGATTTTTTGGAATGTCCAAGATCTGCGGTCAAAATGTTTGCGTGCCCAAGGCTTTAATACACCCTCCAGAATATTTTCGCGATAATATTTGTCATTTATTCTGATGCCACGGTCGATTAATACGAGCGGAGAGCGACCATCGGCTGTTATGGCGGCCCACCCCATCACCATGGCCGGCGCTTGAGTTCTGGTGGCCACTGGCCAACCGAAGGTGTTCATTTTCAGCTGACCTCATTGGCAAGTAAACACGATCATTTTATTTGTTTACAAACTGCTTTACAACGAATGTTTTCTCATCGGAGAAAACCAAATTCGGCAGTTCACCACTTTCGGCCAATCGAGGCAACTCCTTAGCTCTTCTGAGTCTATTTTCTTTCTGTTGCGGTGTAAATTCTTGCACTTTTTGGAATTTAAATGGCTTTACCCCGAGCTCATTTTTCAATATTTGCCGAATGGAATATTGCGATATGTTCAGCTCACAATCCATTTTTTCGGCCACTGCGACGCGGGTTTCGATCAAGTTACTTCTTTACTTTTCGAACCATTTCTGCTGATGTTGCTGTTTTCTTCCGTCCACTATCTTGATGTCGGGCTACGCTACCAGTATCACGGTAACGGTAACGAGCGATGGTGCCAGACACAAAAGATTTATTCACATTTAAATGCTGGAGTGCTCTAACGATAGCCACTTGTGTTTTCCCAGCCAAAAAATAAAGAAATCACACTATCACGCTTGAATTCCATCACGAATAACTTTTTTCTGGAAAATTCTCACCAAAATGCCTTTGTACGCTTGTAAACAATATAATGAGGTGTCATTGGAATAATTATAACAGCTGGCGGATGAATGGCTTTGAAATGGCAGCAGTCTGAAGTTGGTTGAAGTTTTATAATCTCACCCTGCATATTTCAAAAATATATTTTTGTAACATCGATACTTCAATTTGGTGCCTCTCCAAACTACGCCTCTGTGATTCGACCAATCAACCTTTTGCGCCATTGACAATGATGAGTCGGCGTTATGCTTACCTCGCTCAGCTATAATTACATTTCATTTAAACTGGAGGTAATCTCAGCTCGTCTAAGTCCGTCACGGCAAACACAAAGTCTCATCCAGTAAACAGACCATTAGGTTATATGAAATACATGTTGTTGTTCTTGTTGCCTCATTGACCAAATAATACCAAACGGGGAGAAAAGAAGAGAAAAAACAACAAAACCAGCCAGACACCTGAGTAAATCAATTGACGCTTATTTCCAAGAATTCTCGCGCATTACCACCAACGGCTGCAGGGTTTATAAATACATTTGGATGTATTTGATTGTTGTTGTTGTTAGTCTCGTAACTCGAAGGTGATATTCAAAAGAGGAAAATCCATGCAAAGGCATTTGTGAATGATGTGTTTGATGAATCTGGCTTTAAGGCCTTTAATGGTATTATCCATCCATCCAGTGAGATGATTATAACGATAAGTTTTGGTTATCTTTTTTACTTCGACCTTTGGCATATGTATTCGTATAGGGTTATGTTTGAGTAAAAGATCTGAAAATAGTATTTTTATTATTTAAAATAATAATAAAATAAAAGAAAGGGTCGTGTCAACATCATCGACGAAACATCTATGAGTGAAGTTTGTGTCTTAAGTCTTTTGTTTCATAAGGAACTCTAAAGTTTCTCTCCAAGAAAAGTCTCTCTTTTTTTGCGGGTAAATAGTAAATATCCAATCAAAGTAATGGCAAAAATTAATAGTATTCAACGACTTATAAGAGAGCTAGAAAGTATAGGACAATTTGCCCTATAGCCTATAATTATATTTCGAAAAATTATACACATATACACATGTATCGCCGTTTTTAATAGTTCACATCGGGGGGTAATCAGAAAAGGGAGCAGAAGATCTGCCGATTTTCAAATTTTTGGAAATAATTGCGTCAATTGAGTCTTGAAATCCATGCATTTTAAATATTTTGTATTTTCGGCTATATTATATTACCAAATTAAACCTCAAGGAAGTCCTTTCTTCAAGAACGTATTTAAAACTCGAATAAGATGTGATCGGATCAGATCAGAATAGTCAACAAAATTTACAATTAAAATAGTCAATTTTCATAAAATTTATTACACCTTGGTATATAGTCTATAGTCTGGAACTCATAGCAACATTGTGTGTAAAATATTTCATATTATATTTTTTTTGAATAGCAAAAATACCTCTGCATGGCCATCTCTCTTTGAATACCAGTCTTCCATATATCAAAAACCCATTAAATATATATTCACTGTCTATAAAAGGTTCTGGAACTCTTATTAAATATGAAAATATTCTCCAATTCTATTCAATGTCATATATTTATACCCTCACCCAGAGGGTATATACAGGCTGAGGTGAAAAAAACTGTAACCAACTTCAGACTGCTGTCAATTCTAAGCCCCTCGTCCTGTCAAAATTATTCCAGTGACAAATCATGATATTGTTTAAAAGCGCACAAAAGCATTTGGCGAGAATTTTCCAGAAAAAAAGTTATTCGTGATGGAATTCAAGCGTGATAGTGTGATTTCTTTATATTTGGCTGGATAACCACAAGTGGCCATCGTTAGAGCACTCCAGCATTTAAAAGTGAATAAATCTTTTGTGTCTCGTACCATCGCTCGTTACCGTGATGCTGGTAACGTAGCCCGACGTCAAGGAAATGGACGAAAGAAAACAGCAACATCAGCCGAAATGGTTCGAAAAGTAAGAAAGCGACTTGACTTGAAACCCGCGTCGCAGGGGCCAAAAAATGCTCGTGAGCTGAGCATATCGCAATATCCCAGTCGGCAAATATTGAAAAATAAGCTCGGGGTTAAGCCATTGAAATTCCACCAAGTGCAAGAACTTACACCGCAACAGAAGGAAAATAGACTCAAAAGTGCTAAAGAGTAGCTTCGCTTGGCCCAAAGTGGTGATCTGCCGAATTTGGTTTTCTCCGATGAGAAAACATTCGCTGTCCAGCAGTTTGTAAACAAAGAAAATGATCGTGTTTACTTGCCAAAGAGGTCAGCTGAAAATGTGCACCTTCGGTTGGCCACCAGAATGTTTACAAAATGAGGTTCCTCGCCTCATTTCCAGCGCACAATGACCACCAAAATCTCCGCATACCAACCCGTTGGACTATTGTGTCTGGAGTATTTTGGAAAGAAAGGTTGGCACTAAAAATACCAAAGTGTCGATCACCTCAAGCAAGCGCTTCGCCGTTTCAGGGCATTTGGAGTCGATCTAGCGATGTCCGTCCATCTGTCTTTCTTGCTGGCTGGTGCTCATGATAACTCTGGAAGGCAATATCCGATTTTATCCAAACTTGGTACATCGTAATATTTTTATAAAACATAGATCGAGTTGCGGAAATATACGTCCACTTCTGCTACACCCCCACAAAAGGTCGACATTTTCAAACAAAAAAAAAATATTTTGTTGCACAGAAAGAGAAAAGAGTAATCCGATTTTGCTCCAATTTTCAGTGCTAGGTCAGGTCCAAAAATGGACAATATGGGTTCACTCCATCAAGAACCTGCCCCACTAAGGGTCAAAATTTTGAATAATTATACATTTTATAAAATGTGATGTAAGAGTCCGATTGTCTTCACATTACACACATCACAATATTTTTACTAACCCAAGATTTTCTCTGAGTATGAAATTTATCGGTACTCTCCATCTGGTACCTCTCCCACGAAGGGTCAACATTTTGAATATCCATGGAGCTAATAAAATGCAAAATTAGCATCTGATTTCATTTAGATTTGGTACATCTCAATATTTCCATCAACACAAAATCTGCTATAAAGATGGTAGAGATCAGAGCATTTCTTCTGGTAGATCCCCCACATAGGGTTCACGATTTTGAAAAACAAAACGCTCAAAGAAAGCGAATTAAGTATCCAATTCTCTGTAAATTTCACACATACAAGCATTTCAGCTAATACAAGATCTGTTGTGAAAATTATATATGTCTGCAAACCCCTTCTGATACCTCAACCACAAAGGGTCACAATTTTCAATACTTTTATATATCAGAATTAGAGAAACAAGTCAGCGACTCTTAACAACTTGCCAAACAGAAGTATTTCTCTTAACCAGAAACCTGAGATGAATATGGAATTTATCGGAATTTATGATTTCGCATAAAATCGGATGTAAATGTTAGATTTTCTTGTAATTTTGCCCATACAAATATATTTATCTGTATTAGATGATGTATGAAATGGATTATTTCGGTCGACTATATGTGGTACCTCACGCACATTCTCACATTTTCTAAAAATTACCACATACCTCATATAATGTGAATACGCAATATTTATATGATATTTATATCGTTCCGATACGAAATGGACAATATTGGTCCATTCTTTCGGAACCTACTCCGGACCTAGAGGGTCAATAAATTGAATAATCATAACAGAAGTCAAAATATATTTAAATAATCGAACATTGGCTGAGGGTATACATCTGTCGACAAAAACGACGGATACTTTTTAACTTGTTTTTATTATTTGCTATCGAGGTATCGGACAGGTCTATTAATAAAATAGATCTGAAGAAAAATTCCCCATTAATCGTAGTAGACCATTGGAGGATCTCTTTTCCATAGAAGACCAATGAGCGCTATTCTCTTGAATTTTGCATCAGGTCTTTTAAAAGATGTCTAAAATAACTGGAAAATATGTTATTTTTAAAGACGGCCTTTTACCGGCTAAAATTAGCCGTTTCTAAAAATACTTTTTTTTTGATTATCAGAATAAATTTCTTCTATGCCATGTATATGAAAATATAATTCTATTCTCTAAAACTTGTCAGGGTCATTGGTTATTTTTCTCCCATTTATGCTCCAGTTTTGCTGCACCAATAAACCGATTGCTCATTAATCATATAACAAGTAGAAAAAAAATAGTTCTCGCCTTTGAATACAAAATGTCACACCACTCCTAGCCAATAGATCAACTTAGAATTGCCTTCAGGCCTTAAAATTCTCTTGCGCTCTCTTTCCCCCATTATTTTTGCATTAAGATGCCCATGTGGACGGCCCACACGAATTCGCTACGGTCCATAAAAAATGTCACTGGCGCATTACCATATCAATCAGAGCCACAATTAAACGATCTCAATGGCGCAATGGTCGCTCGTAAAGTTAACTCAATTAAGTTAATAGCCAATGGCCACATTAATAATAACCGCGGCTAATAACTTTTCTATGAAAATTCTGATATTATTCCATGGCAAATGTAATTAAGTGGCGCGAAATTGTCGCTGTCCATTACGTGAATATTTTAATTACTAAATTTTGTTGTTGTTATTGTTTTTGTTTGTTTGCAAACGGTAGCAAATGTAATAAAGTGAACGATATAATTTTTGTTGTATAGCCTAAGGGCAGTAATTAGTTGGTTGTAATTAGAATATTTAAACACATTTTAAGATTTTTGTGGACAAACGTACTTAAATTAGAGCACACACATGGTCAAGCAGCAGTTGACAAAACAAAAGACTTAAGACACAAACGTGAAGAAATTTTAATGCATTTTAACGAAGGTGGTATATTGCATTCTCGTTGACTGTGCCTAAACTTTGCTTCTTAAGAATCACTTATTATTTCCCAAAAATATGAAATTTGCATACCCAACTTTTATAAGTTCAAGTAACAAAAAATTTAACAATTCAAAATATTTGATCCTTCATAAAATGGAATGAAGATATTTCTAAGGCCTATAAAAAATCGACTGTTGTCTAAAATTCATTGTTCCAGAATTGGGTGCGGTAGGTCCTACTTTCAACGACGTGAAAATTTTTCTATAGAAAAACTTTACTAATGACAATTTTTCAATAGAAAAAGTTCGCCAATGAACATTTTTCTATAGAAAAAGTTCGCCAATGAACATTTTTCTATAGAAAAAGTTCACCAATGAACATTTTTCTATAGAAAAAGTTTACCAATGAACATTTTTCTATAGAAAAAGTTCACCAATGAACATTTTTCTATAGAAAAAGTTCACCAATGAACATTTTTCTATAGAAAAAGTTCACCAATGAACATTTTTCTATAGAAAAAGTTTTTCTATAGAAAAAGTTCAACAATGATAATTTTTCTATAGAAAAAGTTCAACAATGAAAAATTTTCTATATAAAAAAAGTTCAACAATGAACATAGAAAAATGTTCATTGTTGAACTTTTTCTATAGAAATGATTCAACAATGAACATTTTTCTATAGAAATGATTCAACAATGAACATTTTTCTATAGAAAAATGTCACCAATGAAAATTTTTCTATAGAAAAGGTTCACCAATGAAAATTGTTCTATAGAAAAGGTTCACCAATGAAAATTGTTCTATAGAAAAGGTTCACCAATGAAAATTGTTCTGGAGAAAAGGTTTACCAATGAAAATTGTTCTATAGAAAAGGTTCACCAATGAAAATTGTTCTATAGAAAAGGTTCAATGAAAATTTTTCTATAGAAAAGGTTCACCAATGAAAATTGTTCTAGAGAAAAGGTTCCCCAATGAAAATTGTTCTATAGAAAAGGTTCACCAATGAAAATTGTTCTATAGAAGAGGTTCACCAATGGAAATTGTTCTAGAGAAAAGGTTTACCAATGAAAATTGTTCTATAGAAAAGGTTCACCAATGAAAATTGTTCTAGAGAAAAGGGTTACCAATGAAAATTTTTCTATAGAAAAGGTTCACCAATGAAAATTGTTCTATAGAAAAGGTTCACCAATGAAAATTTTTCTATAGAAATGATTCACCAATGAAAATTTTGACTTCTGGTATGATTATTCAAATTGTTGACCCTCTATGTAGTGGGTTCTGAAGGAATGGGCCAATATTGTCCATTTCGTATCGGACCTAAATAAATACGATATAAATATTGCGACGTACCAGGTTTGGACTATATTGGTTACTTCCTTCACTTGTTTCGCAAGTTATGATAGATAAAAGTATTGAAAACTGTCACCTTTTGTAGGTAAGGTACCAGAAGGGGTTCGCAGATATATATCATCTTCAAAACAGATCTTGTGTTACCAAAACTTTTTGTATGTGTGAAATTTGAAGAGAGTTCGATGCTTATTTCGCTTTCTTCGAGCGTTTGATATTCAAAATCTTAAACTCTATGTGGATGAGGAACTAGAAGAAAATGGAATATATCGGTTCACTCCGTTTGAAAAAAAGGCAAAAGCCGCCATTGGTGACTCGCTTGTGAATTCAAAATTTCAACAAAATAATCCTCGTCATTCTATCTGTAATATTGTCGAAGACACATTATACCAAAAATAAAAGGATTCCAACGATTCTTGACTGAGGTCTCATAAATAGCCAGCGAGAAACCCTTAGAAATCACCTATTTCTCAAAAAGTCAAAAATGGAGTTTAGAGCTTACGGTAGATTTCAGTATTGAAAACAACAATTCCATGGATTTTCCTCATAAATATCCATATGCCGCCAAAGCATCCAACAGATCTTAAGGTCCTAAGTAGTGAACAACTTTGTTCAACACTAACGTCAAGTTACTGTTAATTTAAACATTATCAACTTTTGAGGGACTGCCTTCAAAAATAGCGTGCATAAGCCTTTTTTTCAAAAGCCACTCTTCCTGATTAATTCAAAACTCAATTTCAACACAACAATTTCCAACATGCAACATAGCATTGTATTGTGTTCAATCTAGTCTCGAACCAATTAACATACCTGTTGAATGCCAGACTTCCTCTACAAAGTCCGCATGAATAATCAGGCGATAGAATCTTTTCGCCCGATTCCATGCCAGACTCGATGTGGGTGGGTGGCTGGCTGGCTGGCTGGCTATTCAACACTAGTCAGTTAGTCAGTCAACAACAACAGCAACACATGGCAGAACAATTCTCGACAATCGATTAATTTTAATTATTTAAATTATTTCAATTGCAATTTAAGCTGGGAATTTACGATGCTTATCAGCGTTTTAAGGCAATTGCTAATCCAATTTGTTAACAGTTTTGTTATGGGGCTCCATTAAATTGAAATGAGACAGAGCAGAAAAAAAATCAGCAGTAATAATAAACAGGATCTCTCTCTCCCTCTCCCACTCTCTGGGCCAAAGCCACAACCAAATGAAGTAATTTGAAAATTATGAAACCACATTAGACGGCAAGCGCCGCCGCCTGAAAACCAACCAAACAAACAACCAGGCAGGCAGTCGGGTCAGACATCGTGTTGGACAGACAGACAGACAAAATTGCTGATTCTGTCTGTAATTAATTTTTTTATGATGCCGTAAAAATAATCTTATAAATTTATATAAGAAATAAATCAGTGAATTATTATTAACACCAAAGGCACTTTACCGTGCACACAGTCCGCTGCTGCATGTCCGTGCGATTCTGTCCGAGTGGAAACTGATTTAATTGTAAAATCAATACATCAAATATTCAAATAATATGGCGCGACTTACTGCAGAAATATGAAAATTTGTTATTCTTATTTTAATTAAATGTGATTAAGGATAAGAACTAATTTTAATGTGACAGCGGTGATTTCCTTAACGGATATCGATGATTTGTATTTCTGACATGCCAAGAAGCGGATATAAAATTCATTGCAACAATTTGAGTAATATCTAAAGACCAATAGCTGAGAATTTTAAGCTGGGGAACTCATTGCAATTTTAAAAGGGAACATTTTTATTAGTAGGTCAAATCCTTCTGCTACCTCAAAGGTTAACAACAAAGGTTAATTTTTATATCCTACCCAGCTATGGGTAGTTTGGGTAGTTTGACAAGGCCAAAAATTTATATCATCGAGTAATATTGGTCCTGGAACCAAGATGTTATATATAGACCTTCTTATATCGCCGAACTTAGTCGATCTAGCATTGTATGTCCGTCTGTACATGTAAATTTAGTAGCGACGATACAGGTCCCAATTATGGCTCTATCTTAGGATCTGAATAGAAGACCATTGTATTTGAAGGTGCTCACAAAATATTTAGGGTTTGAAATGGACCAAAAACTGAGAAAATTCCTCATTTTGCAGTTGCTCTACAGGTCGCAATTCAAGACCAATCGTCACGGAATTTTGCATGAGGCTAGAGTTTATGTCAGGGTAGAAGCGTAGCATTTTTGATGGCTATCATATTATATTTAGCGGGTGAAATGAACCACAACTTTTGGGCGCATTTTTAATACCTATCAGCTTGTCAAAAATCATAGGCTACAGTTTTTGCAGCACTGTATGACATTATTTTGAAAAATCTACCAAAATGGTTTGGATCTAAGGGCGCTTTCTAATATATCATACTTGTAGGCAATAGACTATAGGCTTTGCTTACTTATTTTAAATAGAAAAACCAAAGAATATTTCCCCAAATTTTCTAACAAGACTTAGGTCAAGTACGGTCCACTCATTCCTTTTGGTACATTTCCCACAAAGAGTCAACATTTTAAAAAATCATACAGAACACCTTCCGAAGGTCTGTTTGACAAATACTACAACGGATTGGTATCCGGAGATTTTGGTGGCCATTTTGCGCTGGAAATCAAGCGAGGAATCTCATTTTGTAACCATTCTAGGGTGGCGCATGCTGAGTGCGATGATGCTGAGTCCTGTTGGAATGTCCATGGTCTACGGCCAAAAT
Organism: Musca domestica; assembly: GCF_030504385.1. NCBI lineage: Eukaryota > Metazoa > Arthropoda > Insecta > Diptera > Muscidae > Musca > Musca domestica. The sequence goes on along the minus strand of NW_026712318.1, from coordinate 2,146,768 downwards.
GTTTGCATGTCCATGGCTTTAATACACCCTCCAGAATATTTTCGCGATAGTATTCGGCTTTTATTCTGATGCCACGGTCGATTAATACGAGCGGAGAGCGACCATTGGCTGTTATGGCGGCCCACACCATCACCATGGCCGGCGTTTGAGTTCTGGTCGGCAACCGAAGATGCGCATTTTCAGCTGACCTCTTTGGTAAGTAAACATGATCATTTTGTTTGTTTTCAAACTGCTGGACAACGAATGTTTTTTCATCGGAGAAAACCAAATTCGGCAGTTCACCTTTTGGGCGAAGCGAAGCACCTCTTTAGCTCTTTTGAGTCTATTTTCTTTCACTCTCACTTTTTTGTGGAATTTCAATGGCTTACCCCGAGCTCATTTTTCAATGTTTGCCGAATGAAATATTGCGATATGTTCAGCTCACGAGACATTTTTCGGTCACTGCGACGCAGGTTTCGATCAAGTCGCTTCTTTATTTTTCGAACAATTTCTGCTGATGTTGCTGTTTTCTTCCGTCCACTCCCTCGACATTGGGATACGCTACCAGTATCACGGTAACGAGCGATGGTACGAGACACAAAAGATTCATATTCACATTTAAATGCTGGAACGCCCTACAATAGTCACTTGTGGTTGTCCAGCCAAATATAAAGAAATCACACTATCACGCTTGAATTCCATCACGAATAACTTTTTTCTGGGAAATTCACACCAAAATGCTTTTGTAAGCTTGTAAACAAATTAATGAGCTGTCACTGGAATAATTTTAACAGCTGTCGGATGAGTGGCTTAGAAATGACTGCAGTCTGAAGTTGGTTGTAGTTTTTTCATCACTCACTGCGAGAGTTCTATTACATTATATTGTGCCACAAAATTTATTTATTTTTTATTGTATTGGTGTTGATATACCAGAAGGAGTGTTCCGACATATTCCATCTTCACACCTGATCTTGTGTTGATAGAGATATATTGGGATCTGTTATGCTTGAAAATAATCGGAAACTCATTTAGCTTTTTATGAGCCTCATAGTTATTTAAAATTTGACCCCTTTTTGGAGGGGTGGTACTAGAAGGAGCGAGTCGATATCTACTATCTTCTCTTAAGACCTTGTGCTAGTAGAAATATTGAGATGTGTTCAGTTTAAAAGGAAGCGGCTGCTCATTTCTTTTTTTAAGAGGTTCATGGCTATTCAAAAATTTTTACCCTGGTGAGGGAGGTTCCAGAAGGAGAGGACCGATAGCTGATCTTGTTTTAGTTAAAGTAATGGGTTATATGAAATTAGAAAAAAATCTGATTCTTATTCCATTTTTAGTTATAATTATACCAAAATTTTGACAAAAAATATTGGGATATGCAATATTTTCACCACATTGGATGATCGTTTCTTGTCCTATTCGGTGAAATATTTTACGTGAAAATCTAAATTTTTTGTGGGGGAGATACTAGAAGAAGTGAACTTATATTGCCCATCTCTGAACTCGATCTGAGTTTGACAATAATATTATGATGTACCAAGTTTGGAAATTGGAGACTCCCTTCGAGAGTTATTGTGCGCAACAGCCAGACGGACAGACACTCCTAGGTCGATTCCAAATTTCCTAGAGTCTAAAACAGTTATTTCAGACAAGTTTTGGGCGTATCAAATGATATATAAACTCTTTAGCCATACGGCTGATGGCATAACCAATCCCACATTGATTTAGATAAAGAGATAGAAAGTTGAAAGAATGGACAATATTGGTCTACGCATCCTTGTAACTTCCTTACAAAAATCCCAATTTTGAATTTTAAATACTTTGACACCGGTTGCAGAAATCATTATTAACTACAAATCCTATAGAAATGTGGTCTAAATCGTAAGAACAACGAATATCTGTAGGTACCGCTATGCAAGTCTATAGGAAAACATGAACTAAAGTATATAATGTTCTTCAAGCGCACAGTGTTAGGCACCCGTTTTGTTGTACTTTGTATTTCAATATTAATTGATCACAATTTTCCATAAAAAACATTCTACATCCACAATTTTTTTCTTTTTGCCAATAAATATTTCATTCAAAATTACAGAAACCTGAATGTTTATAAGTTAATGTACCTTCCACGAACTGCAATATAATCTGAACCTATTAAACATTTCAAATATGTAATTTGGCATAAATATTGCAGTAATTCCCCAAAAAATTATTATTCTTATGTTTATGTTGCTATTATTGATTGTGTACGAGTGGGTCTCTTAGAGAAGTCCAAATCAAGCTACCACACAATCCGTACAAGGACTTTATGATGGTAATCCTCTTAAATTTAATTTACACTCCAATATATAAATCTTTGCATAAATTTGTTTTATTTTTTTTTTTTCATAGCAACACAAAGCTCTCTCGTGGGCTCGTGTAGACCTTGTACAAGATCCCAAACAATGCCAATGTAAACTCATGTATTGGAGAAGGCAAAAATATGACCCTCTATATGTGTTTCTGAGTTGTAGATATTGAATTGCAATGCCAAAGGAGTTGGCTTACGAACATTTCCTTCTTAATTTATTTTTATAATATTGCGCTTTGCATCCAGTTGCAGTAAAACTGCGTTTGTGGTGTTGGTGGTATTGTGATCTGTATGACATACAAATCTTTTGAGTTAATTATCTAGCTGAGACATTAGGGTGGGGTGATGGAAAACCACAAAAAATGAGTTGTAATATAAGAAAGTATTTATTTCGGCCTTTCAATCAACTAGCAGCACCGGATGGCTTTAATCGACTACTCATTAATGTATTATCTTAAAAGTACCTTATTTAGACTCTTCCAAGGATAGCGTCAAAGACAAAAATATGTTTCTTAAATTCTTTTAATCAATTTACATTCCTGGAAAATATTTGCCTCAATATAGCCAAAAAAAAAACAAAAACAAAAAAAAAACTCAAGCCTTTCCAATTTGTATACCCTCCACCATGCATAGTATAGAGGATATATTAAGATCGTCATTCCGTTTGTAACTCATTGAAATAATAATTTTAGACCCAACAAAGTATATATATTTTTGATCAGCATAAAAAGATTTAGCCCTGTCCGTCAAAACGAATTAAGATGTGAAGCTTAAGTTTTGCACAGATCTGTCTTTTGTCTGCAGGCAGGTCATGTTCCAAGATGGGATGTATCGGTCCACGATATTGTATAGCCCCCATATAATGGTACTCCAATATTCGGTATTTTGATAATTTTATATTTTTTTCGATGAAATCGTCTGAAATTCTATCCAGGGAGTTCTTTGGGATAAAAAACTGCAACAAAGTCAAACGCCATATTTTTTACATTTTTTTTAATTTTTATATATGTTTAGATTTATGTTAGATTGTTTAGATTTGTTCGAATTGGTCACCTTTGACACGAATTATGGCCTTCAAACGGCCAATGAAAACATCACACGCTGCCCGAATGTTGCTCTGCGGTTTTGGCCCATTCCCGGCGAAGCACTTGCTTAAGGTGATCGACACTTTCGTATTTTTTAGTGTCAACCTTGCTTTCCAAAATACTCCAGACACAGTAGTCCAACGGATTGGTATCCGAAGATTTTGGTGGCCATTATGCTCTGGAAATGAAACGAGGAACCTCATGTTGTAACCTTTCTTGAGTGGCGCGTGCTGAGTGCGATGGCACTGAGTCCTGTTGAAATGTCCAAAGTCTGGGGCCAGAATGTTGGCGTGCCCAAGGCTTTAATACACCCTTCAGAATATTTTCGCGATAATATTCGGAATTTATTCTGATGCCACGGACTATTAATACGAGCGGAGAGCAACCATTGGCTTTTATGGCGGCCCACACCATTACCATGGCCGGCGCCTGAGTTCTTGTTGCCAACTGAAGATGCATATTTTCAGCTGACCTCTTTGGCAAGTAAATACGATCCAACATCATTTTGTTTGTTTTCCAACTGCTGGACAACGAAACCTAAATTCGGCAGTTCACCACTTTCGGCCATGCGAAACAACTCTTTAGCTCTTTTGAGTCTATTTTCTTTCTGTTGTGGTGTGAGGTTTTGCACTTTTTGGAATTTCAATGGTTTTACCCTACGGCGCGACGCGGGTTTCGATCAAGTCGCTACATCACCTTTCGTACCATTTCTGCTGATGTTGCTGTTTTCTTCCGCCCACTTCCTTGACGTCGGGCTACGCTACCAGTATCACGGTAACGAGCGATGGTACGAGACATAAACGATTTATTCACATTTAATTGCTGGAGTACTCTAACGATAGCCACTTCTGGTTTTCCAGCCAAATATAAAGAAATCACACTATCACGCTTGAATTCCATCACGAATAACTATTTTTCTGGAAAATGTACACCAAAATACTTTTGTACGCTTGTAAACAATATAATGAGCTGTCACTGGAATAATTTTAACAGCTGTCGGAAGAGTGGCTTAGAAATGACAGCAGTGTGAAGTTGGTTGCAGTTTTTTCATCTCACACTGTATAGCTTGGATATGTTGAGGTGATTTGTGAATGTGTACTACAATTTTACGAAAAGTACTGAATTGTACATTAGTTGATATTGGGTGAAGGATAGAGGTAAAATTCTGAAATTTTGATATTTCGATTTCTGATGGTATCAGTTTTCGAGAATTGGAGCTGGTTTGGGAATGCGTTGCATATTTGTACCAAAAGTACTGAATGATATTTAATGTGGTATGGATGAAGGGATAGGGAATCCTCGAATTTGATATTGAGGTCTATGTAGGTATCAGGTGTTGAGAATTGGTGGTGCTTATGGAAATGTGTACAATAATTGTACGAAAAGTACTAAATTTGATATTGGGCGAAGGAATAGAGCTGACATTAAATACGAATGTCACTGCTGATGCCTGTAGTGCAGAAAAGGAGCTCGTATTGGATATCCATACTGTAATCTTACTAAATGGTACTAAGTTTGCTAATACCGATATTTTTTATATTTTGATTACTGTTTGTATCTGGTATTGAGATTTGGCGGTGGCTTTGAAATACGCCCTTTATGTGTTCAAAAAGTACTAAATGTACTAAATTTAATATTGGGTGAATGGATAGGGGCTCTTATTCTCAAATTATATATTGCGATCTCTGTTGTTATCTGGAATTGAAGAAAGTACCAAAAGAGAACGAAAAGTACTAAATGGTACTAAATTTGGTATTAGGCGAAGGAAGGGAAATAGAATTCTGAAATTTGTTATTAGGTTACTAATGGTATCTGTGTTTGCGACTTGGCGGTGGCGAGAAAATTCATTTTTTCAACATTGACAGGAAATCCTGAAACTATGATGAAAGTGAAACTGAAAGTTGGAGACATGTGCATCGCCTTTAGTTACCGCCCATTTTTACAATTTTTTTTTTTTAAATATTCCAGTTTCGATTCCATGAAATCAGCAGCATTTGTGGGTAAATATTGCCTTCAGCAATTTTACTGTTCACCAAACGGCGATTATTGTGGTCGAAAATTTTAAACCGTCCATATTTTTAGCTCTACCTTATTAATATGATATGATATGTTCCATTTAGTAGGAATTCTCAGAGAGTAGAACTTTATTTCATGACTCGCACCAACATTGAAGCAATATTGGCACGAAAAATATTGTTTTAGTACCGTTTAGGATTAAGTGCATTTTCGTACCCTTTGGGAAAAATTCTCCATACACTACAACTATCACTCTATTTCATTTCAGAGTTGTTTGAATTTAATCCATTAATATCTACTCATGACTCCTGTAACAAATCCTTAAAAAAATCATGTCCACCACATCGTTTCACCCTGCGACACAGTTTTTAAGCTTTTCTCGATTTGGGTCTTTAAGCTGCCACACTTTCAATAAATTTGTATTCGGCTTCGTAAACAGTGTCCGACGTCAATTTGGGTGGTCCTTTTTTGTCTTTTGTCAGCAGTATTTTTCGTGGCTCAATAGTTGTTGTTGGTGTTGTTTTTGTTATAACTGAATGTTGATTTCTTTTATATTTATGTAAAAATAAATCCGAACTCTGTTTTTTTTGACGGCTGTGATCTCACATCACACCGACAAAAGACGAAATAAAATACGGTGCAATGTTTGTCTTTTTTTTTTTTTTAGTAGAAACCAGATGAGGAACAAGCAGCTTTACACAGCTGCAAAAGCCATATGACGAATCGGAATTGACATTGAACTGAAAAAATCATGGCTTTCAAAAAAAAAAGACGTTGAGAGTTTAATAATCTTCGAATGGAATAGGAAATGAAGTTGCCACAGCACTCATTATTCATAAACTAGGTAGAAGAAGGTTTCAATTGGTAAAAAGAGAGTATTGGAAAATATTGCAAATACTTTTGTAAAAAATCTGAAAATGAAGATCCTTGAAAAAAAATATATTTTTTAAAATTCATTATTTTGGAACTGATATTTTTTTCAAAATTCACGAACATCCCTCTGATGATCCTTAAAAGGTTACTTATAAAATGCCAAGATTATTGCATTGATGGTCCTTGAAAAAAATTGTTCTGCAATACCACCCCCACAAAACATCTGGCAACATCGTCCAAAAAGCCAATCAACCGAACACGACAAGTATTGTGCATACATGGATGGGTTTTGAGTCTATGATGCATGGCAAGGAGCCAATTGAATCATGCATTCACATGTGAAGCTGATTTGGGCTGATGCTAAATGAGTCGCATGGACATAAGACACGTTTTATTGCTTTGCCAAACAAAAAAAGAAGCGGCTAATTTCATTGATGACTCATAGCCTTGGTAGCGAATTGCGATTTTTTGCAAATCTCAAAAAATTGGAAAAAGTTGTCGGTCACTTGAAATAAATTGCGGAAACTTGCGGAAAAGGATACTCTACACCTAAGAAGATCAATATATACACAGGGTGAGGAAAAAAAAACTGCAAAAAAGTCAAACGCCATTTATTCTGAAACCACGGTCGATTAATACGAGCGGAGAGCGACCATCGGCTGATATGGCGGCCCACACCATCACCATGGCCGGCGCTGTAGTTCTGGTGGCCAACCGAAGGTGTACATTTTCAGCTGACCTCTTTGGTAAGTAAACACGATCATTTTGTTTGTTTACAAACTGCTGGACACCGAATGTTTTCTCATCGGAGACGGAAAAACCAAATTCGGCAGTTCACCACTTTCGGCCAAGCAAAGCAACTCTTTAGCTCTTTTGAGCTATTTTCTTTCTGTTGCGGTGTAAGTTTTTGCACTTTTTGGAATTTCAATGGCTTTACCCGAGCTCTTTTTTTAATATTTGCCATCACTCACTCACGAGCCATTTTTCGGCCACTGCGACGCGAGTTTCGATCAAGTCGTTTCTTTACTCCCGAACCATTTCTGCTGATGTTGCTGTTTTCTTCCGTCCACTTCCTTGACGTCGGGCTACGCTACCAGTATCACGGTAACGAGCGATGGTACGACACACAAAAGATTTATTCACATATAAATGCTGGAGTGCACTAACGATAGCCACTTGTGATTTTCTAGCTAAATATTAAGATGTCAAACTATCACGCTTGAATTCTATCACGATTGCTTTCTAGAAATTTCTCACCAAAATGCTTTTGTACGCTTGTAAACAATATAATGAGCTGTCATTGGAATAATTTTAACAGCTATCGGATGAGTGGCTTAGAAATGACAGCAATCTGAAGTTGATTGCAGTTTTTTATCTCATTCTGTATATGATCACGTTTTTCTACAGTCGTCATATAACGGTACCTTCGGATATTCGGTATTTTAACGATTAAAGCCACATTTTTCTACGGAGTTGTTTCAAACTTGGTATTAAGAGTTTATAAATGGTTTTATCTGTGGTTGCTGAGCATACATAGCCTGTATAAGTGCACATTTTCAATCCATGTTTGGTATAACTTTTTCGCTGCATAATGTTTACTTCGAGGACAATCGCTCGTCGGACAGACATACCAATGTTTTGGCCCAAAACTATTTGTACGTCTCATAGGCATATCCAAATAAATCTACATCTCTCCATCCTAGACACCAACAGTGATCGAACCGACCCCCATATCTCAATTCCAGCTAACAACAGAGATCTCAATATCAAATTTGCGGATTTAGTACGATTTTGTACTTTTCGAACACATGTAGGACGAATTTTCAAGTTTCCAAAATCTCAGATATCATCACTACTGACCAAAATGTCAAATTTCTGGATTCCAGCTCTATCCCTTCACACAATACAGAATATAGTACCATTCAGTACTTTTCGTACAAATATAAGACGCAGTTCACCAGTAATCTTAACATGAAAATTCAGAATTTTATCTCTATCACTGTACCCAATACCAAAAATAGAAGCATTTCGTACATTTTAGTACACATTTCCTAACCAGTCTTCATATTTCAACCTTAGATACCAATAGTGAACTTAATGTCAAATTTCAGTACTTCAGCTCTATAATTTCCCCATCCCCATTATCAAAATTTAGTACCATTTAGTACAATTACGCATTGTACGCATATACAAAACTAGCTCCTTCTCTTAACCACAGACAACAACAGTGATTGCAGATTTCAGCGGCATTCCTTGACCCAATACCAAATTTAGTACTTTTTAGTACTTCCGTATTTTTTAGTACTTTTCTCAATTCCACATACCAAGAGAGATCTCAATATTCCAGGAGGATTCCAACCATATACTTTCGCCCAATACCAAATTTAGTACCATTTAGTACTTTCCGTACAATTTTAGTACACATTTCCTAAACAATCTCCATATCTCAACCTCAGATACCAACAGTGAACTTAATAGCAAATTTCAGGATTATAGTTTTATTAATTTCCCCATTACAAGTACCATTTTGTACAATTACAGTCCTAATATCCTCCTTCTCCTCAACAAAAAGTATCAGCTCCTTCTCTTAACCACAAGCATTAACAGAGCCATCCATGACTAATTTCAGGATTTCAGCTCTTTTTCCAATTCCACATTTAGAACTTTTAGTACACATTTCCAAAACGACCTCCATATCTCAATTCCGAGTACCAGACCTCAATATCAAATTTGAGGATTCCAGCCCTATATTTTTACCCAATCCATTTAGTACTTTTCGTACAAATATAGTACGGATTTCCAAACTACCGCCAAATCTCAAACACATATACGATCAGCAATTTAAATATCAAATTTCAGAACTTTATCTCTATCACTTCAGCCAATAGCAAATATAGTGTCATTCAGTACTATAGTGTCATTCAATACTAACACACCGAATTTTAGATTTCAAGCCAGTGCCAAATTGTTCCAAATATAGTACTATTTAGTACTTTTCGTGCACTGTTAGTACACAATTCCAAAACAATCTCTTTATCACAAACCTACCACCAACAAATATCTGGATACCAAATATCCAGCTTCTTCCGTTAACCATAAACCAAACTGTTTTAAATTTATTACCATTTAGTACCATTTTCACATGTCAAACTTACTTTCCAACCATGATCCTCGTAACAATTTTCAAGTTGTTAGCCCTATCCGTTCACATAATATCAAATTGTAACATTTTAGATGTTCAGTCCCATTTAGTACTTTTCGTACACATATAGTGTGAATTTCCAAACCACCGTAAAATCTCAAACACAAATACCATCAGCTATCTAAATATCAAATTTCAGGTGTTCTTCACCCAATACCAAATTTAGTACTTTTGCTACAATTATAGTACACATTTCTGAAACCACTCCCATATGTCCAGGTTACACATGATCACCAGCCCTGATACCAAATTTCAGATTTAAAGCACTATCGGTTTACCCAATACCAAATTGTATCAAGAATAGTACCATTTAGTACTTTTTGTACTAAATAGTGTACTAGTAGTACACATTTCCAAATCTAAACATTTATCACAACCAACTGGGACCTCAATACAAAATTTCTCAATTCCAGCTACCAGCAGAGACCTTAATATTAAATTTTAGGATTTCAGTCCTATCCCTTCGCACACATTTCCAAAACTACTTTCAAATATCAATCATACTTTCCAATCTCGATTCCCTCCGTTCACATAATACCAAATGGTACTATTTTAGAAGTTTAGTACTATTTAAGAACTTTTCGTAGCCATAAAGTTCGAGTTTCCAAAAATCCTTTGGTATATCTATCCTGTCCTACATCGTTGACATACATTCCATATTTGAGTAATCTAGCTCATACTCATTGTCTAACACAGAGTATTATATTTTCGTACTCTTTAGTACCATTTTCGTACAAATTTTCAAAAACCCAGCCTTATCACATACATGCCTACGCACCAAGGCTGGCCTCGTGAAAAATTTATAGATCCTAATTTTAGCCGTTTTGTCTGGGCTTTGATTCTTGATCAGGCAGTTATTTCACTACTCCTTGGATTTCGCCGTTTTCGTTTGTTGGTTCGGAGATAATTTTTTGGCCGTATGACATGATACCTATACCCTCTGCAGCCATATGGTTGAAGATATCAAAAAATAAACATTTCTTTTCAAAATTTATATTAGGTCAAGGTAATTACAATGAGAACCTTGCCTGGGTCTTGGCAAGGCTTTGTTTGCAACTGAAAATACTTCCTTGGTCTTCAAACATTTGGTTTGACTCAATGCAAGTCTAACTTGTTTGATATCCGCTGTTGGTCTAAAAACTTTTTCTATCTTTAAATTCAAATATTCCTCATTTTTCCAAGATTTATTTTCAAAAACCCTCAACCCAAGAAAACAAAACACTTCTATTGTTACCTCACCGGCAGACAACCAACCACACATAACGTCCATAAAGTTAAGGTGTGTTCTTGAGCTTGACTCTGTCGTTTATGTTGAGATATGCTTCCTGCTTAACTCCCCCTCCAGGGACAACTGTTGATTTCATTGGGAAAAAATAGGCTTTTTTAGCTAGCTGTGTGTTTGAGTGTGTGTGCCAAGTTTACAGAGTTGCTCTCCATATGGTGGCTGGCTGACTTGAGTGCCGGGAAAGGAAACGTAGCAAATAACAAGAAATCAGTGTTAACGCAATGCATAAAGAATTCATGTTGTGTTGTTTTTTGTTTTTATTGTTGTTGTTGATCGACAAACTAAACAAACACAAGCCAAAAGGAAAATAAAATAACAAACTATTGTCATTGTCGTCATTTGGCCCGGCATTTGGTCGTCTGTCGTTCGCTGTCGTTGTTCGCATTTAATTGCAGTTCAGCGGAGTAGGAGTCATGTCAGCCGAACACCTGGATTCACAAATGTGGAAAGAAATATTTATGCGCAGAATCAAAGCTCCAAGTCGACGGCCGCCTAGCTAGCCAGCCAGCCAGCCGAACCAATGAAGGTAATACGAAACAAAAAAAGTGAAACAATTCACTTTTCATAAAACAAATGTGACTCCATTGAGGCAATTATCCATCCAGTTTGAACTTCAATGTGGCTGGGCTTACTCGATCCATTCAAAGAAACACAAGTTACCTTCAATTCCCAGCTAGAAATGGAAAATGGAATGTTAAATAAAATTGAAAGTTATTGGGTAACTAGTACCCACGTCAGCGAGAGGTCCATACTGAAATTGTAGATTTGCTTCAAACAGTTAGTATTAGTCCTTTTTTTATACCCTCCACCATAGCATGGAGGGTATATTAAGTTTGTCAGTCCGTATGTAACACACTTAAATATACATTTTAGACCCCACAAAGTATATATATTCTTGATCAGCATAAAATTCGATGTCGATTTTGCGATGTCCGTCCGTCAGCCCATCTGTCCGTCTGTGGAAATCACTCTAGCTTCCGAACGAATTGATGTAGATTGATCAAAATTTACTCAAATGTATGTTATGTCTACAGGACTTCTGATATTGAAAATTGGACATATAGGTCCACGTTTTGTTATAGCCTCCATATAACGGTACCTCCCGATATTCGGTATTTTGATGATTTTAGCGAAATTATTCACCGGATTTGTTTCAAATTTGGTATTTGAAGTTCGTAATGGATACTACAGCCTAAGACAGAACATTGTCTGTACAGGCCCACGTCTTCGTATATCCCCATATAACGGTACCTCTCAAAGTTCCGGACATTGTTGGTATTTGATGTTCGTAACAGATGCTACAGCCTATGACATTACATTGTCTGTGCAGGACCACGTTTTCGTATTGCCCCCATATAACTGTACCTCCCGATATTCCGTATTTTGATGAGTTTAGCGTCGTTATTAACAGGAATTGTTTTCAAATTTGGTATTTGAAGTTCGTAGCGGATACTACAGCCTAAGACAAAAAGTTGTCTGTGCAGGTCCACGTCTTCGTATAGCCCCCATATAATGGTACATCGCGATATTCCGTATTTTGATGATTTTAGCTACTTTTTTCACCGATGTTTTTAAAATTTCGCATTTGAATATTGTAATGACGTATGACAAAAGTTACCTATGCAGTTCCATGTCGTCGTATAGACCCTAATATTTGAAAACTACCTCGGTATCTCAATCCAAAATACCAACAGAGGCCACAATATAAAATTTCGGGATTCCACTTCTATTTCTTCACACAATTTGGAATTTAGTACTTAATAGTACTTTTTCATCAATTATAGTACACATTCCCAAAATCCCTTCCATATCTCAATTTCAGATACCAACACAGATCTCAATCTCAAATTTTAAGATTCCAGCCCTATCCTCTCACACAATACCAAAGTTAGTACCACTTAGTACTTTTCATAGGAATATAGGACGCATTTCCAAAATCACCACAAAATCTGAAATATACATATCATCAGTCATGTCAACATAAAATTTCAGGATTTCAGCTCTATTCCTTTAACCAATACCAAATTTGGTACTTTTCGTACAATTATAGTACACATTTCCGAAACCACTTCCATATCTTAACCACAGACATCAACAGAGACCTCAATCTCAAATTTGAGGATTCCAGCCCAATACATAAATTAATACAGTACTAAGTGGTATTAATTTATGTATTGGGTTAGAATCCTCAAATCGTACAAATATAGAAGGCATTCCCAAAACCACCGCCAAATCTGAAACAATGACCATCATTAATCTAAATTTCAGAGTTTTATCTCTATCTCTTCGGCCAATACCAAATATAGTACCATTCAGTATTTTTCGTACAATTATAGTACATATTTTCGAAACCATCTCCAAATGTCTAGGCTACACAGGAACTGCCAATATCATATTTCATTAGTCAAGCGCTATCTGTTCAGCCAATACCAAATTGTACCAAATTTTGTACCATATAGTACACGATTTTCCAAAATCACCTACATACCAAATCCTACAGTGCAACAGTAATCTTAATTCCAAATTTCAGGATTCTAGCTCTATCGGTTCACCCACTTTGAAATTGTAACAAATTTAGTACCATTTAGTACTTTTCGTGCACATGAGTACAAATCTCGAAAACTACCTCCATATCCCAATACTACACTCCGCCAGTAAAGTTAATTTCAAATTTCAGGATTCAAGCTCCATCCGTTCCTTCAAATTGTACCAAATTTAGGACCTTTTAATACTTTTCGTATTCATGAGTACACACTTCCAAAACTACCTCCTTACATCAACCCTACTACTCAACCATGATTCAAAATTCCAAATCTCGAAATTTTAGCTCTATCCGTTCTAGCTCTACTGCTTCCTCAAATGAAATGAATACCATATTTAGTAACTTTAAGTACTTTTCGATCTGTTCTAGTACGAATTTCCAAAAACTCAGCCTTTTTTGACCCCTTCGGTCCAGGAGTGACCATCACAAAAAATTTTTGGATTCCAGCTTCATCTGTTCTCCCAAAATTCAAACTGTACTAATTAGTACCGCTTAGTACTTTTTGTAAAGATGAATACACACTTCGAAAATTACCTCCATAAATCGACTGTACTCCTTAACATTGATTCCCATTCCATATTTCCAAAACGGTACTAAATGTAGTAAATTTTAGTACCTTTTGTGTACTTACAGTCCGAATTCCAAAACCTATTTGGTACATACAGGGTGAGATCAAAAACTGCAACCAAATTCCGACTACGCTCATTTCAAAGCCACTCGTCTGACAGCTGTTAAAATTATTTCAGTGACAGCTCATTATATTGTTTACAAGCGTACAAGCGTATAAGTTGTTTGTGATGTAATTTAAGCGTGATAGTGTGATTTCTTTATATTTGGCTGGAAAACCACAAGTGGCCATCGTTAGAGCACTCCAGCATTTAAATGTGAATAAAACTTTTGTGTCTCGTACCATCGCTCGTTACCGTGATACGGGTAGCGTAGCCCGACGTCAAGGAAGTGGACGGAAGAGAACATCAATATCAACAGATTCGAAAAGTGAAGGAGTGACTTCATCGCAACCCGCGTCGCAGTGGCTGAAAAATAGCTCCTCAGCTGAACATATCACAATATTCCATTTGGCAAATATTTAAAAATGAGCTTACCCCGAGCCATTGAAATTCCAAAAAGTGCAAGAACTTACACCGCAACAGAAAGAAAATAGACTCAAAAGAGCTAAAGAGTTGCTTCGCTTGGCCGAAAGTGGTGAACTGACGAACTTGGCTTTCTCCGATGAGAAAACATTCGTTGTCCAGCATATCGTGTTTATTTGCCAAAGAGGTCAGCTGAAAATGTGCACCTTCGGTTTGCCAGTGGCCACCAGAACTCAAGTGGCAGCCATTGTGATGGGTTGGGCCGCCAAAACAGCCGGTGGCCGCTCTCCGCTCGTATTAGTCGACCGTGGCTTCAGAATAAATGCCGAATATTATCGTGAAAATATTCTTTGACTTCGTTGCTTTTTTATCTCACCCTGTATATCATCAGTCAATTACTTTACTCTTTGATTAAAACAGATTCTACAACTCTGGATTCTGGAAAATTGTTCAAAAAAATGTATGACCTCTATTTGTATTACGATTCGAAAGTGAACGATGTGATTGAAACCAAAGCCCAATTGTCTCAATGCAATTGCCAAGTCCGAAAAAGCACATAAATTTCATTATATTCTTGCTCCATGAAAATTCCCAAGTTTTATACAATTTTCTCCATTTGTCACTATTGAACAGGAATCGAGTTCCTGATTTGCATAAGCTATGTGACAATTGAGAGTTATACACCATTTTTTGTATTAGAACAGGATCCACTCCCAAGCGATGGCGTAAGTATATACGTGGGTTTATACCATAAAATATCCACCATCTATGTCAACTTCAAATATAAACATGTTTACTGCCGGCACAAGGATGTGTAGGATTACAACAGCAACGACGGCAACACCAACACCTAATGTCTTGAAATGCATTTTAATTAATTTCGTTACGCACGTGCAGAATTTCTTGCACGCCTGCGTGTTCGCATTAAACGGATAAAGAAGACGAGTTAGAAGTAGACGGAGAACGACAACTTTAGTTAGACAGGATTTGAGGGGATCAGTAATGCCGGTTTATGGTCGTTTTTCTGCAACGAATGCGGATTTTTATGTCATCCTGTTTTACGGATGAACCTGCTAGCCAGCCAGTCAGTCAGTTAGTCTACCTGACACTTGGCCATTTCATGCCGACACAAATGAACAACATTTCAAACACCTTCGTTCGCAAAGAATGTAACAGCCAGTAGGGGAGAATTACTAAGTGCAAGGCATTGCTACCATAGTTTCATAGACACATTGCGCTCAAAGGAATGATATGTTTCAAAAAAATCCCAGCAGTTGGTACTGAAGCGAAAAATCGTCTTTGGCCACTGTTTTATGGTTGGTAGATGGCTTTGATATTCCAATTAAATGATATGCGTTAAAATTTGACACTGATGGGTTGTTAGTTTCTAATTTGGAATTAGCTATTTTGGCAGAAAATCGCATAACATTTGGAAGTTAAAATAAAAAATTGGTAGAAATAAAAGAAAACCTTTAAAAGTTGTTCAACTCGCCCGTTGGGGAAAATATTTCCCATGTAAATATATGTTCATACATTTTGATGATTTTCGCTACATCATTCAACGGAATTGTTTCAAATTTGGTATTTGAAGTTCGTAATGGACACTACAGCCTATGACAGAAAATTGTCTGTACAGGTCCACGTTTTTGTATAGCCCCCATGGTACCTCCATATATTCGGTATTTTATGATTTTTTTAATATTGTAATGGCTTATGACAAAAGTTGCCTATGCAGGCCCACGTCGCCGTATAGACCCTAATATAACGGCTACAGTCGGTATTTGTAAGATTTTAACATAATTTTTCACAGATTTTATTTTTTTTTTTTTTGAAAATTGCTAAATTCGTTCCAAATGGTGGAGGCTATTCAAAGCTCGGCACGACTGAACTTACAGTTTTTTACCTGTTTGTGTACAGAAGGATTTATAAAAAGTTTTTTTATGTATAGAACGTTAAATAAGGCATTAAATGCATAAGAGACTTGCAGAAAATCTTCTTAAGCTATATATAGGAGACATCCCCCCTCTTCCACATTTTTTTAAATCTTCGAACAAGGATTCCTTGGCATGTTCGCATTTTAGGTACATAGTATCTGCTACATGTATCTATATTAAAAAAAGACTGACTGATTGACTTAAGGATTCATCAACGCCCAGACGAAACGGCTGCAGCTAGAATCTTTAAATATTAGTTGAGGGCCACCACTTGGTCCAAAGAGGTTTGATAAGGCTGGGTTTTTGGAAATGCGTACTAGATTCGTACCTTTCTAGTACGCATTAAAAGGTACTAAATACAGGGAGAGATGAAAAAACTGCAACCAATTTCAGACTGCTGTTATTTCTAAGCCACTCATCCGACAGTTGTTAAAATTATTTCAGTAATAGCTCATTATATTGTTTACAAGTGTGTAAAAATGATTCGTGATGGAATTCAAGCGTGATAGTGTGATTTCTTTATATTTAGGCGGAAAACCACAAGTGGCTATCGTTAGAGCACTCCAGCATTTAAATGTGAATAAATCTTTTGTGTCTCGTACCATCGCTCGTTACCGATTACGTGATACTGGTAGCGTAGCCCGACGTCAAGGAAGTAGACGGAAGAAAACAACAACACCAGCAGAAATGGTTCGAAAAGTAAAGAAGCGACTTGATCGAAACCCACGTCGCAGTGGTGGAAAAACAGCTCGTGAGCTGAACATATCGCAATATTCCATTCGGCAAATATTGAAAAATTAGCTCGGGGTAAAGCCATTGAAATTCCAAAAAGTGCAAGAACTTACACCGCAACAGAAAGAAAATATACTCAAAAGAGCTAACGAGTCGCTTCGCTTGGCCAAAGTTGGTGAACTGCCGATATTTGGTTTTCTCCGTCTAGGATGAGAAAACATTCGTTGTAAAGCAGTTTGTAAACAAACAAAATGTGCACCTTCGGTGTTTACTTGCCAAAGAGGTCAGCTGAAAATGTGCACCTTCGATTGGCCACTAGAACTCAAGCGCCAGCCATGGTGATGGCGTGGGCCGCCATAACAGCCGACGGTCGCTCCTCGCTCGTATCAATCGACCGTGGCATCAGAATAAATGCCGAATATTATCGCGAAAATATTCTGGAGGGTGTATTAAAGCCATGGGCACGCCAAAGTTTTGACCGCAGACCTTGGACATTCCAACAGGACTAAGCAGCATCGAATTCAGCACGCGCCACTCAAGAATGGATACAAAATGAGGTTCCTCGCTTCATTTCCAACGCACAATGGCCACCAAAATCTCTAAAAACTCAGGATACCAAAGAATGGTTGGCACTAAAAAATACCAAGAGTGGATCACCTCAAGCAAGAGCTTTGCCAGGAATGGGCCAAAATACCGCAGAGCAACATTCGGGCAGAGTGTAACGGTTTCATTGGCCGTTTGAAGGCCATAATTCGTTCCAATGGTGACCAATTCGAACAAATCTAAACTTATTTTTAAAATTTAATTTCCGACATTTTTTTTTTTCTTTCAAAAAAAATTTGAAAAAAAAAAATTAAAAATTATGGCATTTGATTTTTTTACAGTTTTTCATCTCAATTTGCATTAGTACACTAGTACAATTATAGTACATATTTCCGAAACAAACTCCATATGTGCGGGCTAAAGTTGAACAGCTACCCTAATACCAAATTTCAGATTTCAAGTACTATCTGTTCACCCAACACCAAATTGTACCAGATATAGTACTATTTAGTAATTTTCGTACAATTATAGTTGGTATTTCCAAAACCACAGCCAGATCTTAATACCATATACGACAGAGACCTCAATATTAAATTTCGGGATTTCAGTTCTATAAATTCACTCAGTACAAATTTAGTAGCATTTAGTACTTTTCGTATAATTTTAGCACACATTTGCAAAACAAATTATCGCAATGAAAATTTCATTTCAGTTTCAGCTCTATTCTATTCCTATATTTCGTACAAATATAGGACGCATTTCCAAGCCCACCCCCAAATCTTACCACCATTTAGTACCTTTCGTACAATTATAGTACACATTTCCAAAACCACTTGCATATCCTCAGGCTACACATGAACAGCGACCCTAATACCAAATTTAAGATTTCAGGCACGATCTGCTCACCCAATACCAAATTAAGTGCTATTTCGCACTTTTCGTACAAATATAGGTCGCATTTCCAAACCCACTCCCAAAACTCAACCTCAGATATCAACAGTTATCTTAGTATCGAATTTCATAATTGTACCCACAACTCTTCAACCCAGACCAAAATTTAGTACCATTAGCACTGTTTCGTAAAAATATGGTACACTTTTCCGGCAACATATTTCCAGGTTGCATATGAACAGCGATCTAACACCAAATTTTAGATTTCAAACTCTATCTATTCACCCAATACCAAGTTGTACCAAATATAGTATAATTTGGTACTTTTCGTTTCGTTTTTATCACAAACAGGGATCCCAATACGAAATTTTAAAATTCCAGCTTTATCCTTTCACCTTAAACCAAACGCCTTGGTACATCTATCATGCACTCCATAGGTGGCTCTCATTTTAAACTTCATCCCAAATTCTAATGCTTTATACCCTCAGCCATATGGCTAGAGAGGGTATTTATCATTTGATATGGTCAAAACGTTCCTAGTCGATGTAACGGTTTTAGACCCTAGGTCTCTTTGGACAAAATCCGTTCCAGAACATTTGGAGTCGATCTAGCGATTTCCGTCTGTCTGGCTGGCTGGTGCGCACCATAACTCTCGAAAATGTATCCGATTTGGTCCAAACTTGGTACATCGCAATATTTTTGTCAAATTTAGATCAAGTTTGGAGATGGGCAATATCGGTCCACTCCTTCTGGTACCTACCCCACAAATGGTCGAAATTTTCAAAAAAATATATTTTCTGCACAGAAAGGGAAGCGATAATTCGATTTTGCTCCAACTTTGCAAATCTTAATATTTGCATCAGTGCTAGGTCAAGTGTGAAAATGGACAATATCGGTCCACTCCATCAAGTACCTCCTCCACAAATGGTCAAAATTTGGAATAATTACAACTCTCATAATATGTGATGTAAGAGTCCGATTGCCTTCACACATGCCAATATTTACGTTAGCCCAAGGTCTGATGTTAAGATGGAATATATCGGTCCATTCCTTCTGGTACCTACCCCACAAATGGTCGAAATTAAAAAAAAACATATTCTGCACAGAAAGAAAAGCGATATTCCGATGGTGCTCTATCTTTGCAAATCCTAATATTTACGTCAGTTCTAGGTTAGGTGCAAAAATTAACAATATCGGTCCAATCCATCAAGTGCCTCCCCCACAAAGGGTCAAAGTTTTGAATAACCAAAACGTTTATAAAATCCGAAATAAGTATCAGGTTCTCTTAATATTTCACAAAACATTTTTCCTAACACAAGATCTCTTTCTGGTACCTCCCTCAGAAATTCTCAACATTTTGAATATCCACGAAGCTCATAAAAAGCGAAATCAAAAGGATTATGACTGAAAAATCATCCTTTAAAACGTCCTAAAATCGAAGTTTAATCTCTACACATCATAAAATCGACAATGTTGTTCGAAAGCCGAAAAATATCACACAGGGAAATTTCCATTTACCATCTTTATTGGAATTTCCAGTTCTCACATTTACATATTTTGTCGGCATTTATTGTTTGAAAATTCCTTTACATGCCACTCACTAAAGGAAAAAATATCAGCGCTCTCTAGACACCAAAAAGAACTGCAACATCATTAAAAGACCATAAACGTGTTAATAGCTGTGTTCATACCAACCCATTTTCTTTTCTAGCCAATCAACCATAACTGGACATTTTTTTTTTCATTTTGTGTCTAGATTGTGTTAAATTCCTCATAAAGATGTGGCCAAACAATGTGTCGGCAGCAGCAGCCCTCCCAGGCTATGGGTTTTAAAGCCCGGCCTCTGTGTGTGTTGTAATCTGTCTTTGATGTTCTCAAACTGCAATTCTATGCAGCCATTATCCAGAGTCTTTCAAAGTCTTAATTACCATTGTTCATATTGTTGTTGCCATTCTATGAAGCCAGCACCAGCATCATCCGCACTTGCCCACATTCTCTGTTATCGCCATTCACCTGTGTGTGTGTGTGTGTGTGTGCCCAAGTGTTTGTGTACACAGATGCATTTGGCTGCACCTCCCTCCATTGCAAGCCATTTGTTGGGTTTTTTCTCTCTCAACGACTTGCAACAATGTTCAGGTGTCAAAAATCTCAAGTTTATGTTAATGCATACTTTTGGTCGGCTAGCCGGTGAAGTTGGTGCGGAAATGAAATGTGAAAAAATTCCCATCAGCAGTTAATCCTTGGGATTTTGCCACCAGCAGCATGAACTGAACGCACACGTGCAAAGGAATTTCCTCAAGCTAAGAATAGTTTTGTGCCTAATTCACCATTCAGTTCTGGAATTTGATTTGTTTAGGGCAAATATTTATTTTAATCACATTCTGAATTCCTTTAACACTTTTGTTTGTTTTCTAAACAAAAAGTAAGATTTGGAACGTCATATCCACATAACAGGGTGATTTAAGTCCCTCACTTTGTAGGATCGTTAGAAGTAGTGGTTCAATTCCTTTCAGTGGCATTGGCCGAGCAGCTAATGTTTACGTCAAGCAACTAGGGGTTTAAGTTTCCCTTCCTTTTTGATTCAATAAAAAACAAACATTTTTTGCCAGTACCACTTCTAAAGGGTAACTTTTTAGCTATGCAGGGTGAGATAAAAAAACTTCAACAAAGTCAAACGACATAATTTTAGCATCACATTTTTAGAATATGTTAAGATGTGTTCGAATTGGTTACCTTTGGCACGAATTATGGCCTTCAAACGGCCAATGAAACCGTTACAGGCTGCCCGAATGTTGCCTTACGGTATTTTGGCCCATTTCCAGTGAAGCGCTTGCTTGAGGTGTCCGACACTTTGGTACTTTTTAGTACCAACTTTGCTTATCAAAATACTCCAGACACAATAATCCAACGGATTGGTACCCGGAGATTTTGGTGGCCATTGTGCGTTGAAAATGAATCGAGGCAGCTCATTTTGTAACCATTCTTGAGTGGTGCGTGCTGAATGCGATAGTGCATAGTCCTGTTGGAATGTCCAAGGTCTGCGGCCAAAATGTTAGCGTGCCCAAGGGGTTAATACATCCTCCAGAATATTTTCGCGATAATATTCGATATTTATTCTGATGCCACGGTGGATTAATACAAGCGGAGAGTGACCATCGCCTGTTATGGCGACCAACACTATCACCATGGCCGGCACTTGAGTTCTGGTGGCCAACCGAAGGTGCACTTTTTTAGCTGACCTCTTTGGCAAGTAAACACGATCATTTTGTTTGTTTACAAACTGCTGGACAACGAATGTTTTCTCATCGGAGAAAACCAAATTCGGCAGTTCACCACTTTCAGCCAAGCGAAGCACCTCTTTAGCTCTTTTGAGTCTATTTTTTTCTGTTGCGGTGTAAGTTCTTGCACTTTTTGGAATTTTAATGGCTTTACACCGAGCTAAGTTTTCAGTATTTGCCGAATGGAATATAGCGATATGTTCAGCGCACGAGCCATTTTCGGCCACGGCGATGCGGGTTCAAATCAAGTCGCCTCTTTACTTTTCGAACCATTTCTGCTGATGTTGCTGTTTGCTGACGTCGGGCTACGCTACCAGTATCACGGTAACGGCAACGGGACACAAAAGATTTATTCACATTTAAATGCTGGAGTCCTCTAACGATAGCCACTTGTGGTTTTCCAGCCAAATATAAAGAAATCACACTATCACGCTTGAATTTCATCACGAATAACTTTTTTTCTGGAAAATTCTTACCAAAATGGTTTTGTATACTTGTAAACTGTCACTGGAATAATTTTAACAGCTGTCGGACGAGTGGCTTCGAAATGACAGCAGTCTGAAGTTGGTTGCAGATTTTCATCACGAACGTCGCTTGCAAATCAGACAGCAGTCTGAAGTTGGTTGCAGATTTTCATCACGAACGTCGCTTGCAAATCATTGAATTTTATTACAACAAGTTAAATAGTATCAGCCGGGTTAGCCGGCGGATGTATACCCCCAGCCTTGCGTTATGAGGATTCAAACTGTTGACCACTTATGGGGGTAGCTCCGAAGAAGTCGGACAATATTATCTATTTCGCATCTGACCTAAGTCTGATATAAATCTTACAATGTACCAGATTTGATTATTGTGACCCTTTATAGGAGGAGGTATCAGAAGAGGTAAACCGATTTTGTTAGCAGAAATACTCGAATATGCGAAAATTAGAAAGGATTCGATGCTTATTTCACATTTTATGAGAAATATAATTATTCAAAATTTTGTGCCCGTTATGGATGAGGTACACGAAGGAGTGATCCGATATATTTCATCTTCATGCCAGATCTTGTGTTGATAGAAATATTCATATGTGTCGAGTCTGAAGGGAATCGGATGTTAATTTCGCGTTTTATGAGTTTCATGGATAAATGACCCTTTGAGGGGGAGGTACCAGAAGGAGTGGGTCCATACATCCCACTTGGAGTGAAAATCCGACGAATGTTTTGCAAAATCGATGCATCTAGAAAAAGTCACAGTTTGGTGCGGTTTATGGGTGGATGGCATTATTGGACCGTAATTCTTCAAGCGGTACCGTAAAATGAAACCCAACTTTTTTAGCCCAAAATGCAAGGTTTGACTTGCAAGGCATGTGATTTAAACAAGACGGAGCAACATGCCACACAACACGCGTATTTATTGGGAGTCTGCTTAACATTTGAGGTTACTTATCCGCACAGATCGTGCGATTTTACGCCTTTATACTATTTTCGTGGGGCCATGTTAATGCTCATGTCTATACGGAAGAGTTCGATTCAATTGACGCATTGGAAGACAACGTTGAAGCATTTATTCGTGAGATGTCGGTCGAAAAATTAGAAGGAATAATTTGGTGTCCGATGGAATTGCAATTTTCGAGTTTCGAAAAAACGAAAGTTGTGCTGAATTGTGCTAGGTTTGTGTCGATTTTTTTTCAAAAATCGAAAAATATCAGAGATATTCGCAAAAGGATTTTTTAAGGATCTAAGAGAATTGGAATTTTCGAATTTCAAAAAAAAAAAAATAAATAAATAAATGAATGTATAAATAAATTTGAAAATTGCAATTCCCTCAGATTTTTAAATGCTAGGCAAAATGTGCGAACGTTTTCGGGCCTCTTAGTATTTTTCTGGTCATGACTACATAATAGCCGTACATAAGTTTGGTTTAGGGGTCCGAAACTCTTTTGGTACTATAGAATACTTGGTACTTCATCCCAATAATTTTATTAACCTAAGGTATGTCGTTAAGATGGGAAATATTGGTCCACTCCTTCCGGTACGTCTCCCACAAAAGGTCGAAATTTAAAAAAAAATATTTTCTGCACAGAAAGTAAAAGGATAATCTGGTTTTGAACTAACTTTGCAAATCCGAATATTTGCGTCAGTACTAGGTCAGGTGCGAAAATGGACAATATCGGTCCACTCTATCAAGGGTCACAATTTTAATAATTACAACTCTTATAAAACATGACTTTCACACATCCTAATAATTATACCCTTCACCTTATAAAGGAGGATATATTAACTTTGTCATTCCGTTTGTAATATCCCTAAATATTCATCGAAGACCCCATAAAGTATGTATATTCATAAACAGCATAAAATTCTAAGTTGATTTAACGATGACCGTCGGTCTGCCCGTCTGTCTGTGGAAATCACGATGCAGCCCACATTATTTGACGTAGAGCGTCAAAATTTAGCAGAACAATTAGTATTGTGACTAGGATGGTTCGTATTGAAAATGAGACATATAGGTCCACGTTTGGATATAGTCCCCATATAATGGTACCTCCCGATATTCGGTATCTGAAAATTGGTATTTGTAGGGTATTTTGATGATTTTTGGCACATTTTCCTACGAAATTTTCTAAAAATTGGAATTTGCTGGCCATAATGGGTTCCAACTCCGGTGCCTAAACATTGTTTGTATAGACCCACGATTTGGTATAGCCCCCATATAACGGTACCTCTCGATATCCCGTATTTTGATGATTTTTGCCATGAATTTGTCTATAAATCGGTATTTGTGGGTCATAATGGGTTCTAGCTCCGGTGGCGAAACATTGCATGCAAAGGTTCACGTTTTTGTATAGCCCCATATAACGGTACCTCTCGATATTCGGTATTTTGATGATTTTTGTCACATTTTCCCACTAATTTGTCTAAAAATTAGAATTTATTGGCCGTGATGGGTTCTAGCTGCGGTGGCAAAACATTGTATGTAAAGGCCCACGTTTTGGTATAAACCCCCATCGGTTCCTCCAGATATTCGGTATTTTGATGATTTTTGCCACATTTTTTCACGGATTTGTCAGAAAATTGGTATTTGTAGGTGACAATGGGTCCTAGTTCGTGTGGTGAAATATTGTATATATGGGCTCACCCTTTGATATGGTACCTCTCGATTTTGGCATTTTGATACTTTTTCCCACATTTACCCACGAATATGTCTAAAAATTGGTATTTGTGGGTCATAATGGGTTCTAATGTTTCCTTCACCCTAAGGTGGAGGATATTAAAAATGTTTTTTCACTAGCTTTGATGATTTTAGCGGCATTATTCACTGGAATTATTTAAAGTTTCGTATTTGGGTATTACAGCCTGTGACAGAAAACTGTCTATGAAGGTCCAGGCCTTTGTATAGCTCCCATATAAAGGTACCTCGCTATATTCGGTATTTTGATGATTGTAGCAACAATTTTCAATGAAATTGTCTGAAAATCCACGCAGAGAGTTCCTTCTGCGTACTTTACCTCTATATATGACCACCATATCATATAGCCCCCATATAAAGGTACCCCCGATATTCGGTATTTTCATGATTTTAGCGACATTATTCGCCGAAATTGTTTCAAATTTCGTATTTAAAATTCGTAATGGGTACTGCAGACTATGACAAAAAATTGCAGGTATGCAGGTCCAGATCTTCGTATAGCCCCATTATAACGGTACCTCCCTATATTCTGTATTTTTGTAACATTATTTCATGTTTGAATATTGAATTTTTGAATGGCCTATGACAAAAATTGTCTATGCTTCATATAGACCCCAATATAACGGCAACTTTTTTAACGAATTTTTTTCATTTAATTTTTTTTGAAAATTTCCAAAAGCGTTCCAAATGGTGCAGGGTATTCAAAGTTCGGCCGAACTTACTGTATTTTATTTTTTATTTATTGTGAAGCTCTCCTGTTGTACCCTTTAGAAGTTATGAGTGTTTTTGACGAACAGGGACACCAATAAAAAACAATTTTATCTAACATTTGTTATTGTACCATGCCGCTTGCCATCTAAAACACCTCAATTCAAAATATTTTTTTTTTTGTAATTTTATCAGATTTCAACTTTATTCTGAACCTGTTTTATTTTCATTTTTTTAACAATAATATATTTATAAACTAAGTCGCCATTTAAATAATATTAAAACTAAAAAATCGCATGCAATTTATTTTAAATTATTGGAACTGGTTGATGTGGCGGCATTTATTGTAAAATTCCTATTGTGAAATGAAGAATATTGGGGATTATTACCACGAGCAGAGCTCGCTGCTGCCGGTGACGATGTCGCTTGATTTTGCCCTGGCTGCGACAAAATATTCAATACCAAGTCACTCATACGTGCACGCATCTGTAAGTTTTGTAAATCATTCATTTTCTTCATATGCGGCAGGAAACTGACCAGAAAATTATAATCTGGATCACCGCTATGGTCAATGGCACGATGTATATCTTCTCGTGTCGACTGCATTAGTTTGTGTTCTTCACGTTCTAGATTTTCGAGAAAATGAACATTTTTTTCGCTACGCGATGAATTTGAAAATTCTTTTGTGTTGTTGTCGTTATTGTTGGGAGTTGGAGTTGCCGTACTCGTTTCTTTTGGCAGTATTGCCACTTTTATTGCTGGTGGCAGTGGTAATGGTAAACGGGCGGATGATGATGTTGTCGCTTCATTGGATTGGGTTACTGGAGGTGTTGTAGTGGATGATGTTCTCTGGGCCTCGTTGCTGGTCTTCGGTCCATTGATTACGGATATTTTAGCTGGTATATGTTTGAATTGTTGCTCTGGCAACAATGTATCGATATCTTGAAATTCCAAATCTGTCATATCGGCATCATCATCATCAAATTCCTCGATGAAGAATACTTCTTGATCACCACCATCCATAAACGACGTTGGCTCCACTTTAATGTCGAAAACATTCGCTTCATGATTGCAATCATCTGTTGAATTGGTATTTTGATCCTGTTCAATTTCAAAGCGAGTTCGCCGTTTACGCTTCTTGTCTCTTATAAAGCTTAGATCATGGAAATGAGTCCATTTACTCTCATAGCTGATTTGAGGATCATAAATACCCAAGGCTTCGTCACGTGCCCGACGAAGGTCGCAGCGTTTTACCAAAGCACGGTAGGAATCGCGTAAATTTTTCCATTTACGTCGACACTGTTCGACTATAGCGCCAAGCAATAACACCAGCAGCATCGTTTCATAAGACAGTCAGTCATATACACACATACCGTGGGCACCAAACCAGTTGCAGCAAACGATACAAAAAGGCGAACAGAGCAAAAAGAGAGATGAGAGAATAAAACGTTACTCAATAACTACACACACACACGCATATGTACATTTGTTGTTGTCACATTTAATGTCGATAAGCAACGAAGCAACAGCTCAGGTAACGAAAATATCTTAGCTAGCTTTCTTCTTGTTTTTTGTTTTCTTTTACTTACCATCCTCAACGCCAAGAACAGCTGCCAGTTCTTTCCACTGCCTGCCAACTTCGGTGTACGACTTGTTGTGCTCATGATTCAAGTCCCATAAAGCTGGTCTTTTGCGCACTTCGTCGATTAAACGCTTGGCATCTATTTCGTTCGACATTTTCCCTTCAACTAACGTGGCATCGTTAGTGGTGTTCGTCGATTAGCCAGTGAGCGCAACACTGAGCACAGCGAATTCAATGTGGAATTCAAGGAGAGAATAGAGTCCACTCATGCAATCTCTCTTTGAATGTTAATAACAAGGGGTTCTCAACGTAGTTTGATTATTATTTTTATACTCTCCTGCATGGAAATGAGGGTATATTAAATTTTGTCATTTCGTTTGTAACACCTCCAAATATTCGTAGGAGATACCATACAGTATATAAAGGGTGATTTTTTAAATGAATATGGAAGCTCATTAAATTCTGAAAAATCCATGAGATCTTTATTGGAATTAATAGTAGGGTCCGTATAATTTAAGAATTAAAGATTATTTCATGTAATTGTCGACCACGACTGTGTCTAAAATAGTCCATCTGCTTAGTCTAGTTTTGGAAAATTCTTGCCAAAACCTTTTGAAAATTTGCAGAAAAAATAGAGAGGGCAAGATCCCCTCCTTCCATATTTTTGGAAATTTTGAATTAAGATTCCTCAGCATTCAAGCATTTTAGGTATATAGTGTATTCGATAATATTGCAGACAAAAATACAAGGAACATTTGTAAAGAAAATTTTAACCCTCAAGCGAGTCAAGGGCCCTTTTCAAATATATGGTTAAAAACAACGAAGTTAAAATATTCTACAAAATTTTTTGTCATAAAATTTTATTATAGGCCCAAGAAGACGCCAAGAGGGTAAATATTGCCTTAACCACCAGGAATGCATATACAGGGTGAGATGAAAAAGCTGCAACCAACTTCAGACTGCTGTCATTTCTAAGCCACTCGTCCGACAGCTGTTAAAATT
Source organism: Musca domestica (assembly GCF_030504385.1). Lineage (NCBI taxonomy): Eukaryota > Metazoa > Arthropoda > Insecta > Diptera > Muscidae > Musca > Musca domestica. The sequence goes on along the minus strand of NW_026712318.1, from coordinate 2,118,507 downwards.
ACTCCAGTTCAAAAGCATTTTGGTAAGAAATTTTAAGAAAAAAATGTATTCGTGATGGAATTCAAGCGTGATTGTGTGATTTCTTTATGTTTGGCTGGAAAACCACACGTGGTACTGGTAGCGTAGCCCGACTTCAAGGAAGTGGACGGAAGAAATCAGCAACATCAGCAGAAATGGTTCGAAAAGTAACGAAGCGTCTTGATTGAAAGCCGCGTCTCAGCGGCCGATAAATGGCTCGTGAGCTAAACATATCGCTATATTCCGCAATATTCGGCAAATATTGCAAAATGAGCTCGGGGTAACGCAATTGAAATTCCAAAAAGTGGAAGAACTTACACCGCAACAGAAATAAAATAGACTCAAACGAGCTAAAGGGTTGCTTCGCTTGCCCGAAAGTGGTGAACTGCCGAATTTGGTTTTCTCCGATGAGAAAATATTCGTTTGTAAACAAACAAAATGATCGGGGATCTTGTTTACTTGCCAAAGAGTTCAGCTGAAAATGTGCAACTTCGGTTCGCCAACAGAACTCAAGCCCCGGCCATGGTGATGGAGTGAGCCGCCAAAAAAGCCGCTGATCGTGTTATCGCGAAAATATTCTGGAGGGTGTATTAAAGCCTTAGGCATGCAAACATTTTGGCCGTAGACCTTGGACAGTACTCAGCACCATCGCACTCAGCACGCGCCACCCAAGAATGGTTACAAAATGAGGTTCCTCGCTTCATTTCCAGCGGACAAAAATATCCGCATACCAATCCGTTGGACTATTGTGTCTGGAGTATTTTGGAAGGTAAGGTTGGCACTAAAAAATACAAAAGTGTCGATCACCTCAAGCAAGCGCTTCGCCGGGAATGGTACAAAATACCGCAGAGCAACATTCGGGCATCGTGTGATGGTTTCATTTGCTGTTTGAAGGCCATAATTCGTGCCAAAGGTGACCAATTCGAACAAATCTAAACTTATTCTAAAATTTGATGCTATTTCCGACATTTTTTGCTTCCATTCAATAAAATTAAAAAAAGTAAAATAAAATTTATGGCGTTTGACTTTGTTGCATTTTTTTATCTCACCCTGTATATTAAAAACTCATTTAAGGGTTAAATACGTACTTAGTTAGTTTGTGCAAAAACCTGCAACAAAGCGTCCTTTTAGGGCGGTGACGTCGAAGACATAAATATTCTTGATCAAATTTCACTTAAAGTCACCAAAGAAACGAAATTTCTATTTTGATTTCGATCTCTACCATATTTATAACCTATCTTGTGTTGATGGAAATATGGGGATGTACGTAGTCTGAAGGGAATCCGTTGTTAATATGGGGATGTACGTAGTCTGAAGGGAATCCGTTGTTAATTACGTTATAGGCTTTATTGATATTCAAAATTTTGAGAAAGTGTGAGTCGATCTTGTGTTATAGAAATAATGACAGCAGATCTTGTGTTATAGAAATAATGGCATGTGTGAAATATGAAGGGCACCGGGTTCATATTTCGGATTTCATAATCGTTTTGGTTTTTCAAAAATTTGACCCTTTATGGGGGAGGTACCAGAAGGAATGGTCCAATTTGAAGACAATCGGACCCGTACATCACATTTTATAAGAGTTATAATTATTCAATTAATTTTTACCCATAGTGGAGGATGTACTTGGTGGAGTTTACGGACCTAGCACTGATGCAAATATTAGGTTTTGTAAAGTTGGGACAAAATCGGACTATCCTTCCTCTTTCTGCGCATTAAAATATTTTTTTTATTTTTTTGAAAACCTCTACCTTTTGTGGGGATGTACCAGAAGGAGTGCGCCGATATTGTCCATCTCCGAACTCGATCTAAGTTTAGTAGTAATATTACGATGTACCAAGTTTGGACCAAATTGGATACTACCTTCGACAGTTATCGTATCGGCCGGACATTCGTAGATGGACACCAAATGCTCTACAGCGGGTCTAAAACCCTCAGCCATTTGGCTGGGGGTATAAAAAAATAATTCGAATTATGTTAATTCATTATATTATTTATTTATTACTATTATACTTATTTGGTTACAACAACAACATATTACTATTATATTTATTTATTTTATATTTTATTTATATCTGATTATTATTCCCTTTAACATTACTTGTCTACTGATTTGTTACCGGCTCTTGTTTTACTGAAGCACTATTGCCCTTCTCATACTCCGCAATAACGAAACCTGAAACGGGGGCTGATAACGCTGACGCGTTGCTTGTAGCTGCTAAGGAATTGCTTGGCACCGCATTGGGCGCCAATGTACTCATAACCAAATCGCATATGCGTCTACGAAATCGTAAATTTTCAACAACATCCATTTTCTTCATGTGTTTCAAGAAACTGACTAGGAAATGATAATCTGGATCACCGTTATGCTTGTTGGCACGATGTATAGCTTCTAGAGAGGATTTCATTAGATGGTGTTTTTCCTGTTCGGGAGTTTCGATAAAATGTACATGTCGCTCACTTCGTGAGGAATATGGACAATCTTTTGTATTATCATTGGGAGTTGGGGTTGCCGTACTATTTTCATTTTCTTGTGTTGCCACTTTTATTGCCGGTGCCATGGGGAATGTTAATGGGGTTGTTGGTGAGGTCGCCTCTTCAATGGTCTGTGATACATGAGGGCTTGTTCTTAATTTTGTTTTCTGGATCACATTTGGGGATTCGGTTTCTTCAAGCGCTGCATTGATTACGGAGATTGGCGATGACAGTTGAGACGTTGTTAATGTGTTCTGGACCTCATTTGTGGTATTTGCTCCCTCATTGACGCCTGAGATTTTAGCCGGGTATTGCTCTGCCAACAATGTATTACTTCTAGAATTATCAGAGAGCGTATTTGAATTCCCAATAGCTTGAAATTCCAAATCTGTCATATCTGTATCATCATCATCGCCAAACTCTTCTATAAAGAACGTCTCTTGATCGCTGACACGCGTCGGTTCCACTTTAATTTCCGAAACGGGCGCTTCATTGCAATCATCTGTTGAATTGGTGTTTTGATCTTGTTCCATTTCAGAGCGCGTCCGTCGCTTACGCTTTTTGTCTTTTATAAAGCTTAAATCGTCATAATAGGCCCATTTAATCTCATAACTGCTTTGAGGATTCTGAATACCCAATGCTCTGTCGCGTGCTTTACGCCTCTCAAAACGTTTCACCAAGGTGCGATAAGTATCGCGTAAAATTTTCCATTTGTGTCGACATTGTTCGACTGTAGCGTAACCACAATTAGCAACAACGTCACAACATACAGAGGGCCAACGAACGAACACACAACCAGTTGTAGTCAGTAACAAAACAAACGATACAAAAAAAAAGGAATAGAAAAAATGAGAGAGAGAGAATAAAACGCTACTCAATAATAACGCACACACACACTCACACACATGTACATTTGTTGTTGTCGCATTTAATGTTGATAAACAACAAACCTATGACTACTGAGCTAACGAAAATATCTTAGCAGGCCAGCTAGCTGTTGTTTTCATTTACTTACCATCCTCAACGCCCAATACAGCTGCGACCTCTTTCCATAGCTTGATAACTTCGAGAGGCCATTTGTTAAACTCATGATCCAGGTCCCATAAAGCTGGTCTTTTGCGCACTTCTTCGATTAAACGTCTGCTATCTATTTCGTTCGGCATTTCCACTGTAACTAACGTGGCATCGTTAGTGGTGTTCGTCGCTTGCCCACTGAGAACAAACAGTGAGCACAGCGAATTCAATGTGGAATTCAAAGAGAGAATAGAGTCCACTCGCACTCACTTTGTGTTTTATTAAAACTTTTAATGACAATGGGTTCTCGGTATGTGTTTCGTGATTAGCGAATGACGAAACAGGTTGAAAAAATATACGAACTTAGCTACTGTGTGTTGTTGAACATAATTTATTTTCTTTGAATACGAAGTTTACAAACGATATAACCTACCGACAAAAAATGGTATACCAACCTATTATTTAAGCGAAAGTAATTGTACTTTCCACATGTATGAATGTGGATGCGGGCATACAGTTATTATCAATAAAATATTGTTAATTAGAGCCATGGTACAACAAGGAGGTAATGCTGGTTCGTAAAACTATTAAATTGCAGTCCTGAGGCTTCACCAGCTTCCTGTCGAAATTATTAAAAAATTGGATGCAACAAGTTAAATAGTATCAGTCGATCGGAAACAGATGTATACCCCCAGCCTTGAGTTATTATTATTCTAACTTTTGACCCTTTATGGCGGAGGTTCCGAAGCAGTTGGTCAATATATTGCCCAATTCGTATTTGACCTAAGTCTGATATAAATACGTGTCATATTTGGTTTTTATATCGTCTACTTCCTTTACTTTATATGAGATAATTGCAATTTTTTGGAAAATGTTCGACATCGGTGTGAGGTACCAAATATAGCGGTCTGATAAAAATTATGATAAGTGCAAAATTTAAAGGGAATCGAACATTTATATCCAATTTTATAAGAAAATTCCGATTAATTACATAGATAGAATCCGACTAATTACATAGATAGATAGAATCGCCGACTTGTTTCGAAATTATGACAGATATAAGTATTGGAAATTGTGAGCCTTTACGGTTGAGGTACCAGAACGTCATCTTCAAAACTGACTTTTCGTTAGCAAAAATGTTGGGATGTGTGAAATTCGAAGAGAACCGGATACTTATTTCGTATTTTATGATCGTTTTTGTTAGTCAAAGTTTTGAATTTTGTGGGGGAGGTACCAGAAGGAATATTGCCATTTTCATAGCAGATCTTCTGCTAGTAAAAATAATGGGATGTGTGAAATATGAAGAGAGCCGGATGCTTATTTCAGATTTAATATTTTTTTTTTCAGATGTGCCAAGTCTGAATGGAATCTAATGTTAATTTCGTGTCTTATGAGCTTCATGGATTTTAAAAATGTTGACCCTTTGTTGGGGAGGTACTTAATGGAGTGAACCGATATTGTCCATTTTCTTACCTGACCTAGAACTGATGCAAGGATTTGCAAAGTTGGAGCAAAACCTGATTTTCTTTTCTATCTCTCTCTCTCTCCCTGCACTAAAATATATTCTTTGAAAATCTCGACCTCTTGTGGGACAAGTACCAGAAGATTTGGACCGATATTGCCCATCTCCGAACTCGATCTAACTTTGAGAAGTACCAAGATTGGATTAAATCGGAAACACCCTTCGAGAATTATTGTGCGCACCAACCAACCAGCCAGACAGACGGACGGACATTGTGATAAAAAAAACTGCATCAAAGTCAAACGCCATAATTTTTACATTTTTTTTATTTAATTGAATAAATGCAAAAAATGCCGGAAATAGCATCATATTTTCGAATAAGTTTAGATTTGTTCGAATTGGTCACTTTTAGCAGGAATTGGCCTTTAAACGGTTGCTTGAGGTGTGTAGATTTGGTATTTTTAGTGCCTACCTTGCTTTCCAAAATACTCCAGACACAATAGTATTGGTAGGATTGGTATCCCGAGATTTTGGTGGCCTGCGCTGGAAATGAAGCGAGAAACCTCATTTTGTAACCATTCTTGGTGGTGCGTGCTGAGTGCGATGGTGCTGAGTTCTGTTGGAATGTCCAAGGTCTGCGCCCAAAATGTTTGCTTGGCTTTAGCTTTAATACACCCTCCAGAATATTTTCGGGATAATATTCGGCATTTATTCTGATGCCACGGTCGATTAATAAGAGCGGAGAACGACCATCGGTTGTTTTGGTGTCCCACACCATCACCATGGCCGGCGCTTGAGTTCGGGTGGCCAACCGAAGGTGACCATTTTCAGCTGACCTATTTGGCAAGCAAACACGATCAGTTTGTTTGTTTACAAACTGCTGAACAACGAATGTTTTCTCATCGGAGACAGAGAAAACCAAATTCGACAGTTCACCACTTTCGGCTAAGCGAAGCAACTCTTTAGCTCTTTTGAGTCTATTTTCTATATGTTGCGGTGTAAGTTCTTGTACTTTTTGTAATTTAAATCGCTTTTTCCCGAGTTCATTTTTCAATATTTGCCGAATGGAATATTGCGATATGTTCAGCTCACGAACCATTTTTCGGCCAATGTGACGTGGGTTTCAACAAAGTCGCTTCTTTACTTTTCGAAACATTTCTGCTAATGTTGTTGTTTTCTTCCATCCACTTCCTTGACGTCGGGCTACGCTACCAGTGTCACGGTAATAAACGATGGTAGGAGACACAAAAGATTTATTCACATTTAAATGCTGGAGCGCTCTAACGGTAGTCACTTGTGGTTTTCCAGTCAAAAATAAAGAAATCACACTATCACGATTAAATTCCATCACGAATAACTTTTTTTCTGGAAAATTCTCACCAAAATGCTTTTGTACGCTTGTAGACAATATAATGAGCTGTCACTGAAATAATTTTAACATCTGTCGGACGAGTGGCTTAGAAAAGACCGAATTCTGAAGTTCGTTGCAGTTTTTTCATCTCACCCTGTATATATACTTTGTTATGTCTAAAATTATTATTTCGATGAGTTACAAACGGAATGGTGGAGGGTATAAAAATCGTGTATATTATACCTTCCATCATTCTAAGGAGGGTATGTTAGCTTTGTCATTTCGTTTGCATCTCCTTGAAATACTCATGATAAAATCAACAAAGTTTGTAATGGGTACTACAGCTTTTAACAAAAAATGTCGTATGCACGACCACGTCTTCGTATAGCCCCCATATAACGGCACCTCTTGATATTGGGTACCTCTATATATTCATGAGTTTGGGAACATTTTTCATAGGAATTGTTACAAATTTTGTATTTGAATGTCGTAATGAGTACTACAGCCTATGACAAAAAATTATTGATGAAGGTCCACGTCTTCGTATAGCTCCCATTTAACGGTTTTCATATAAGCGGTATTTTTCAGAATTTTGGCAAATTCTTTTAAAATTGTGGAGGGTATTAAACTGTTGCTTTTTTACTCGTTTTTGAATTGCTTGTGTTTTTTATTTGAAAAGCTTTCATATATCGCTTAAATATAATGTAACAGAATAACTTATAAATAATTAATTCGATCGCTAAATAATGATAATCCTTAAAACTATTTTTGGAACCATTCGGTGCGCATAGAATGACATCACACTTGGAATACCCATATCTTGTTTGACCCTTATAGTCCTTATATTTACGTCTGCCTTTATCAGTCATATTTTCCTGCCAATGCTGGCTTCCATCATATCGCATAGAATTTATGGGAGCTACTTTTCGATTTTTACCGGATGTTGAAGAACTTACTGAAATACCATATCACTTTATGAGAGCATGCTCGCTGATTGGTTGGGGCAAAGAGGCCATTTGCCCTGTCGTTGCCAAAGCTCAAGATGTTTATACATTTTCTTATATTCCAGTGTTCGTTGTCCATTTTGTACTCTGACCATAAGTCCTCCCAGTTGATCTAATGGAAATTCTGTACAAAGGCAGAAAGAGATCCATTTTGTCTACGCCACCCATATTTTTTTTCGGCTACGTTAGCTCTGTTATTTCGATATTTTCTTCTTCGACGAAAAATCGGTGCAATTAATTTTGGGTTTCGGAACCATGAATTGAGGAAACAGGTTGTTCAATTCCTCCATTAAGCCATCGGAGAAGAACCATATTGTTCGAGCGTTCTATGAAACTTCCAAGGACTTCTTTGCATTACTGGTATTCATATTGTAGATCAATTCTTCAGTTCTTTCATGTTGGCCATATCCTTTTTTCGTGAAGGGGCAGGCGTACGGACTACCCACTATGAATGGAATTCGGTTTCGTTTTGCAAAGTAGGCATTAAAATGTTCAATACCAGGCTACTCATGCGTGCGCGAAACTCAGCATTTTGTATTGGATTCATTTGCTTCAGTTGCGGTAGAAAACTGACGAGAAAATTAAAATTGGGATCATTGGCGTGAGTTTGAGCTGATATCGTAACATTTTGTGTCATTTTCAATAGACTGCGTAATTCCTGCTGAAGACCTTCGATTCGAGAGGGACAGTGACAATTTCCTTGGTTTTTATTAGCAACAGGGCTTGGTATTGTTTGTGTGGCAGCTTCAATGCTCGTTGAGGTGGGGGCGGTGGTGGTGATAGTGCCAACATCTTTGCTTTGTTTTGGTTCAAAACTTTTATTTGATTTTTTGTTATCATTACAGGAAACCTCAATATTTGCTGATGTTTGTTTTACATTTTGTTGCGGCTGAATCGAATTTATGTTAGTCTCCTCTGCCGACCAACCATATTCCTGCTCAAATTCCATATAGAGCCTATCGATTACATCTGCATCATCATCTTCAGAGTACCTTTGTTCATCGCCAATCTCAGGTGATTCGATTTTTATTTTTGAAATTTCTACCAAATCAGATACATTGTCATTTTGTGTGGATCCATTGCAAATGCTCTGAACCGCTTGGTCCACTTTTGGCCGCTTTTTACGACGTATTCTTTTATTTTCTCGTATAAAACTTAGATCCTTATAATAAATCCATTTGCTGTCTCTTTGTTGGTGATTTTCACAACGTCTAACTAAAGCCCGATAAGCGTCTCTTAAATTTGCCCATTTGCGTCGACATTGATGAACTGTGGACGTCACACGAATGTTGTGGAGAAGAGAACATTGCCAGTTATACGAAAAGACATACACACACATACAGTTGAGCACATGACCAAGGGAGAAAAGAGTAAATAAATAAAACGAATTTATAAATGATTTGTTGTTGTTTCACTCGGCTTGCTATGCCTACATTCGTACATATAAATGTGTTACGATTTCAAACACACGAGTAAATCGTGTGAATGGCTATTTGTTTTTGCTTACTTACCGTCAATGCCCACCACTGCTGCTACTTCTTTCCATTGTTGTTTAATTTCTTTATACGATTTTCTATGCCTTATCTCCCATAGAACCGGCCGGCTACGTACTTCGTGAATTAATCGTCTGATATCTGTATCGTTCCACATTTTTCGTTCAACTAAATGCGAATCGTTATTTTTTGTTCGTAATATACAGACAGCATTATAAGAAACGGAAAAACACGGCGAATTTGCGGCAAGCACATGGAGAGAATACCTTCCACTTTCGCATTGAAGAGCTCTCACCATTTTTGTGGATTAGATAAGGGTTGCCAATACCTAGGGAATTTATTCGTTTTACTTTTTGTTTATGGAATATAAATGCAAATATTTTGTTGGGGTATACAGGTAGAGTGATAAACCAATGCATTGTTTCGTGTCATAAAATGTGCGTTTATTTAATCCTCAATACCATGAAGTTCTTCGGAGCATACCTGTAAATCTTATTGGGTACACAATGGAAGAATAATAGAATATTATTGGATGAATGTAGGTATTTTTCGAATAGATCAATTTATTAACCAATTGGTTAGATTTGTGACATAACATCAGGATTACTATCGATACTATAATTTTATGCCCTCCATCATACCATTGGGGTATATTGAGTCAGTCCTTCCGTTTGTAACTCCTCGAAATATTCATCTTAGGCTCCAGAAATCAAATATATTCTTTATCAGCATAAAATTCCGTCTGTGGAAATTGCTCTAGCTTCCGAACGGGGTAAAGGGAGGTTAATTAAATATCAGTCAGATGTTTTTTTTACCAACATAGAATTCTTAGGTTTTCAAATGGGCTATATGCATCTCGGTTTTGATATAGACAAGCGATACAAGTTTTTTAGGGGTCTAGTCACAGACCTCAACCGAATTTTCTGTAAAACCTTTTATTGCTGCTTTTTGCCAAGCACATTTGTCAGCCAAATTTATGCTTCATATAAATTAGCAAAAAAAAAAAAAAAAAACGAGAAAGGAAAAAGTCAAAAGTCGGGCGGGGCCGACTATATGATACCCTACACCTTATGCATATTTAGTGGAGCTCCCGTAACAAAATAATTTATTTGAAGTAGATCATAACACCTATCAACGTTTGGCTTTAGAGCAGTTAAAATTAAAAAATGGAATTCTGAACCGATTTTCCCTACATCTGAGAGGAGACATTTTTATCTTTTATACGAAATAACATTGCTATAGAGTGTAGGATATCACTTCGACAAGTGTTATATTAAAACAAGTGAAAAAAGATGTAAGTTCGGCCGGGCCGATCTTTGAATACCCTCCACCATTTGGAATGAATTTGGCAATTTTCAAAAAAATAAAATCAGTTAAAAATGCTGTGAAAATCTTAAACTTACCGAATATAGCCGTTATAGTAGGGTCTATACGACGACGTGGACCTGCATAGGCAACTTTTCTGTTTTTCTTTCTTAGGCTGTGGTATGCATTACGAACTTCAAATACCAAATTTGAAACATTTCTGGTGAATAATGTCGCTAAAATCACTAAAATACCGAAAATAGCTAAGTACCAAACCGTGGACCTACATGACCCATTTTCAATACCAAAACTCCTGCAGACATAATATATATTTGAGTGAAATTTTATCAACCTACTTCATTTCGTTCGGAAGCTAGAGTTATTTCCATAGACGGACAGGTAGAAGGACATCGCAAAATCGACATCGAATTTTATGCTGATGAAGAATACAGGGTGAGATAAAACAAAGTTAAACGCCATAATTTTTATTTTTTTTAAATGAAAGCAAAAAATGTTGGAAATAGCATCAAATTTTGGAATAGAACCAGATTTGTTCGAATTGGTCACCTTTGGCACGAATTATGGCCTTCTGTTATATTGCTCTGCGCTATTTTGACCCATTCCCGGCGAAGCGCTTGCTTGAAGTTATCGACACTTTGGTATTTTTAGGGCCAACCTTGCTTTCCAAAATACTCCAGACACAATAGACCAACGGATTGGTATCCGGAGATTTTGGTGGGTATTGCGCGCTGGAAATGAAGCGAGGAACCTCATTTTGTAACCATTCTTGGGTGGTGCGTGCTTCAAGATCTGCGGCCAAAATGTTTGCGTGCCCAAGGCTCTAAAACACCCTCGAGAATATTTTCGCGATAATATTCGGCATTTATTCTGATGCCACAGTCGATTAATACGAGCGGAGAGCAATCATCGGCTGGCGGCCCAAACAATCACCTTGGCCGGCGCTTGAGTTCTGGTGGACAATCGAAGGTGCACATTTTCAGCTGACCTCTTTGGCAAGTAAACACGATCAGTTTGTTTGTTTACAAACTGGTAGACAACGACTGTTTTCTCATCGGCAGTTCACAAAACCAAATTCGGAGAAACAACTCTTTAGCTCTTTTGGATTTATTTTCTTTCTGTTGTGGTGTAAGTTCTTGCACTTGTTGGAATTTCAATGGCTTTACCCCGAGCTCATTTTTCAATATTTGCCGAATGGAATATAGCGACATGTTCAGCTCACAAGCCATTTTGCAGCCACTGCGACGGGGGTTTCGATCAAGTCGCTTCCTAACTTTTCGAACCATTTCTGCTGATGTTGCTGTTTTCTTCCTTCCACTTCCTTGACGAAGTGGAGCTACGCTGAGCTACGCTACCAGTATCACGGGAACGAGCGTTGGTACGAGACACAAAAGATTTATTTACATTTAAATACTGTAGTGCTCTAACGATATCCACTTGTGGTTTTCCAGCCAAATATAAAGAAATCCCACTATCACGCTTGAATTCCATCACGAATAACTATTTTTCTGGAAAATTCTCACCAAAATGCTTGTAAACAATATAATGAGCTATCACTGGCATAATTTTAACAGCTGTCGTACGAGTGGCTAGTGGCAGTCTGAAATTGGTTGCAGTTTTTTCATCTCACCCTGTACAGTTCGCTTATACCACCACCTATCTTAGACTAACTTTCCATATTTCATAATACCAAATGGTACTATTTTAGAAATTTAGTGCTATTTTATAGCTTTTCGAGCCTTAAAGTTCGAATTTCCAAAAAATCTTTTGGTACATCTATCCTGCACTCCATCGGTGACCCTCGTTCCTATTCGTTTGTCCAAGTATTCAATTTTTGGTATATTTTAATACTTTTCGTGCTCTTGTAGTACGAATTTCCAAAAACACGGCCTTTCCAAAAACACGATCTTATGCAAAATTTGAAAAATTCTAGCTTCAGCCGTTTCGTCTGGGAGTTGATTCTAGATAAGTACCGTTTGCGGTGGAGGTATCAAAAGAAGTAGACCGATTTTGTCCATCTCCCAACTCGACTTATGTTTCATAAAAATATTACGAGGTACCAAATTTGGACGAAATTTATTACTCCATTTGAGAGTTATCAAAAGGCCGGACAACCATAGATCAGCTCCAAATCTTCTGAAACGGATTTCGTCCACAGATACCTTGCTTTGAAACTTATTATTTCGATGATGCACGTTTTGGCTGTATCAAAAGATTTTTCCCCTTGCAGCCATATAGCTTTGGTAAAGACATCTAAAGAGTCAATCAAAGTTTTTGCGGTAACTCAACTTCTATGGTTACTCCCTCAACTCGTTCTCTTCAACTTGACTCTTAGGATGCCGGTAAGCATTTAGAAAAATTTTGTACAAATTGTTGAGTTATTCTTATATTTTATACATATTTTATGACATTCATTTACATAAATAAACACACGTCTGTCCAATATTTGTTATTTTTATTGCAAATATCTTCCAAGGAGAATGTTAAACGTGTTTTAAATGCTATCATTCTCCCAGCTCTGGCCATTGCACTTCTTCTTCTTATGCATACAACACACATTTTTGTGTGTAAACCACGTACAGAAGGCAATGGAGCAAAGAGCGCTGAGTGAACACAACAATCCTCTTCACCGAACAATACAAAGACAGACATGTCTCTCGCTGCTCTAAACATTTAATGAGGACGCGAGAGAGAGCATTTCGCCGGTGTGTTTATTTTCGCCTTGTTTTTCGTTTTGTATTTAGATCAGCGGTGCTCAAGAAAAAATATCTCTTTCCAGTTAAATTTCTCTTTGCTTATTTAAATCAAGAACAAAACAGTGTTAAGTCATTATTTATACAAATATTATTTATCCATTTGCTTTATAAATTATTTTGGCAAACATTCATGTTTAAAAACAGTTAAATGAATCGTAAAATATGAAGAAAAACGGAATTTTAATTTTCTCTTAAATTATCTCTTTTCTCGGCTCATGTTCTAGAACACGGTTTTGAGCACCGCTGATTTAGATTGGCGGGTATGTGTATATACGAGTGTGCAACTGGCCGTTGTGAGTTCAGTTTAACGAAAAATATCCAAGGAAATGGATGTACTGCGTTTAATTGAGGAAGTTCGTCAGCGACCAGCGCTGTGGGACACAACAATGGGGGAGAGAAAACGGCGTCCTTATATATACGGATTGTGGCAAGAAGTGGCCAAAGCTGTTGGTAGTGATGGTGAGTGTATACAACGATTAATATTTTATTTTTAAATATTGCTACTTGTAGATTGAAGTTAATTTAGTTATTTTGGGTTAATTTGTTGAAATGATTAAATTGTAAGGTAAAATATTTTATTAGGCAGTTGCTTTATTCGAAGAACTGTTGTATAGAATTTTCTGCATTTCTTCCATTATTGTTGTGTTTCCCCTACTTTTTTCTTTATATTTCTGTCTTAACATCATGCTTCTCTTTGTGGGGTGATTAATCGTCCTCACTCGCACTCACTCGTATTTATAATTACTTGAACTTTTTTACATGTATTTGTTGTTTGTATGTGAGTGTATGTTAATGGCGAATAGACGTGGTTGCCATTTTATTGGAATATTGTAGAGAATTAATGCACATGGAGAGAGAGAAAGGCTAGGTGTTTGCTTTATGTTCCGCATTATTTCCAAAAACATCATTAATTAATTAAATATTCAGAGTGGCCCAGAAAAATCGAAGTGGCGTGAATTCCTTATAACTTTTTATTTAAGACATATTTTTTTATTTTTTATACCCTCCAACATTCTATGGAGGGTACATTAGCTCTCTCATTTCGTTTGTAGCTTCTCGAAATATTCATAATAGACCCTACAAAGTATATATATTCTGGATAAGCGTAAATTTCTAAAACGATCTAGCTATGTCCGTCTGTCTGTTGTAATCAAGCTATCTTTCGAACGAATTGAGATAGAAGGCTAAAATGTTGTTTACATGCATATTTTACCAGTAGGGAGGTTAAGTTCGTAAATGGGCCATGTAGGTCCACGTCTTCGTATAGCCCCCATGTAACGGTACCCCCTGTATTCGGTATTTTGATGATTTAAGCTACATTATTCACCGGAATCGTTTCAACTTTCGTATTGGAATATCTTAATGGGTACTACAACTTATGGAAAAAAATGCGTATGCAGGCCCACGTCTTCGTATAGCCCTCATATAACGGTACCTCCCGATATTCGGTACTTTGTTGATTTTAGCGATATTATTCACCGGAATTCTTTCAAATTTGTTATTTGATGTTCATAGTGGATACTACAGTCTATGACAGAAAATTGTCTGTGCAGGTCCACGTTCGATCCCGATATTCGGTATTTTGATGATTTTAGCAACATTACTCACCAATTTTTTTTTAAGTTTCGCATTTGAATATTGTAGTGGCTTATGACAATGTTTACCTATGCAGGTCCATGTCATCGTAAAGACCCTTATATAACAGCTACATTCGGTATTTTTAAGATTTTAAAAGAATTGTTATCGGATTTTATTGTTTTTGAGAATTGCCAAATTAGTTCCAAATGGTGGAGGATATTAAAAGTTCGGCCCGGACGAACTTAACTTCTTATTTACTTGTTTGTTTTTAAAATACAAGAAATTTTTAGGGAATATTTATTTTTGATTAGTTATTATACCTGATATTCTGCTTCGCACAAATGTGACCTATTCAACACATTTTCTTTCGCAAAACTTCCGGTGTTACGTTGTTAATTTCGTATCGAATATTGGTTTTTGGGTCCCCAGGAATACTCTCCTGTATCACTTGCATACTGTCAAACGTATGGACAGTTCGTAGTCTGCCGGAACCAGGATGCTACCTTACTGCTCCCTGTTGTAGAAAATTGAAAGTTGCGACCAGACGGTTTATTGTTGAGTGAGAGGGTGCAATCCGCACTTTAAATTGACGACTGTATTAACAACTTTAATAAAAAAATTGGTCATCTTTTTATTTATTAATGTTCCAAAAACGAGCTCAGGAGAATAAAAGCAACGCCAAAATACTCTTTTAGGCATTAATGCTGTGGAGCATTTTGGATTGCCATTTAGCGAAACCTCCATGTATAGATGAGGACCTATAAATACGAGTGAGTAGGTTGCCAGCCATTTTCGTGCATTCAATAGCGAAAGCAATTTTTGATTGAATTGAATTTTAATAGCTCAATTTTAGCCTGATTTAATTGAAACTTTCTGTAAAAGCCAATAACTATCGATTGTTAAGCCCCAGTTAAACCCCAATTGTTCCTTTAGCCTTTGTATACCCTCCACCACATATAGTATGGCTAGTATGTAAAATTTGTCATTCCCTTTGTAACACCTCGAAATATAAATTTGAGACCCCACAAAATATATACAGTCGCGGCCAAAAGTCTACGTATGACATCGTTTTTATTGCTCGATGGCGAGTCTGATATATACAGGGTGAGATAAAAAAAACTGTAACGAAGTCAAACGCCATAATTATTACATTTTTTTTTAATTTTAGCATAAAATTTTAGAATAAGTTTCGATTTGTTCGAATTGGTCATCTTTGGCACGAACTATGGCCTTCAAACGGTCAATCAAACCGTCACACACTGCCCGAATGTTGCTCTGCGGTATTTTGGCCCTTTCCCGGCGAAGCCCTTGCTTGAAGTGATCGACATTTGGTATTTTTTAGTGCCAACCTTGCTTTCCAAAATACTCCAGACACAATACTCCCACGGATTGGTACCCGGAGATTTTGATGGCTATTGTGCGCTAGAAGTGAAGCGAGGAACCTCATTTTGTAACCATTTTGGGTGTGCGTGCTGAGTGCGATGATGCTGAGTGCTGTTGGAATATCCAAGGTCTGCTCCCAAAATGTTTGCGTGCCCATGGCTTTAAAACACTCTCCAGAATATTTTCGCGATAATATTCAGCATTTATTCTGATGCCACGGTCGATTAATACGAGCCGGGAGCAACCATCGGCTGTTATAGCGGCCCACACCATCACCATGGCCGGCGCTTTGTTCTAGAGTTCTGGTGGCCAACCAAAGGATCGGAGACGGAGAAAATCAAATTCGGCTGTTCACCACTTTCGGCCAAGCGAAGCAACTCTTTAGCTTTTTTTAGTCTATTTTCTTTCTGTTGCGGTGTAAGTTCTTGAACTTTTTGGAATTTCAATGGCTTTACTCCGAGCTCATTTTTCAATATTTACCGAATGAAACATTGCGATATGTTCATCTAACAAGCCATTTTTTGGGCCACAGCGACGCGGGTTTCGATCAATTCGCTTCTTTACTTTTCGAACCATTTCTGCTGATGTTGCTGTTTCCTTCCGTCCACTTCCTTTACGTTGGGCTACGCTACCAGTATCACGGTAACGAGCATTTAAATTCTGGAGTGCTCCAACGATAGTCACTTGTGGTTATCCAGCCAAATATCAAGAAATCACACTATCACGCTTGAATTTTATTACGAATAACTTTTTTTCTGGAAAATTCTCACCAAAATGTTTTGTACGCTTGTAAACAATATAATGAGCTGTCACTGGAATAATTTTAAGAGCCGTCGTACGAGTGGCTTCGAAATGACAGCAGTCTGAAAGTGGTTGCAGTTTTTCATCTCACCCTGTATAGACTTTTGACAGCGACTGTATATTCTTGATAAACTTTAAATTCTGAAAAATGTCTGTCGGTCTATAAAAATCACTTTAGCTTCTGAGCGAAATGAAGTAGATTGATCAAATTTTACTCAAACTTATTTTATGTCTGCAGGACTTTTGGTATTGAAAATGAGGTTCAAGATTTGGTATAACCCCCATATAACTGTACCGACAGATTGAAGTTTTGTTTTAGTCCCATCCCCGAATTTCCTGTAAATTGATAGTTCGTTTTCCCAGCATGTAGGAAATATACTTGCAGAGAACTGACCACATAGGTCCTAGTTTGGGTATAGTCCCCATAAATTTGTTCCTTCACGTATTCGATATTTTTCAACAGACTCTTCTTTACACTGTGCAAGTTCCTTCCATGTTCCGTTCATTCAAAATGGTTTCAGATATGAAGAAACGTTACCGCAAATTATAACATTGTAGGGTAGGTATAACATGGTCTCACAGCCAGATTGTATCCTTTGCTAACTTCTTCAAAATTATCTTTAATATTCGATTTGCATTATTTAAACTAATTCCAACTTAGAAATGGAGTTACCCATATGTTTTCCTTTTCTCTCCTTGCATACTTGTTTGCAGGGCTTACAGTCACTCATTGCCTACACTTTAACACATTTTTTTGTGCTCATTTCGTTTCATGTTCGGGACGCCAATGCCTGCTCTCTTGATTTTGTTATACTCAATCTTGCTTTAATTCGCCTTAATTTGGTGTTGCTTCTGCTGCTTGATATACAAAACGTGTAGCCGAAAAATGCAAACAGAAATGGAAGAATTTTCGTGATACCTATCACTCTGAGGTTAGACGTGTCGAACGACAAATAATGAGACACAAACTA
This sequence comes from Musca domestica, assembly GCF_030504385.1. Lineage (NCBI taxonomy): Eukaryota > Metazoa > Arthropoda > Insecta > Diptera > Muscidae > Musca > Musca domestica. The sequence goes on along the minus strand of NW_026712318.1, from coordinate 2,100,878 downwards.
ATGAGCAAGTATGATCCGAACCACGACTACCGAAGTAAATGGGCCTACATGGAGGCGATGAGTTTTATAACTAAATGCAGGCGACCGTATAAGTCATCGGGTGGTGAAAACGAGTGCACAAGTTCCAATGACGAGAACCCGGTGAGCAATTCCACAACTGGCATACGTCGGTCACAGCGAAGAGTTGGAGAGAGTAACGACAATGCAACTTCGTCAGCCATTGGCGGTATGGATGATGGCGAAGATGATGATGACGATGACGACGCCGATATGCTGTTTGAGGAATTTCAAAGTATTGCCACACCACAGGCAGCTAGGCGTCTGTCAGCTACGTTGTCGCTAACGAACTCACTTGAGCAGACACTCTCGAATAGTTCGGTAGAAGCACCAGACACCAAGTTATTGATGGAACCCAGCACATCTACAGCCGCGGATGGCCAAAGAAAAGACTGTTGCAAAACGGCAACCCAAGCTCACAGTGAGGATCGTGTACATTTTCTGGAAGATCTCGAAAAACAAGAACAGCAACTTATTAAATCCACCAAACATGACATCAGTCGAGCTCTCAGTCACATTGGCGACTCGGATTATAATTTTCTGGTTAGTTTTTTGCCACACATGAAGAAAATGACAGATTTACAAAATCTACAATTTCGTGGACGAATGTGTGATTTGGTCTTGACATCATTGGCGCCCAATGCAGCTCAACATAATTCGGCAGCATCACTACCATTGCAACCAGAATTGGCGCCCAATGCAACTCAAGATTACTCTTCAGCACCAGCATCACTACCATTGCAACCAACAGCCAGCATTATTAAAGTGGAGTGTATTAATAATAAAATCCAAGCTTCAGAACATCCAGAATCGCCAACCAGTCAAGATGCAAATGCAGCCAATGGTAATGAAATTGACAACGAACTGGAGTTCTTTTGAAATCAATTGATGACTGAACGTATGTTTTTAATACTAAACTAAAGTGAATTTATGAATTTTATATTAACCTTATAAGTAAATATTTTGTGATTTGATTTGAAATGTTAGTATTGTAACTCAAGGTCAAAGAATAGGTCACACAATAGGTTCATCTGACTATTAATGTTGCTGTCAATATACGTTTTTGTGATTAGATTTCAAAGTGAAAATTTAGTTGGAAGTTGGTCGAAATAATTTATTTACAGCGGCTGAAAAGTTTTGATACTGAAATGGGGAATAATTTCATTAATATGCCTACTGTGTGACCTACTCATAGACCTTGATTGTAGCTTTAAGACCGAAAGGCCACATTTGATATATATACAAAAAAAATTGCAATAAAAAATCTGATTCGATCTCTTTCCTTAAAAAACTGAACATTTGAACAAAATATGGCAGAGTTATCATGAATGACTTGCGTTGCCCTCCCAACTTGGTAAGTTACAAGTAAAATAGTATCAGTCGGTTTTACCGACATATGTATATCCCCAACTTTGAGTTATGATTATTCAAACTGTTGACACCTTGAAGGGGAGGTTCCGCAGTAGTTGTCCAATATTGACCAATTCGTATCTGACCTAAGACTGATATAAATATTTCAAGGTGTCAGATTTGCGCTATATCGACTACATCCTATACTCAATATGAGATATGTGCAAATTTTTTGAAAAAAATGCGAAAATATTCGAGAGGTAACAGATATTTTATTCAATTTTTTTACTTCATCTAATACAGATAAAAATTTTGGTATATGCCATATTGAAGGAAATCGAATATTTATATCCAAGTTATGACATATATAAGTAATGGAAATTGTGATCCTTTGTGGTGAGATACCAGAAGCGGTTGCCAGATGTACAGGGTGAAATGAAAAAATCGCAACCAAGTTCAGAATGCTCTCATTTCTAAGCCACTCGTCCGACAGCTGTTGAAATTATTTCAGTGACAGCTCATTTTATTGTTTACAAGCGTACACAAGCATGTTGGTGAGAATTTTCCAGAAAAAAAAGTTATTCGTGATGGAATTCAAGCGTAATAGCGGGATTTCATTATATATAGCTGAAAAATCACAAGTGGCTATCATTAGAGCACTCCAGTATTTAAATGTGAATAAATCTTTTGTGTCTCGTACCATCGCTCGTTACCGTGATACTGGTAGCGTAACCCGACGTCAAGGAAATGGACGGAAGAAAACAGCAACATCAGCAGAATTGGTTCGAAAAGTTAAGAAGCGACTTGATCGAAACCCGCCTTGCAGTGGCCGAAAAATGGTTCATGAGCTGAACATATCGCAATATTCCATTCGGAATAATATTAAGAAATGAGCTCGGGGTAAAGCCATTGAAATTCGAAAAAGTGCAAGAACTTACACCGCAACAGAAAGAAAATAGACTCAAAAGAGCTAAAGTGTTGCTTCGATTGGTGAACTGCCGAATTTGGGTTTCTCCGATGAGGAAACATTCGTTGTCCAGCAGTTTGTAAACGAACAAAATGATCGTGTTTACTTGCCAAACAGGTCAGCTGAAAATGTGCACCTTCGGTTGGCCACCAGAACTCAAGCGTCGGCCATGGTATGGGCCGCCATAACAGCCGATGGTCCGATGATCGCTCTCCATTCGTATTAATCGACCGTGGCATTAGAATAAATGCCGAATATTATCGCGAAAATATTTTGGAGGGTGTATTAAAGCCTTGGGCACGCAAACATTTTGGCCGCAGACCTTGAACATTCCAATAGGACTCAACATGCGCCACCCAATAACGGTTACATAATGAGGTTCCTAGCTTCAGCGCACAATGGCCACCAATATCTCGGGATACCAATCCGTTGGACTATTGTGTCTGGTGTATTTTCGAAAGCAAGGTTGGCACTAAAAAAAATACCTCAAGCAAGCGCTTCGCCGTAAAAAAATTAAAAAAAAATGAACAAATTATGTTGTTGTACTTTGTTGCAGTTTTTTTATCTCACCCTGTATATCATCTTCGTTGTTGTCTTTACATCACTAACAGAACCGGGTTCGGCTATCATTATTCATAAATCTCTTTACAGTTGACTCTTATGGAGCATTATTGTGATCAGAAATTATTTGGAATTTGCGAACTTTTTGAACATTTTGGTAAAATTATTATACAATGAGAATCCGTTGCTTTTTCGCAAAGCGCTGCATTTGTTATACCTTCCACCTTAGTATGGAGGGTATATTGTGTTTGTCATTCCGTTTGTAACGCATCGAAATATAGTAAACATAGCCCTCATATAACTGTACCTCCCTATACTCGATAATTTGATGATTTTAGCGACATTATTCACCGGAATTGTTTCAAAGTTCGTATTTGAAGTTCCTAATGGGTACTACAGTCTATGAAAAAGAATTGTCTATGAAGGTCCCGGTCTTCGTCGTATAGTCCCCATATAACGGGACATTCCCATATACGGTATTATTAACCGGAATTATTTCAAATTTCGTAATAATAGTTCGTAATGGTTTCTTCCGTCTATGACAGAAAATTGTCTATGTAGGTCCAGGTCTCCCAATAGCCCACATATGTGGGTACCTTCCTATATTCGGTATTTGGCTAATTTCAGCAACAGTTTTCACAAGAATTGTTTTAAATTTTTTATTAGAAGTTCTTATAAAAAATAAAAAATCTTGTAAAAAATTGTCAATGCATGTCCAGAACTTTATATAGCCCCTAAATATCGGCACCTACCTATATCCGATATTTTGATGTTTTTGCGACATTTTTTACCGGAATTGTAATGGCCTACGACAAAAAATACTTATGCTGGCCCACGTCTTCGAATAGACCAACATATAACGAAAACTTCATATACAGGGTGGAATGAAAAAAAACTGCAACAAAGTCAAACGGCATAACTTTTACATTTTTATACCCTCCACCATAGTATGGAGGGTATATTAAGTTTGTCATTCCGTTTGTAACACCTCGAAATATACATTTTAGACCCCACAATGTATATATATTCTTGATCAGCATAAAATTCGATGTCGATTTATCAATGTCCGTCCGTCTGTCCGTCTGTGGAAATCACTCTAGCTTCCGAACGAAAATGAAGTAGATTGATAAAATTTTACTCAAATGTGTACTATGTCTGCAGGACTTTCGGTATTGAAAATGGGCCATGTAGGTCCACGTCTTCGTATAGCCCCTATATAACGGTACCTACCGATATTCGGTATTTTGATGATTCTAGCGACATTTTTTACTGGAATTATTTCAAAATTAATATTTAAAGTTCATAGTAGATGCTACGGCTTAAGACAGAAAATGGACCATGTAGGTCCACGTCTTCGTATAGCCCCCATATAACGGTACCTACCGATATTCGGTATTTTGATGATTTTAGCGACATTATTTACCGGAATTGTTTCACATTTTGCATTTGAAGTTCATAATGGATGCTACAGCTTATCACAGAAAGTTGTCTGTGCAGGTCCACGCCTTCGTATAGCCCCATAAAACTGTACCCCCGATCTTCGGTATTTTCATGTATTTAGCGACATTATTTACCGGAATTGTTTCAAATTTCGCATTTGAAGTTCGTGAAGTTCGATATTACAGCCTATGACAGAAAATTCCCTGTGCATTATAAACAGATTTTTTTTCAAGTTTCGCATTTAAATATTGTAGTAGCTTGTGACAAAAGTTGCCTATGCAGGTCCACATCGTCGTATAGACTCTAATATACGGCTACATTAGGTATTTTCAAGATTTTTACAGATTTTTAAGGGTTTTTATTTTTTTGAAAATTGTTAAATTTGTACCAAATGGTGGAGGGTATTCAAAGTTCGGCCCGGTCGAACTTACAGCTTTTTTACTTGTTTTATTGAATGAAAGCAAAACATGTCGGAGATAGCATCAAATTTTAGAATTAGTTTGAAATTGTCCGTATTGGTCACCTTTGGCACTAATTATGGCCTTCAAACGGCCAATGAAACCGTCATACGCTGCCCGAATGTTGCTCTGCGGTATTTTGGTCCAATCCCGGCGAAGCGCTTGCTTGAGGTGATCGACCCTGTGGTATTTTTTTTTTTTTTTGCAGTCCAAACCTTGCTTTCCAAAATACTCCACACACAATAGTTCAACGGTTTGTTATCCGGAAATTTTGGTGGCCATTGTGCGCTGGAAAGAAGCGAGGAACCTCTTTTTGTAACCATTTTTGGGTGGCGCGCACACCATCACCATGGCCGGCGCTTGAGTTCTGGTGGCCAACCGAATGTGCACACCAGATCATTTTGTTTGTTTACAAACTGCTGGATAACAAATGTTTTCCCATCGGAGAAAACAAAATACAGCAGTTCACCACACCCGGCCAAGCGAAGCAACTCTTTAGCTCTTTTGAGTCTATTTTCTTTCGGTTGCGGTGTAAGTTCTTGCACTTTTTGGAATTTCAATGGTTTTACCCCGAGCTCATTTTTCAATATTTGCCGAATGGAATATTGCGATATGTTCAGCTTTCGGCCACTGCGACGCGGGTTTCGATCAAGTCGCTGCTTTACCTATAAATGCAGCAGTCTGAAGTTGGTTGCAGTTTTTTCATCTCACCCTGTATTCGGCATTTTTAATATTTTAACGGATTTTACTTTTAATTTCGTTTTTTTAATATCCACATTTGTTCCAAATGGTGGAGGGTATTCAATGTTCGGTCCCGCCAAACTTACTGATTTTTTTCTTGTTCTATACTCGTAACTTCTAATTTTAAAAAGCATTCTAGTTGCGAACTCGTTTATTTTTATAATTCATTTATTTCATATTTACATTTTTAAATAGGTTTTACAAATATTTTTATGTCTAATTTCCTATTCTAATTCACTTTGTTTATTTCATAAGTTAACCTACCTATAACTAGTAACATTATTTGTACCACGTACCAAGTGTGGGTTGGGTGTAAGTGGAGGCAGGGCTGTTTGGCTTGTGGTCGCAACATTTGTTGATGTTGGTGGTGGCAGTAGAACATTCAAAATCATTTGTGACATTTGCGAACGAAACTGTAAATTTTGCAAATCATTCATTTTCTTCATGTGCGGCAAAAAACTCAAGAGAAAATTTCGATCAGGATCCTCCGCATCCAGATGAGTGGTGGTGGACTTAATATCCTCTTGTGTGGATTGTATGAGTTTTTCTTCCTCTCTCTCCAAATCTCTGAGAAAATGAATTCGCTGTTGCTGCTGCATTTGTGGTTGTTGTTGCTGCCGCTGCTCTTGTGGCCGTGAGAGAGGTTGTTCAGTTCTGTTATTGTTGTCCGTGAGCGGTGGTGGTGGCTTTTGGCTCTCTTTGGAATTTTTGGGAACGATTTTTACTTTTATTGAGGCCGGTAAATTCAAGGTTGTCAGGCAATTTTGAATATTGTTGTTAGTTGACGTCGTGGTTGTTGTTGTTCTCGTTTCTTCAAATTTAGGTAGATAATTCTCAATGTCACTATATGCCGTTGTGTTTGTTTCTTTTGAGGTATTTACCTCTGTCAGGGTGGTTGTTGTATCCTCAAATTCTTTCTTTATTGCCAGTAATTCTTGTAGATTATCGCTATCGTCCAAATCGATAATTCCATCATACTCGTCTTCCAGAGAATAATTTCCATCATCGGTCATGCCGTTGTCCGTCTCCATGTTGAAATTTTGAGAATTGTTTTTGGATTTGAAGCCCTTCGAAACCCGTTTGTTACCATTTTTTCGTAACCTAACAAAATCCTTGAGAAAGTCCATTTCCTTGATATAGGTCCAGTTACTGGCATAATTGGTGTTCGTCCCCAAAGCCTTAGATTTCTCCTTTTGGCGTTCTTCGTTGTTTAGGCAAGTGCGATATGTGTCTCTGATATTCTTCCATTTTCGCTTGCATTCTTCAGCTGTGAAGGAGGATAAAAAAGGAAAATATAATTTTGAAATAGTGTGATTTTATCCCATGGCGAAATAAATTAAAGCGATACAAATGCATGGAAATATTTTCTCTTACAATTATTGACATTCAGGATCCTCGCTATTTCGTTCCACTGCTTGGCAGTTGTAAAATAGCATTTGTATTTCGGATGGTTGTTATCCCACAAAACCGGTCTCGAACGTACTTCGTCGATTAAGCGTCGCACATCCATATCGCTTGCTAGTTATCGCTCAACTAAAGTCGCTCAAATGATGGTTTTGTTCTCTACCTAGCCGAGTAAGAACACAATAAGCAAAGGGCAGATCATTGCTCTGACACTTATTCTCTTTTCTCTTGAATTGCTTTGTCAACGAGGGAGATGAGAGAGAGTTGCATTTTTGTCTTTGGCGATCCTTAATGCAAGCCTCAGTTGCCGATTCTATTCCTTACCTACCCGATGGCACAGCGTGCTCTCAGTAAATGAAATTCTCTCCATACGAACAATAGGAACTATTAACAAAAGAGGCCATCTCAGAGAAACAACATTTCTGGAATTTTCTGCACGACGGACGGCAAGAGGTAGATCATACCTCAGACCGTTACTCTCCTCTCTATGGAATGTGGAATATTATGCAATTAAGTGAGATGAGAGAGTATAGCATAGTTGCCTTTGCCTTAAAGTAAGGCGAATTGATTTCGCCTTCCTTGCTTATGATCTTTAATCAATTGTGCTGTCGTGTAAATCGCATTGGATAGCTTCAGTGCAGTGATGTGCATTTTTTTGTAGTTTTGTCTATCTATGCTTCAATGCGATTTTCTCATAAAGGGTAATTTTTAAAGAGCTATAGGAAACTTAAAAAAATAATAATTAAAAAATCTGAAAGTTTGGCCGGGCCGAACTTTGAATACCCTCTACTGTTTGGAATGAATGCGACAATTTTCAAAAAAAAAAAAAACCTTAAAAATTCCTTTAAGATTTTTGTCTGTGCAGGTCCACGTTTTGGTATAGCCACGGCACCTCCCTATATTCGGTATTTTGATGATTTTAGCTACATTATTCACCGAAGTTATTTTTTCAAGTTTCGCATTTGGATATTGTAATGTTTTAATCTTAAAACTACCGAATGTAGCCTTTAAATTAGGGTCTATGCGGCGACGTGGACCTGCACAGGGAACTTTTGTCACAAGCCATTACAATATTTAAATACCAAAATTTGGACTTACGTGGCCCATTTTCTACCAAAAGTCCTGCATATATAATATACATTTGAGAAAAATGTTATCGACGTATTACATTTCGTTCGGAAGCTAGAGTGATTTCCACAGACGGATAGACGGACGGACATCGCTAAATCGACATAGAATTTTATGCTGATCAAGAATATATATTCTTTTTGGTGTCTAAAATGTATATATCGATGTATTACAAACGGAATGACAAACTTAATATATCCTCCATACTATGGTGGAGGTTATAAACAATGCATAAAATTTTGATTTAAATTAAAGATTATTTCATGCTAGTGTTGACCTCGATGGTCCATCCGCTTAGACCAATTTTGGCATGCTCTTTTCAACGTTTTAGTCGGTATGACACGAATAAATAAATGCTTCAATGTTGTCTTCCGATGCGCCAATTGAGGCAGGCGGCTCGTCTGTATAAACCACAGCACAGGATTGGTCACTTTCATTAGGGAGCGAAACTTGCTCGCGAGCAGAATTGTTCGTTCATTCTTTTGTTTTGTGTGGGAGCACTCCCGAGTCACTCCTTGTAAATGTGTAAAACATCGAACGGCTGTGTACTGAAGAAGGTGGGAAGAGAGGGGAGGTGATACAACAACAGTATAACACAAAATTAAAGAGTGCTCGGCAAGAGTAGAATCTGCTCGATTTTGAAAGAATTTTGCTCCTACTCAAAAAACGAGTATACCATGCTCGCTACTATTCGAGAGACATCGAACAAATGAGTTCGCTCGAGTTTTTTTCTGCTCCCAGGAACGAAATTTGTCGAATTCGAGTTTTGCTCTCTGAAAAAATTCGAGCGAGTTTTTTCAGAGGCCTGGTACAAACATGAGCTTTAACGTAGCCTAAAAAAATAGGCAAAAGGTGCGGTCCTGAACGTGAAATGAAATGCTCACCGAACTCGCCTTTCAAAAATCACATTGTTACGCGTGCAACGTGTCTTGTTGAAATCACATGTCAAACGGTCTGCCGACATAGTAAGACGGATCAACGATGAAAGAAGGCTCGAGAACCGAAGACTTCTGTGAGCATCTAAGAATGATCTACAACTACAATGTGGACAGAAAGTGCAGGGGTTTGAGGCAGATATATTTGCTATCATGAAGCCATTAGAATTGTTTGAAACTTTAAAGTAGAAAATATCTGGATCGGTTATTATCTATGTGGATAAAGAGGCGGTTCATAAAGCTATTGACCTTTCCATAATCGAATCGGATGGAGTTCTTTCACTTTACTAGAGCATTAGAACTATTCATCAGAGTGAAAATCAAGTCGACCTGATACCACCAACCACGATGCAAGGTATCAAAGCAAATTTTGTCAGAAATGGACAAATAGCTACTGTAGTTATCCTCAGTATATGACTCTAGAGGGTATATATCGGTCCAATTCTTCTGGTACATCCTCCACCGAAGGTCGACATTTTTATACCCTCAGTCATATGGCTACAGAGGGCATATATCATTTGATACGGCCAAAACGTACCTCATCGAAATAACGGCCTAGGTCTCTTTGGACCAAATCCGTTTCAGGTCATTTGGAGTCGATCTAGCGATGTCTGTCCGTCCGTTTGTCTGTCTGACTGGCTGGTGTGCACGATAACTCTCGAAGGAAGTATCCGATTTGACCAAAACTTCGTACATCATAATATTATTGTCAAACTTAGATCGAGTTCGGAGATGGGTGGACAACTCTTGCATACCCCCCCCCCCCCTCCTAAAAGCTCAATTTTTTCAAAAAAAAAAAAAAAAAAAAAAATTACTCTACAGAATGAGAATTTTGGTCTAACTTTTCATATCCTAGTATTTGCATAAGTGCTAGGTCAGGTGTGAAAACGGACAGTATCTGTCCACTCCATCAAGTACCTCCCCCACAAACGGACAACCTTTTGAATAATAATAACTTCAAATTACACACATCACAATATTTTTATTAACCCAAGGAGTGGTGTGAAGATGGAATATATCGGTTCACTCCTTTGGGCATATCCCCCACAAAGGGTCAACATTTTGAATATCCATGAAGCTGATAAAACGCGAAATTAACATCCGACTCCATTCAGACTTGGCACAACCCAATATTTCCATCATAACAAGATCTGTTATAAAGATGCTACAGATCGAACAATTCTTTCTGGTACCTCTCCCCCAAAGGGTCAAAGTTTCGAATAACTAAAGCGGTTGTAAAATCCGAAATAAGCATCGGGTTCTTTCATATTTCACACATCCCATCACTCCACTCCTTCTGGTACCTCCCCCGCAAAGGTCAAAAATTTAAATATCAATGGCGCTCATAAAATGCGAAATTAACATCCGAACCCATTAAGACCTGGTTCTTCTCAATATCCACATTAACAAAAAATCTGTTGTAAAAACGGTAGAGATCGGGCCAATTCTTCCGGTACCTCACATAGGGTTCAAGATTTTGAAAAGAAAGCGAAATAACCAACTCCAACTCTTTCCAAATTTCACACATACAAACATGTACGATAACACAAGATCTGTTGTGAAGATGAAAGGTATCTGCGTACCCCTCTTCTGGTAACTCACCCCCAAAGGGTAACCAATATAGTCCAAACCTGGCACGTCACAATATTTATGTCGCATGTATTTAGGTCCGACACAAAATGGACAATATTAGAGGGTCAACAATTTGAATAATGATAACAGAATTCCAAATTTTTTTAAGTAATCGAACATTGGCTCAGTGTATACATCTGTTGGCAAAACCGAATGATACTTTTTAACATGTTTTCTCTAAAGTGTGAATAATTGCGGACTGCGGAATTAAAAATTTAAAAATAAATATATAATAATAAATTTTTGCTTCTTTTTATTTTAAAATCTTATTTAGAGCCCTTCCTGGGCAAATGTTACCCCCATCAGTAGGGTTCTTAATTCCGGATCTGTCATTATGGCCATCTGTAAATGTCTGAATACAATCAGCTTTTTATGATGGTCCATGGCGAAATTCCCAGCCAATACCAGGATTTCGGCAGTTAAATATTCCATTACCGCTGTCAAATACGCTGCCGATCCCATTGTAATCCGCTCTGCAAAATCACCACTACACAAAAGTTTACGTATACGCTTTACGGGAAACACCAAACCGGCACGCCTTGAACTGGATTTTCGATGTCTTGTCTTCGATTTTTCCATTTTTTGATTCATTTGGTTCCTTAGACTTGGATTTAATTGAATTGTCTGTGGAAATATTGAAATCTGGTTGACAGACAACAATACTCACCTTCCAGAAGAACTCGATCAATCGAATGGTGTCTCGGGCATAACGGCAAACATGACCCCGCGCCACCCCAAAACAAATTGCCAGTCTTGTCAATTAGCCAATGTGATGTTGTTTTTGTCAATTAGATTAGCCGGGTTCAAATGCTGTTCGCTGTTTTGTTACAAGAATGGCTTGGCTTGGTAATCAATCAAATGTCAGCAGATTGTCAATCTTTGGAGTATTTAGAGAAAAAAACAAATGTTTAATTTAACTGGCGTAAACACTGATCAGTTGATGTTGTTCGGATTGTTTGGTTATCTGACATCTGTCTGTTGCACGGCTAAATATGCGTATGAAATACATATTAATAATATCTGTGCAATGAACCTGCCTGCCTGCCATGGACGGCATGGCATGGTTTGGAGTTAAATATTCCATTTCGGGTAACGAACAACAACATCTCGTCATCTCTCGTCGGAATGAACTTAAATTTAGACGTCACTTAAATGTCATGTCTCACCATATTTGCATTTGATGCAGTGACATGTAGGTAATACTATGTTGGGTACAAAAGTACGTACGTCTCTTTTCGAATGCGAACATATATATAACGAACGAACTAACTCAATTTAAATTGAACACAAAGTAATCACACAACTAACACGGCAAATATTTCGAAAAAAAAAACAAGCCATGCAAAATTGATTTTATTTTCGCAGCAGATATGGAAACCAGCAAACATTGTGAGTGATGAAGGTGAAGGATAATCGAAAAAGAGTTACTTTTTGCACCAAAAAGTTTCCAAAATATTTCGTATTGAAGTTAACCGAAAAGCATATTAGCTTAACCCTTACACATTTCTGGCCAAAACTATTGCAACGTCTTTTCACAATAAAAATTGACCACCACCCTATTTAAGTCCGAGAAACCTACAAAAAATTTCAAAATTCCATCTATATCCACTCACTCAACGGCAAATTTAGTATCATTTAGTACTTTTCGAACAGTCATAGTAAACATTTCCAAATCCACCTTCTTCTCTCCATATCAGCAGTGTTCTCCATATCAAAATTCAGAATTCAGCTCACCCAATCCCAAATTTATTGCCATACTTTCCTTACAGTTATACTACGCATGTCCAAGGACACCACCTTCTCGCAACCATAAACACCAACAGTGACCTTGATATCAAATTTCAGAATTCCATCTCAATACCAAAAAGCACATTTTGTTACATTTTCCAAAAACGCCTCCCTCTCTCACCTATAGACACCAAAAGTAACATCCATAGCAAATTTCAGGATTTCAGCTCTATCCCTTCACCCATTACCATTTTAGTAACATTTAGTACTTGTTGTACTGTTAAAGTACGCATTTTCAAAACAATCTCTATATACCATATCAATATCATATTTCTGGATTCCAGCTCTGTTATTTCCCCCTTGCCAAATTTAGTCCAATTGTAGTACACATTTCCAAAACCAGCTCCTTCTCTTAACCATAGACACCAACACTGACATCCATATCAAATTTCGATATTGCAGCTCTATCCTTTCCCCCAATACCATATTTAACAACATTTAGTACTCTTTGTACAGTTAAAGAACAAATTCTCAAAACAATCTACATATCTTAGATACCAACAGTGACCTCAATATCAATTTTCAGGACTTTTGCTGTGTAATATCGCTCCTTGCCAAATTTAGTACCATTTAGTACAACTATACTACAAATTTCGAAACCGAATTTAGTACACATTTATAAAACTATAACTATGTCTTAATTTCAGATAGCAACATAGACCTTAACATGAAATTTCAGGCTACCAACACTATCCCCTCACCTAAAACCAAATTTAGTACCACTTAGTACTTTTCGTACAAATATAAGAAGAAACCTCCACCACAAATATAGAAAGAAACCATCGCCAAATTTCAAAAACAGATACCATCAGTAAACTATACATCAATTTTCAGAATTGTATCTCTATTCCTACATCCAATACCAAATTTAGAATTATTTAGTACTTTTGGTACAATCACAGTACACATTTCAAAAGCCACCTCCATATTTAAATTGCAGATACTAGAAGAGACCTCTATATCCAATTTGAGTATTCCAACACTATTTCCTCACCTAATACCACATTTAGTACCATTCAGTACTTTTCGTACAAATACAGATACCATCAGTAGTCTAAATTTCAAATTTCAAATGTCCGAGCTACACATGAACAGCGACCCTAATGCATTATTCCACATTTCAAGTACTATATTTTTTTCTGTTCACCCAATACCTAATTGTACCAAATATTGTACTATTTACTACTTTTCGTGCATTTGTAGCACCGATTTTCAAAACCATATCTTTATTACAGACAAACCATCAATAGTGACCCCAATACAAAATTTCAAAATTCCAGCTTCATCTGTGCACCCTAAACCAAACTTTTCCAAGTTAAGTACCATTTAGTGCAGCTCATTAACTAAGTACATATTTCCAAAAACACCTGCATATATTAAACTGACTTTCCAACCTTGATTCTTTCTCTACCAAATATCATGATTTTAGCTTTATCTGTTCACATAGTACCAAATGGTACCATTTTACAAGTATAGTACCATTTTAGAACGAAACCGGATAGTTCGAATTTCAAATACCTTTTTCTACAGCTCCTCCTGTTTGTCCAATACAAAGTAGTACATTTTTAGTACATTTTATTACTTTTCTTGTTCGTTATAGTACGAATTTCCAAAAAAAAAAACAGCTTAATTACACGCCTACACACCAGGACTGACCCTCATACAAAATTTCAAAAATTCTAGATTCAGCCGCTTTGTCTTGGCTCCGATTCTAGATCGATCCTCAGGGAATTATCGTGCACACGACGACTTCAAATTTTCTGAAACGCATTTTGCCCAAAAAGAGTTATTTTATCTATAGATGGTCCATGTATTTTTATACCCTAAGCCATATGCCTAACGGTTTTAGACTCTAGGTCTCTTGGGACCAAAGCCGTTTCAGGACATTTGGAGTCGATCTAGGGGTGCCTGTCCGTCTGTGTTCACGTCTGTTCGGCCGGCTAAAGTGAGTATTCGATTTGGACAAAACTTGGTACATCGTTATATAATTGTCAAACTTAGTTCGAGTTCGGAGATGGTTAACATCGGTCCACTCCTTCTGGTACCTTCCGCAAAAAAGATTAAAATTTATAAAGAAAGTATTCTGGCTTGTATAACAAGAAAGGATCATCTAATTGCTTGCAAACTTTGTAAATTAAAATATTTTTATCAGTGCTAGGCATTTTTACGAAAATGGGCACTATCGGCAAAATTCATCAAGTACCTCCCCACAAGAGGTCAAAATTTGAAATAAATGCAAATCTTATAAAATGTAAAAAAAAGGGTCTGATTTTTTTCAATATCGTCACACTCCAATATTTCTATCAGCACAAGATCTCTTGTGAAGATAGTAGATATCGGCCTACACCTTCTGGTACCTCCCCCACAAAGGGTCAGAATTTTGAATAATTATATCTCTACTAAAATGCGAAGTAATTGTCAGATTGTCTTCCAATTAGCCGCATTCCAATATTTTTAAGATCTGGTGTGAAGATGGTAAATATTGGTTCACTTTTTTTTGTACCTTCCCAGAAAGGGTCAGATTATTCCATACAGGGCGAGATGAAAAAAACTGCAACAAAGTCAAATGCCATAATTTTTATATATTTTTAAATTTGTTATTTAACATTTTGTTGAATGAATGCAAAAATGTTGGAAATAGCATCAAATATTAGTATACGTTTAGATTTGTTCGAATTGGTCACCTTTGACTCGAATAATGGCCTTCAAACGGCCAATGAAACCGTCACACGCTGCCCGAATGTTGCTCTGCGTTATTTTGGCCCATTTCCGGTGAAGCGCTTGCTTGAGGAGATCGAAACTTTGGTATTTTTTATTGCCAACCTTGGATTCCAAAATGCTCCAGACACAATAATCCAACGGATTGGTATCCGGAGATTTTGGTGGCAATTGTGCGCTGGAAATGAAGTGAAGTTCTTGGGTGGCGCGTGCTGAGTGCGATGGTGCTGAGTCCTGTTGGAATATCCAAGGTCTGCGGCGAAAATGTTTGCGTGTCCAAGGCTCTAACACACCCTCCAGAATATTTTTATTTTGATGCTTATACGAGCGGAGAGCGATCATCGGCTGTTATGGCGGCCCCCATCATCACCATGGCCGGCGCTTGAGTTCTGGTGGCCAACCGAAGGTGCTGACCTCTTTGGAGCTGACCTCTTTGGCAAGTAAACCGATCATTTTGTTTGTCATTTGTTTTACAAACATCTGTACAACGAATGTTTTCTCATCGGAGAATACCCAATTCGGCAGTTCACCACTTTCGGCCAATCGAAGCAAGTTTTTAGCTCTTTTGAGTCTATTTTCTTTCTGAAGCGGTGTAACTTTTGGAATTTCATTGGCTTTAACACGAACTCATTTTTCAATATTTGCCGAATGGAATATTGCGATATGTTCAGCTCACTAGCCATTTTTAGGGCATTGCGACGCGGGTTTCGACCAAGTCGCTTCTTTACTTTTCGAACCATTTTTGCTGATGTCCACTTCCTAGACGTCGGGCTACGCTACCAATGATACGAGACGCAAAAGATATATTCACATTTAAATGCTGGAGTACTCTAACGATAGCCACTAGTGGGGTTTCAGCCAAACATAAAGAAATCACACTATCACGCCTGCTTTCCATCACGAATAACTTTTTTTCTGGAAAATCCTCACCAAACTGCTTTTGTTCGCTTGTAAACAATATAATGAGCTGTCACTGGAATAATTTTAACCGCTGTCTGACGAGTGGCTTAGTAATGACAGCAGTCTGAAGTTGGTTGCAGTTTTTTCATCTAACCCTGTATTGCCATAGATTTGTATATAAATTTTCGATTTTCTGTAAATTTGACATATCCCAATATTTTTATCAGCGATAGATGAAGTGGAATACTTCGGCCCACTTTACCACGCACATTTGAACCTTTTGCAAAAATTGTCACATATCTGATATAAATAAGAGGAAGTAGTCGATATAGGGCAAATCTGGCACATTGTAATATTTATCAGACTTAGGTTAGATACGAAATGGACAATATTGGCCAACCCTTTCGGGACCTCCCCCATATATGGCCAAAAGCTTCCCCAAACAGACATTGGCTGAGGGTATACACCTGTCGGCGAAATCGACGGATCTTCGACCTTTATCCCCCATTTTGTCCACACTCGATACTATTCCCAAATTATTTACCGGGTTATGACATACCAACATCACTTACATCTAAATAGGAAATAAGCATTTGCCCCCTTATCTTCGGTGCATTCTCTGGCTGATATGCAAAATGTTGAAAAAATACCATAAAAAAATTGTAACTGCATATCAAAATCTAAATGAGTGATGTCCATATTGGAATGAAGTCCCCTTCCAAATAAAATGCGAAAATAAAGCAAAAAAAAACTTTGGATCTCTGGCATAAAAAGTGCGTAGTGTCATGCTGATTTTCCTTGAGTGTGTGTGTGTGTGTGCTGCACTTATTTGGTTATGCTGTAAATATTGCATGCCATAACATTTACTTTACAATCTCAACTATGGGGCATGCGGCGACATTATGAGGCATGCAGCAAAAGCCAGCCATTCAGCCAGCCAGTCATCCAGCCAGAAGTTAAATGCTAAATTATGCGCTCTGTCGCTGTGACAGTCTAGTTGTGAGTTTTTGCTTTTTTCGTGTTTGTTGTTGTTGTTGCTGCTTTGAATTTTCATTCCAAACCAACGACAACCGGATACCAATGCGACATATGCCTTTAAATGGTAATAATTCAATTTTTGATCTGTTTTCGTTGCGTTTTGCATTACATGACTTAGTCGACCCCCTCTCTCCCACCCTCTCAGCCACCCCACTTTGGAAAATTTAAATAATTTTTGCAGACATTTATTTCATTTTATGGTTGCAACTATTAAAATGCTGTTAGCTGCGTGTTGTCCGTCCGTCCGTTCTTGTCCAGCGATTACAAATAAAATGTATAAAAGTTAGTACAAGCTGTAAGTCTTGCCACTGCGACAAGTCAAAGAGTCCAGCAGACAGACAAACGACTAGTTGCCGCCGTTTGCCACTTGTTGCACTGGTTAGACGCAACAAGTGTTAGTTTATGTTTGTTGCCTGCCAGTGGTTGTGGCTTGGTTGGCAAGTTCGGTGCCACTGCTGTCTGGCTACCTATCGGACAGAAGGAAAAGAAAAACACAAAATTCAGAATTTGCTTAAGGCTCTGCGGCTGGTTTGTTTATTTGGCATTTGAAGTCGTCATTTCTTAGATGTGGCCAGTGGTTGGTGGTGATGGTGGTGGCGGTGTTGGTAATAGCAATGTTTTTGGCATCGTCATCGACGATGATGATTATGGCGATGGCAATGTGCTCTTCATGGTGTCTCTTATCTACCGCCATTTATCAGTTCCACCCAAAAAACTGATCGTTTGGGTAAATATTTTGATGGCAAATTTTTATCGTTTGTTGATGTTATGGCCGAAATGTTATCGTGTGTCCATATCAATTAGTGGTTAATAAATCGCATATATATTTACCTTCGAGGTGATTACGTGGAAATCCGAAATTGTTGTTAATTTTTTTAAGTGATTATAATGTATGCATGCATGTTGGTCCAGCGGAAATGCCAAAAATGGCAGCCTCTTTTGAGATTATTCCGAATATGTGTTTGAAGATATATATTAACTGTGCTAGGCTTTTCAAAGATCGACAAGGCTTTGAAGGTTTACGCAAGGACTAGATAAACAAGTTAAAAAGTATCAGTCAGTTTTGTCGACAGCTGTATACCCTCAGCCGATGTCAGTATATTTAAATATATTGTGACAATCATGTTTAAAATGTTGACCCTTTATAGAGGAGATACCCAAGGAGCGGACTAATATTATCCACTTTTACTCTGAACTAACTCTGATGTACAGGGTGCGATAAAAAACTGCAACAAAGTCAAACGCCATAATTTTTACATTTTCTTTAATTTTATTGAATGAAAGCAAAAAATGTAGGAAATAGCATCAAATTTTAGAATAAGCTTAGATTTGTTCGAATTGGTCACCTTTGGCGCGAATTATGGACTTCAAAGGGCCAATAAAACCGTCACACGCTGCCCGAATGTCGCTCTGCGGTATTTTGGCCCATTCCCGGTGAAGCGCTTGCTTGAGGTGATCGACATTTTGATATTTTTTAGTGCCAACCTTGCTTTCCGAAATACTCCAGACGCAATAGTCCAACGGATTGGTATCCGGAGATTTCGGTGGCCATTGTTTGCTGGAAATGAAACGAGGAACCACATTTTGTAAGCATACTTGGGTGACGCGTGCTGAGTGCGAGGGTGCTGAGTTCTGTTGGAATGTCCAAGGTCTGCGGCCAAAATGTTTGAGTGCCGCAGGCTTTAATACACCCTCCAGAATATTTTCGCGATAATATTCGGCATTTATTCTGATGCCACTGTCGATTAGTACGAGCGGAGAGAGACGATCGGCTGTTATGGCGGCTCACACCATCACCATGGCCTGCGCTTGAGTTCTGGTGGCCAACCGAGGTGCACATTTTCAGCTGACCTCTTTGGCAAGTAAACACGATCATTTTGTTTATTTACAAACTGCTCGACAACGAATGTTTTCTCATCGGAGAAAATCAAATTCGGCAGTTCACCACCTTCGGCCAAGCGAAGCTACTATTTAGCTCTTTTGAGTTTATTTTCTCTTTCTGGCGATGTAAGTTCTTGAGCTTATGGAATTTCAATGGCTTTACCCCGAGCTTATTTTTCAATATTTGCCGAATGGAATATGTTCAGCTCACGAACCATACGCTACTTATATCACGGTAGCGAGCGATGGTACGAGACACAAAAAATTTATTCACATTTAAATGCTGGAGTTCTCTAACGAGTTATTTTAATAGCTGTCGGACGAGTGGCTTAGAAATGACAGCAGTCCGAAGTTTGTTGTAGTTTTTTCATCTCACCCTGTATATCTAATTTTTATACCCTCAGCCATATGGCTACTATCATTTGATACGAACAAAACGTCCCTAGTCGAAATAACGGTTTTATACCCTAGGTCTATTTGGACAAAATCCATTTCAGGACATTTGGAGGCGATCTAGCGACGTCCGTCTGTCTGCCTGGCTGCTGCGCACGATAACTCTCGAAGGGAATATCCAATTTGATCCAAAATTGGTACATCGTAATATTATTGTCAAACTTATATCGAGTTCGGAGATGGGTAATATCGGTCCACTCCTTTAGGTACCTCCCACACAAAATGTCAAATTTTTCAAAGAAAATAATTTATTGCGCAGAAAGTGAAAGGATAATCCGATTTTGCTCCAACTTTGCGAATCCTAATATTTTCATCTGTGCTAGGTCAGGCGCGAAAAATGGACAATATCGGTCCACTCTATCAAAGGTTCAAAATTTTGAATAATTACAACTCTTATAAAATGTAATGTAAGAGTCCGATTGTCTTCAAATTTCACACATCCCAATAATTTTATTAACCCAAGGACTGATGCCAAGATGAAACACATCGGTACACTCCTACTGGTACCTCCCCCATAAAAGGTCGAAATTTTCAAAAAAAAAAAAAAATAAATAAATAATAATAAATAATTAAATAAAAAAATCTTTTCTGTACAGTAAGAGAACCAATAATGCGAATTTTTCAAACTTTGCAAATCCTAATATCTGCGTCGGTTCTAGGTCAGGTGCAAAAATGGATAATATCGGTCCACTCCATCAAGTGCCTCTCCCATAAAGGGTAAAAATTTTGAATAATTATAAGTCTTATAAAATGTGATGTAAGAATCGATTGTCTTCAAATTTCGCACATCCTACTACTTTTTATGAAACTTAGATCTGGTGTTAAGATGGAATATATCGGTCCACTCCTTCTGGTACCTCCCTCATAAAAGTTTGAAATTTTGAATATTCATTAAGCTTATAAAAAGCGAATTTAATATCCAATTTCATTAAGACTTGGCACATCGGAATATTTCTATCAACGCAGCATCTGTTAAAAAAATGATAGAGATCGGACCAAGCCTTCTGGTACCTCCCCCAAAAAGGGTCAAAGTTTTGAATAACTAAAACATTTATAAAATCTGAAATAATCATCAGGTTCCCTTTATATTTCACACATCCCATTATTTCCAACAAAAAATCTGTTGTGAAGATGGGATATATCGGTCCACTCTTTCTGGTACCTCCCCCACAAAGGCTGAAGCTCTTGAATATCCATGAAGCTCATAAAAAGCGAAATTAACATACGATTCCATTCAAGACTATGTATATCTCAATATTTCCATCAACACAAGATCTATTATAAAGATGGCAGAGATCGGCCCATAGGGTTCGAGATTATTAATGTGCACATGATATATAGCTGTGAACGCCTTCTGCTACGTTACTCACAAAGGGTCACAATTTTTAATACTTTTATCTGTCATATCTTGCAAAACAAGTCAGTGCGATGAATATAAAATTTATGATTTTCGATAAATTAGATATTAATGTTCGATTTCCTTGTAATATTGCCCATACCAATATTTTTATATGTATTAGATGAAGCATGAATACTGCGGTCAACTATATCTTGTATCTCACGCACATGTTAACATTTTCTAAAAATTATTACAATATGTCATGTAATGTGAAGGAATCTACCAATATAGTTCAAACCTGGCACGTCGCAATATTTTTATCATATTTATTTAGATCTAATACGAAATGGGAAATATTGGCACATTTCTTCGGGACCTACTCCATAAGGGGTTAAACATTTGAATAATCATAACAGAAGTCAAAATTTTTTTTAAATAATCGTACATTGGCTGAGGATATACATCTGTCGGTAAAACTGGCAGATACTTTTTAACTTGTAAATCTGACACGTTGAAAAATTTTCATGATTTCTGACACGAAGTGGACAATTTTGGGCTACTCCTTGGGAACCGCCCCCATAAGGGACTAAATGTTTAAATAATTACAACGCAAGTCAAAATATGTTAAAATGAATGGATATATGTTGAGGGTGTATATGTATTAATTGGTCGCCTTTGAGTAAAGGAAAAATATTTTCTCTGGAGTGTGTAAAACTGAAAAAAAAAATCCCAAACAAAAGTACGTATTAAATTATTACAATTTCATTTTCAATTTCCCTACACATGGTCCGATACCATATGTAAATACTTATGAACAAACCAGCGTATCTAAGGTGATCTTGTTAACAATAATAAGTGTCTTGATCTTATTTATGCGATAAATTGAAAAAGAGAACAAATGTTGCGAAAAAAATCATGCGAAACTGAAATCGAAACAATAATAATAAAATTAATAATTTTATGTTGTTCGCTGCAATCAATTACCGCGGCCAAGACAAGTGTTTAGTGAAATGATTTAAGAATTCATTCATCACCAATTGTAATTATTGCGCTCTTATCTTGTACGAATGCGAATGCGGTACAAGACCAATTATCATTAATTAGAACATGTACGAGGTGCTGGAAAAAAAATTTTAACGTGAAATTCCATTTCAAAAAAAAAAAAAAATTAAAAAAGCGATCGAACTAGGAAATGTTCAAAAATATAATCCATTAGAAATTCTGTTAAAGTCTTAAAAATACCGAATATCGGAAAGTGCCGATATATGGGGGCTATACGATATCGTGGGCCTATGTAGACAATTCTCTTTTAGGGGGTAAAGTACTCACAAGGAACTCCTTGTGTGGAATTTCAGACAATTCCAAAAATGGCAAAAATCATCAAAATATCGAATATCGGGTTGTACCGTTATATGGGGGTTATACGATAACGGGTACCGATATAGCCCATCTTCGAACTTGACCTGCCTGTAGACGAAAGACAGATCTGTGCTAAATTTTAGCTTCCTATCTTAATTCGTTTTGACTGTAGCGTGATAACAACAGACGGACGGACATGGAATTTTACGCTGATCAAGAATATATATACTTTGTTGGGTCTAAAATTATTATTTCGATGAGTTACAAACGGAATGACAAACTTAATATACCCTCCATACTATGTATGGCGGAGGGTATGAAAACTTAGTAGATTTCGGAAGTCTTAAAAAATGTCATGGTATATTTTTTAGCCAAACTATCGTATTTCCTTAAATTTCGATATATTCCCTTTAGAATACTAAACTTTTGCTACCCATCTCGTTATTTCATGCAAATACGGATATGCAACGAAGCGATTGAGCAGTCAGAGAACATATGTATGAATTATGAATATTTGTTTTACTATTTTCAAATGTGACTCACATATCGAAATTTAAGTACAATTGTATTTCATTTTCGCACCACCAGCGAATAAAGCTGTCAGTTACGATAATTGGTTAGGGTAAATAGTTCCGGGAATTACACTAAAAGTGATTTGTAAATAGGATTAGATTGAAGTTGTTTTGTCATAAGTATAACATTGTTTACCTGCAGAAGTTTTCTGTTTCAAAAAGGATTCAAATTATTAAAAGGCCAAAGATGTTGGGAAACATGTTGTGTGGCATTTAGTTCAAATAGTGATGCTTTACTGCACTGTGCGACAAAGTTTTTCGATAATTAAAGGAAACCCTCAGTAAAATAATGAAAGAAGGGCTTAAAATGGAAGATACCTATATCGGTGTATTTACAGTTTAAATCGCAAAGTAACCTAAAATAAGGTTGCAAGTTTTCTTCTCTTCTACACTTTTAGAAATTTTCGCATTAAGATTCCTCGAAATCCGTTCGTTTTAGTAATACAGAGAATATTTCGATCGAAAATGTTAACCCTCAAGTGAGTCTAGAAAGGGGTCTTTTAGGTCCTTTTTTAAAATATGGTTAAAAACTCATCTTAAAAGCAAGTCAAACTATTCCACAAAATTATTTGTCATAAAATTCAAGCATATGTACTAGAAGACGTCAAGGGTCTAAATCTTACATTAACGCCAGGAATTCATATTTATTAACAAGTTAAAAAGTATCATTCGGGTTTGCCGACACATGTATACCCTCAGCCACTGTTCGATTATAAAACCAGTAAAGAATGTCCTAAAGTCAGGCGGGACCGACTTTATGATACCCTACACCACTTTGCTAATTTAGTAGAGCTCCGCATAACAATTAAAAGTTTTTATGGGAGAATTCAATTATACACGTATAATTTAAAATTGAAAGGACTAAATATGCCGAAGCATTTGTATCTTTTAAATTCGGACTTGTATTGCCCATTTGGTGCAAAATTAATTTGAAATCAGATATAGATATATATGAGAGCTATATCCAAATCTGAACCGATCTCGATAAAATTTGGCAAAGATATTTCTGAGCTGTATTTGATATATTTCCCTGAATATCGTTGTTACGGAGTACATATTTCGGCTGTGGGTAACAAATCCAACAAATCGGAGGAACAATATATATAGGAGCTATAGCTATATCTGAACCGATCTTTACCAAATTTGGCATACTACCTTCTAGAGTCAATTCGGTCGGTGCACAATAAAAGGCAAATCGGACGAAGTTATATATGGGAGCTATATCCAAATTTGAACCGATCTCGATAAAATTTAGCAAAGGTATTTCTGAGCTGCATTTGATATATTTCCCCAAATATTGTTATTAAAATAACATATCGGATGAACAATATATATGGGAGCTATAGCTATATGTGATCCGATTTCGATCAAATTTGGCATACTTATTTTCAGACCTAATTTGGGTGTATATGCAAAATTCCATACTATTTGGTCTGATATGACACGTTTGGTGCAAAATAAAAGCAAATCGGACGAAGATATATATGGGAGCTATATCTAAATTTTTACCGATTATCTCCAATTTCAATAGGGTTCGTCCTTGGACTGAAATGCATAAATCAACTCAGAAAGTGATTCCATGGAGATCCTCAAAAGTAACTATGGGTCTACCTCGCTTCCTTCTCCATGTTACAAACAAATGCACAAAGACATAATAATGACCTCCTATAGAGTAGGTTCCAAGGAATGGGTCGCATCGGAGCTAAATAAATATGATACAACTATTTCGACGTGCCAGATTTGTACTACATTGCTTACTTCCTTCACTTTATATGAGATATGTGATCATTTTTAGAACATGTTAAAATGTGCAGGAGGTACCAGATATAGTCGACCGAAGCATTTCATTTTTATGGCCTACACCACATAGTGGTAAGGGTATTATATCTTTGTCCATTTGTTTGTAACATGGAGAAGAAATCGAGATAGACCTATAATTACTTTTGAGGATCTTCATAGAATCACTTTCTGAGTCGATGTATGCGTGTCAGTCCGTCCGTCTGTCCATGTATTCTTGTGAACAAAATGCAGATGTCATTATTATCCCATTGAAATGAAATTTTGCAAAAAATATTTGCTTGGCCCAAGGACGAACCCTATTGAAATTGGTGATAATCGGATCAGATTTAGATATAGCTAGCATATAGCATATATCTTCAACCGATTTCGCGTTAATTGTGCACCAAATGGCTAATGTAAGTCCAAATGACCTGTATTTTGGTACATTCGATGAATTCGGTATAGCATCATTTTCTCAAATTTGGAGAAAATGGGTTCAGATATAGCTATAGCTCTCATATGTATGTTTCATCTGATTAGGGGTTTAAGTAGCTCACATGCGTAATATTCATCCCAGAAGAATGATATTTGGTACCGGACATCAGTTACGGCTCGAAAATACTCCTGTCAACTTTTGTCGAGATCGGTTCAGATTAGAATATAGCTCCCATATATATCTTTATCCGAAATCAGGTTTATTGTGCACTAAATGGCTAATATCAGCCCAAATGGACTGAATTTCGGCATTTACGACTGAATTCATTCTACAAACCAGTACTTTAAATTTGGTGCAAATCGGTTCAGGTA
The DNA here is from genome assembly GCF_030504385.1 of Musca domestica. NCBI lineage: Eukaryota > Metazoa > Arthropoda > Insecta > Diptera > Muscidae > Musca > Musca domestica. The sequence goes on along the minus strand of NW_026712318.1, from coordinate 2,075,571 downwards.
TAGCTAAAGTTCCCATATATATGTTTTATCCGATTTGGGGGTTTAAGACCCTCACAAGCGTAATATGCACTGCACAACAATAATCTTTGGTACAAGATATCCGATACAGCACTGAAACAAGTTTTTCAAATTTTGTCAAAATCGGTTTAGATTTGTATATAGCTCCCATATATATCCTCAACCTATTTCGGGTTAATTGTGCCCCAAATAGCCAATATCAGTGATATCATGACCTGAATTTTGGCATATCCAACCGAGTTAAGTCTAGAGGCAAGTACATTAAATTTCGTATATTTCATCCGATTTGGTGTTTAAGTTCCTCACATTCGTAATATACATTCGACAACAATGATATTTGGTACCAGTTATCTTATGGAGATCAGAAATACCTTTGCCAAATTTTATCGAGAATAGTTCAGATTTGGATATAGCTCCCATATATATACTTAAACCGATTTCAGGTTTATCGTGCAAATAATGTTTAATATCAGCCCAATTGGAGTGAATTTCGTACCCATTTTGTGCAACTCGGTTCCGATATATATTTTTTAGTATAATCCTTCTCTATGTGATATCATGCACTCTATAGCAAACTATAACTGCTCTAAAGCCAAATATTGATGGATGGTATTAATTTCGCGTTTTATGAGTTTCATGGTATTCCAATTTTTGAACTTTGTGGTGGGAGGTACCCGAAGAAGTGAATCGTCATATCCAATTTTTTCTAGTGTTAGTAGAAATAATGGGATGTGTGAAATATAAAGAGAACTGGATGCTTATTTTGGTTTTCTTGATAGTTTTCAAAAATTCAAAAATTAGACCCTTTGTGGGGGAGGTACCACAAGGAATGGTCCGATTTCTACCATCTTTAAAACAGATCTTGTGTGGATGGAAATATTGAGATGTGCTAAGGCTGAATGGAATCGGATGTTAATTTCGCGTTTTATGGCCTTCATTCAAAATATTGACCCTTTATGGGGGAGGTACCAGAAGAAGTGGGCCGATATATTCCATCTTCACACCAGATTATGTGTAAGTATAAATAATGGGATGTGTGAAATATGAAGATAAGTGGATGCTTATTTCGGATTTCTTGAGAGATACTAGAACGGATGGTCCGATTTCTACCATCTTTATAACAGATCTTGTGTAGATGAGAATATTGAGATGTACCAAGTCTAAACAAAGATGAGAATATTGAGGTGTACCAAGTCAAAATTTTAACCCTTTGTGGGGGAGGTACCAGAAGGAGTTGAGCGATATATCCCATCTTTCTATTAGATTTTGGGATAATAAAAATATTGTGATTTGTGTAATTTGAAGAAAATCGGAGTTTTGTATCACATTTTATAAGACTTATAATTATTCCAATTTTTGACTCTTTGTAGGGCAGGTACTTGATGGAGTGGACCGATATTGTCCATTTTCGCACCTGACCTAGCACTGATGCAAATACTAGAATTTGGAAAGCAAAATCGGATTATCCTTTCTCTTTCTGTGCAGAAAAATATTTTTATTTCGAAAAATGTCGACTTTTTGTGGGGGGAGTGACCAGAAAGAGTGGACCGATATTGCCCATCTTCGAACCCGATCTATTTTCGATAGTAATATTACGATGTACCAAGGTTGGACCAAATCGGATATTACCTTCGAGAAATATCGTGCGCACCAGACAGCCAGAAGGAAGGATGGACATCGCTAGATCGACTCCAAATGTCCAGAAATGGCTTTGGTCCAAGCCAGGTCTAAAATCGTTATTTCGCTGAGGCACGTTTTGGCCGTATCAAATGATATAATAAAAAATCACACTTTACATTGTGATACCTCCGACGAATATTTCGGGATGTTGCAAAAAAGGTAAATATCTGCCCGACAAGTATCCCTCTAATACTTGTATTGTTAAAATTCTATGGATATTGAAAACCTCATTTGACAGTCATACAAATTGACTAAATGACTATTGTTCAATAAAAGAAAATTAATAATAATTGGATGGGCTCCTCCTCTAATGTTAATCAATTAATTCGATAACTTTATCGCTAGATCATTGACCGGCACAATCTACAGATTGCAACAGGCAACAGATTTTGTCTGCTACTGATATTTCCAGTGTGTGGTTGGTGGTGGTCACCGGATCACCATATCGTTGTCATATCGTAATTGCAGAAATGTCATCAGCCGAGACACCAATGAACGAAAAAAAACAACAACAAACAAATAAATATGTAAACATTTTTCCACTGTCGCATCTTGTGGCGTGGCGTGGCATGGCGAGAGTCACTTTTATGTAAATATGATGGAGGCGTAATTTCCACTGTCCAGATACCGAGACCGAGAGTGTTCGCTGCTTTTTTTTGGGTGAGTGTTTACACAGATATCTCAGTTTACAATTGAAATTTATTTTATTGCTTCATCATCATTAGCAATCGGCAGCAGCAGCAGTAACACCATCAACGACAACCATACAGTTGTTGTCAACTTAAGACTAGCTACTCTAAGTGAGGATATTACCCTCGGCCTATCTACCTCCCCCCCAAAAGCTTTACAATAGCAGTTGAATCAGAATCTTATCGCATATGGATGCAGAGGATAGCAGTAAATGTATCCCCTGTTGTTGTCGTTGTTGTATTTTTTTTTTTTTTGGTGTCTGAAATTTGCAAATATCGGAGACAAGTCTCTTCCTCTCACATATGTATGAGCCACTTACATATTTGCAATTGCAATGCAATAAACGAATATATGGTGAGTGAGTCATTGACATGGCACGGCACAGTGGGTTACAATTCACAAGAAGTAAGTTGGGTGGGGTTGACCATGTGATGCCCTAAAATACTATAGATTCAGGTAAAGTTCTTGTAGAAGAGTTATCCATTTAATCGAATGAAGGAACTGCTCAAGATATTGGGAGATACAATTAGATTACCCAAGTCGCAAGTCGCAATGCCTTTTTACATCTGTCACTCTTGTTATGCATGTGATTATGGTGTGTACGTCAAAATTGTAATTGTACATATGGTTCATACACACCCAGAAGGTGAGGACCGATATATCTTACCTTCACACCGGATCTTGTTTTAATAAAAATATTGGAATTTGTGAAATTCGAAGACAGCCGGTTTCGTATTTTCTCATTTTATAAGAGTAATAATTGTTCCCAATTTTGGAGGTACTTGATGGAGTTGTCCGATATTATACATGTTCGCAGCTGACCTAGCTGTGACAAAAATTTGGGATTTGAAAAGTTTGCAGAAAATCGAATGATCCTTTCACTTTCTATGAGGTAATTAATTTTTTTGAAAATCTTGACCTTTTGTGGGGGAGAATTGGACCGATATTGCCCATCTCCGAACTCAATCAATATTTGGCAATAGTATGGCGCTGTACCAAGTTTGGATCAAATCGGATAAACTCCTCTAGAGTTATCGTACGCACCAGCTAGCCAAACAGACGGGGACACCTCTTGATTGACTCCAAATGTCCTGAAATGGATTTGGTGCAAAGGGACTTATGGTCTAGAACCGTTATTCTATTTGGACAAATGGAAAGAGCTAGAATTCTGAAATTTGGAGTGAGAGTCACTGATTGTAGTGCAGGAAAGATGTGCCAAAGGATTTTTGGGAATTCGAACTTTACGTTAGCGAATAGTTCTAAAATGGCACTATTTTTCTAAAAGGGTACCATTTAGTATTATGTGAACAGATCGAGCTAAAAACTTGAAATTTGGTATGAGAATCCAGGTTGGAAAGTAAGTTTGATATATGAAGCTAGTGGTAGGTACTAAATGTGAAAACAGCAGTTTGGTTTAGGGTGAAGCTGGAATTTTGAAATTATGCATTGGCGCCCCCGTTGGTAGATGGGTTGTAATAAAGAGGTGATTTTGGAAATGTGTGTGCAATAGTACCAAAAGTACCAAATATTTTATTATATTTTGTACAAATAGATATTGGCCGAACACAAAACAAAGTGCTAAAAATCTGAAATTTGGTGTTAGGGTCACTGTTCATGTGTGGCCTGGACATATGGAAGTTTCGGAAATATGTATTCTAATTGTACGAAGAGTATTGAATGGTACAAAATTTGGTTTAGGTTAAATGGATAGGGATAAAAATCCTGAAATTTGGTAATTAGATTACTGATGGTATATGTGTTTGAGATTTGGCGAAGGTTTAGAAATGCCTCCTATATTTGTAAGAAAAGTACTAAATGGTACCAAATCTGGTATTGAGTGAAGGGATAGGGCTGGAATCCTGAAATTTTATTTGGATGTTACTCTTGGTGTCTGTGGTTAAGATATGGAGGTGGTTTTGGAAATGCGTGCTATTATGGTTCGAAAAATACCAAATATTACTAAAATCGGATTTAAGTGAAAATTGGTAGTTGGAATTGAGATATGTAGGTGATTCTGGAAATTTGAACTATAATGGTTTGAAAAGTACTTAGTGATACTACATTGGGTATTGGGTGAAGGGATAGAGCTGGAATCCTCAGATTTGACTTTGAGGTCTCTGTTGATGTTTGGAAATAAGATATGGAGGTGGTTTCCGAAATGTGTATTATAATTGTACGGAAAGTACTAAATAGTTCTAAATTTAGTATTGGGCGAAGGGATAGAGCTGGAATCCTGAGATTTGATATGGACGTCGCTGTTGGTGCCTTGGTTGAGAGAAGGTGCTGGTTTCTGCCAGATGGACTTCTAAATTTTGGTATCGACACCACTTTTGATATATTATTTTGAGAGAAGGTGGTAGGCCTAAAAGTACTAAATCCTAAAATTTCATATGGTGAATTGGATGTGGGTCCATTGTGGTTCTACTAATAAGGATCTCCATAAATAATTTTTTCATAGACTGTGGTACCGATTCGGAACTTCAAATACTCAAATTCTCAAACTACGAAATATCGACAGGTACCCTTATATGGGGCTATACGAAGACGTGGACCTATATACGCATTTTTTGTCATCGACTGTAGTACCCATTACGAACTTCAAATACCAAATTAAAAAAAAAAATCCGGTGAATAATGTCGCTAAAATCATCAAAATACCGAATATCGGGAGGTACTGTTATATGGGGTCTACTTTTTTGTTGAATCGCTTGAGGGTTAATTTTTTCTTTCAAAATAATCCTTGTATTGTAATCCTCCTCTATTTTGTTTACTTTGGAAATCTTTCAAAACACTTTTAAAATGACTCTGTTTTCAGTACCGACTAGGGGTTTCCTGTAATTATTTTTTTTTAATTCTAATTCGCTGCCAATAGAAATTCGAAACGTCTTCTACTGTTCATAGGAGTCTTGGAGGTCTACTATTGCCTATTGAAATTCTAAATGAAGACCCCGAGATTCCCTATTGCCTGAAGAACACCTGTAGAAAAGTTGTTAAAATATTACAAAATATGACCCCCTGACGTTTCCTATTGTCTGTAGAAGAATTTGAAGTATTCTATTATCTCTAAAAGTCTTAGAGGTCTTCTAGTCTCTATAGAAGATCTAGAGATCTGTAGATTTCTTTGTCTATTGATGCCCTGAATGTTATACCTGCTGACGGGGTAACGTGTAGAACTTAAATCACATTACCTATCCCAGTGTTGAGCTATTATAAATTATTTAATCGAATGATTCCGAAAATCTTCCACTGTGCCGTCGAGAGCGGAAGAAGCTTATAATGACAACAACACCATGACGAGAATTAATCTTGGCTGTGGCTATGCAGCTGCAATTGTTGTGGCTGCCATAAAAAAAACGAACAGATAAATATATTTTCATATCATTACAAAAATATATAGAAGAAGAGGAAGCAGAAAATGTAGACGTAGATGTACAAATGCAACAACCACAAAGTGTTTAATGTGACATCAGATGTCGTCTGCGATTGTATATAACAGCAAAAAACCGATATGTCCCCATGTATGTCTCCTGCTCCGTATATGGTTTACCCCCAATCTGCAAATGTTTAAATCACATCAGCAGCCACATGGCATTTTTGTACTTTGAACGCTTCATATATGCCGTGCTCAGACGAGCGTGTGTGGGTGTGTAGCAATAAAAATGATCTCCAATTGTAATCAACGAGCTAGAAAAAAACATGGTACGGCTGCTGCGGCTGCATTCAGCTACTGTCATCATCATTATTACTGTTATTTTGACGGTAATGTAGATGGCTCCTTCCCACTGCATGTGGGTATTATTAGCAGAACGGTAGCTAGCCGAGTCTCAGATCTACTCAACACTCATAGATGTTATGGAAATTATTGCCTTTAATAAACTATATAATTATGCCAATTAGTTGTGACGGAAATGTCGGAATATTGATGATGATTATAACACAAAAAAAAAAAAAAAAACACTAGGAGGTGTATATGTGTCATATCACTAAAAGCAAGTAAGCCAACGCTATTTTCGGCCGGGACCGGCCATATTCTACCCGTTACTGAATTTGAAATTCTATATTCCTGTGGGTATTGTGCGCAGATTTTTGTGTAAGGACAACTTTCTTGTATATGTAATTTGACCTTGAAGTGAATTATATTGGCGGTTTTAACACAATAGTTATGGTCCATTTCAGCCTCAAAATATTATTCAATGACTACCCAATTTGGTGGACCTCTTCCCTGTTTTAAACTCTTATACCATGCAAAACTTGTAGGACAGGACATTTTTCAGGACATTTTTCTACTTTTAGTCCATTTGAATCTTGAAATAGATAAATGGACTCAGTTGATCGAGAAAGGAAGATCGATATATATCATCCTGGGTAAAAGACCAATATTTCGAGGTGTTTCAACATTTTCGGTCCTGTCCAACACCTAAAACATAGAGATGTACAGGGTGAGATAAAAAAATTCAAAGGCCATAATTTTAACATTTTTTTAATTTTATTGAATGATAGCAAAAAATGTCGGAAATAACATCAAATTTTAGAATAAGTTTAGATTTTTTCGAATTGGTCACCTTTGGCACGAATTATGGCCTTCAAACGGCCAATGAAACCGTCACAAGCTGTCCGAATGTTGCTCTGTGGTATTTTGGCCCATTCTTGGCGAAGTGCTTGCCTATGGTGATCGACACTTTGGTATTTTTTAGTGCCAACCTTGCTTTTCAAAATACTCCAGACACGATTGACCAACGGATTGGTATCCGGAGATATTGGTGGCCATTGTGCGCTTGAAATTAAGCGAGGAACCACCTTTTGCAACCATTCTTGGGTAGCGCGTGCTGAGTCCTGGTGAAATGTTCAAGGTCTGCGGCAAAAATGTTTGCGTGTCCAAAAGCCTTGGGCAGAATATTTTGCGTTAATATTCGGCATTTCTTCTGATGCCACGGCCGATTAATACGAGCGGAGAACTGTTATGACGGCCCACACCATCACCATGGCCGGCGCTTGAGTTCTGTTGGCCAACCGAAGGTGCACATTTTCAGCTGATCTCTTTGGCAAGTCAACACGATCATTTTGTTTGTTTACAAACTGCTGGACAACGAATGTTTTCTCATCGGAGACGGAGAAGACCGAATTCGGCAGTCCACCACTTTCGACCAAGCGAAGCAACTCTTTAGCTCTTTTGAGTCTATTTTCTTTCTGTTGTGGTGTAAGTTCTTGTACTTGTTGGAATTTCAATGACCTTACCCCGAGCTCATTTTTCAATATTTGCCGAATGGAATATTGCGATATGTTCAGCTCACGAGTCATTTTTTGGCCACTGCGAAGCGGGTTTCGATCAAGTCGATTCTTTACTTTTCAAACCATTTCTGCTGGTGTTCCTATTTTCTTCCGTCCACTTCTTTTACTACGGGCCACCCTACCAGTATCACGGTAACGAGTGATGGTACGAGACACAAATGATTTATTCACATTTAAAGGCTGGAGTGCTCTAACGATAGTCAATTGTGGTTTTCAAGCCAAATATAAAGAAATCACACTATCACGCTTGAATTCCATCACGAATAACTTTTTTTTCTGGAAAATTCTTACCAAAATGCTTTCGTACGCTTGTAGAAAATATAATGAGCTGTCACTGGAATAATTTTAACAGCTGTCGGACGAGTGACTTAGAAATGACAGCAGTCTGAAGTTGGTTGCAATTTTTTTTATCTCACCCTGTATATAATAATAATTTTAATGCTTTGTGGGAGAGGTACCTGAAGGCCGATAAGTATCATCTTCCCACCAGATCTTGAGTTAACCAAAATACTGGTATATGAACAATCTGAAGACAATCGGGAGCTTGTTTCACATTTTATGAGAGATGTAATTATTCCAACTTTTCACCCTTTGTTGGGGAGGTGCCGGAAGAAGTGGACCGATGTTCACAACAGATCTTCTGTTGATGGAAATTTTGAGTTGTGTAGAGTTTAAAATGAATCGGAGGTTTACTTCGCGTTTTACGAGCTTCATTCAAAAAATTGACCCCTTTTTGGGGGAAGTACCACAAGGAGTGGACCGATATAGTTCAACTTCACACCAGACCTTGGGTTAATAAAAATATCATGTTGTATGTAATTTTTTTTTCATTTTATAAGAGTTGGAATTATTCAAAATGTTGACTCTTGATGAAGTGGACCGATACTGTCCATTTTCGCACCTAAAAAATATTGGAATTTACCAAATTGGGTGATTTTTTTTTCCATGCTGTAAATTATTTTCAGTGAAAATTTTGACGTTTTGTGGGTGAGGTACTAGAAGGAGTGGACGGATATTGCCCAACTCCGAACTCGATCTAAGTTTGATAATAATAGTACGATGTACCAAGTTTGGATAAAAGTGGATACTACCTTCTAGAGTTATCGTGCGCAACAGCCAGACGTACGGACATTGCTAGATCGACTCCAAATGTCCTGAAACGGTTGTGATGAAAAGAGACCTAGGGTCTAAAACCGTTATTTCGATGAGGCATGTTTTGATCGTATCAGATGATATACATATACCCTCTCTAGCCATATGGCTGAGGGTATAAAAATTTCGACTTTTTGTGGAGGAGGTACCAGAAGGATTAGACCGATGTTGTCTATCTCCGAACTTGATCTAAGTTTGACAATAATATTACGATGTACCAAGTTTGGATCAAATAGGATACTACCTTCGAGATTTATCGTAAGCAACAGCCAAACAAACGGGCGGATGGGTGGACACCCCTAGATCTTGGAGTCCTGAAACGGATTTGTTCCTGAGAGACCTTGGGATTAAGGCACGTTTTGGCAGTATCAAATGATATATACCCTCTCTAGCCATATGGCTGAGGGTATAGAAATTTATGTGAAATGTAAAATTGTGTTTTGTTTTTTTTTTATTCCGATGGATTTCACACCGAAAAAGACTAATGTTCTATTCTGATCTCATTAAATATACCTTGGTTACGGTTTTGCAATTAACATATCTATTGTTTTTTAAATTTCATAATTTTTTTTCGTCGTTTTTTTTTTGTCCATACCCATTTTAATTCTCTGCAGTCTAATTACGTGTTAAGTATGACACATTCTCGCTTTTGATATTTTCCAAATCGTGACCCAGTAGTACTAAGCGCACCGGTCATGGATTATCTGTCCGTTTTGTTATTTCGTTATTTATCCATGTGCCATTCACCAGCATTAATGTCACTCGCCACCGCCGCTACCTCTTGATTTGATTGTGAAAATTTCACACGCCAGCTTAAAAATTTATCCATTTTCCATTTATCGATAATGTCAGACAGATACAATTGTTTTAATGTGTTCATTTGCATTTTCCGATTTGCTGGTGAGACAGACATCATCCGAGCCACCAACCAGACTTCATCAGCCATTCAGAGGTAGTCGCCAGATCCCGAGATCGATTGACTTGTACACATGTACTTTGTCCTCAAAACAACAAGTCGATGATGATGATGATGATGCCTGATGAGGATGATGATGATGACGCGGAGGGTAGTATCGTTAGCATATATCTATCTATTTAGCTGGCTAACTAAGTAGTTGGTTAGCTGCATTTTGCTGCTTAGTCATTGTGTTATTGTTCATTCGCCGCATTGCAAATCGAATAAATTGGCAACGGCAAAAAATGACATAAGGTGATGGCGTTGCTGGTACTGGTGCTGCTGCTGCTGGTTGGTTTCGGTGATTGAGCCGCTATTTGCATACAATCAAAATTGTCTTTAAATGAAGTGTTTTTCAATTGAATTTTGAGAAAAAGGTCACCACCCCACCGGGGTAATATCATCATCATCATCGTCACCATTATCGTACTATAATGAAAGATGAGCCATACTTAAGTGTTTCATAACCAAGGTGTTACACTCGAAATTGGTCAATGACAAATGATGAGAAATTGTTTGCATTTTGATTTGGCATAAAGTCAATAGTTTATTAGGTAATCGAAAAAATGTCGGCGGATATTTTGAGATGTAATGCATATGGGCAAGTGTAAAAATGAAAAAATAAATGAACTTTAAGTTTTTGATATATTTGGCAGGGATGGGTTTTTTGAACGAATAACGGAGTAAAAAAAAGAAAAGACATGACACTATGAGCCCCTAAGAGACGCTAAATAATAATAATAATAATAATAATAACAATAATAACAATAATAATAATAATAATAATAATAATAATAATAATAATAATAATAATAATAATAATAATAATAATAATAATAATAATAATAATAATAATAATAATAATAATAATAATAATAATAATAATAATAATAATAATAATAATAATAATAATAATAATAATAATAATAATAATAATAATAATAATAATAATAATAATAATAATAATAATAATAATAATAATAATAATAATAATAATAATAATAATAATAATAATAATAATAATAATAATAATAATAATAATAATAATAATAATAATAATAATAATAATAATAATAATAATAATAATAATAATAATAATAATAATAATAATAATAATAATAATAATAATAATAATAATAATAATAATAATAATAATAATAATAATAATAATAATAATAATAATAATAATAATAATAATAATAATAATAATAATAATAATAATAATAATAATAATAATAATAATAATAATAATAATAATAATAATAATAATATATAAGTTAACGACATTGGCGACACTGTCGCTTCTGCAACTTAAGCTCATTTCATTTTGATTGCAACACGCGCTTCCGATCCAATTTCGATATTGCAAGCGATGAGAAATTCTTTCTGCAGTATCAGCACCTGCATACTGGCGCGTGTTGGTTGAACGGAATCAATCGAACCATCGAGCCAACAAAGTTGGAAGGCAACCGACAGTCTTGGCTTTGGCTACTTCGAGTACAGTTCATTAAATATTAATATCTTCTATTTAATAATTATTTTGAGTATCATTAAAGTGTGAATTAATTATTTTGAGTATCATTAAATTGTGAATCGTTATGATTGTTAAAGAATTAAATATCCGTGTTTTATTTAATCAGGCGCAGTTGGAAGCGCCTTGGAATTAATTTTTTTATTCGCGATCGTGTAAAATCCTTTAACTGGCGCCCGAGCAGGGACCCTGACTTAAGTGCTTAGTGGTCCTGTGAGTTATAAATTAATTCACAAAATCTAACTCCTCCTTCGCTAATCCGGTATTCCTGATAGTTATCCAACCGAAACATATAACCGTAGGTTACCGAGGCGAAAGTGAAGTAAACCGTACCTCAGTAGGTATCCACGATCATAAAAGTGGATCTCCAAACCGGAGAAATACGGTCCTTCCGTGAGGAGTAAAAGGGTTTTAAACGGTCGCGTCGCGCTGCCTAGCCAAGGCTCACCAAAATATAAAAATTAAAAAAAAAAGAATTGAAAATTAAAGAAGAATAAAATCCAAAAAAAGGATTGAAAATTAATGAAGAATAAAATTCAAAAAAAGAATTGAAAAATTAAAGAAGAATAAAATCCAAAAAAAGGATTGAAAATTAATGAAGTATAAAAGTTCAAAAAAAGAATTGAAAATTAAAGAAGAATAAAATCCAAAAAAGAATTGAAAATTCAAAAAAAAAAATATTAAAATTGAGAAATAAAGAAGTTTTTTATATATAAAAAAAGAGAAAGAGTTGAATACAAAAATAAATGGAAAATTAAGAAAGAATAAATATAAAGAATTTTTTTTATAAAAAAAGTAAAGTGAAGTGAAAACAAAAAGGATCTTCTTCATAAAAAGAATTGAAAATTAAAAAATAATAAAATTGAGATACAAATAAGTTTTTTATTTAAAAAGAAGAAAATAAGTTTAATACAGAAATAAATTGAAAATTAAGAAAGGAAAAATAAAAAGAAGAATTTTTTTTTATAAAAAAAAGTAAAGTGAAGTTAAAACAAGAAGGACCTTCTTCATAAAGGACATAACAGGTACGTGAATATTTTTATTTTTCCCCCTTGTCAACAATTAGAAATGGAAGAACTTAGGGCCACGGTAACGACCATGACTGGAGCCATAAATCGGTTTATGGAACAGATGAAGTCGATAGAAAACAGGATAGGGACGATAGAAGCTAGTTTGAGCAACAATGCTTTAGGAAATGTCTTGGATAGAATAGAGCGTCTAGAAAATAGCCAGGTGGCCGCGATACCACCACTGGTCACCGACGAAGGATCTCTTCAACGACCGCGGACTGAAACAGAGTTGAAAGATATAAGTCGCCTCCCCGACAGTGTGAAAGAGTTAAGAACCTTTGAAGGCAATCCCACTCAGTATATTTCCTGGGTTCATTCAGTGGAAACTATACTGAAGGACTTTGAAATAGTTAGGGACAAACCTATTTATCGAGCAATTATACAAAGTGTCCGTCAAAAAGTTACGGGCGCTGCCGACACAGCCCTGGTATCCTACAATGTATTTGACAGTGATTGGACGGAAATAAAAAGAATACTTTCCCTGCACTACGCTGATAAACGGGATATTCAAACTCTGGAACATCAGCTCAACCAGCTGTCCCAGGGATCCTCAAGCGTAGATGAGTTTTATTCGACAGTCAACCATCAACTTTCACTCATCATTAATAAATTAAAAACAGAGTCCCACAGTGAGGAAACGATCAAAGCCTTAGTAGGAACATACAGGAATAGAGCGTTAGACATATTCATACGCGGATTAAAACCAGAGCTTTCCCGTATGATTATAATACAGCGGCCAGGAACGTTGCCTGAAGCGTATTCCGCTTGTTTGGAGTTACAAAATCTGACCATGCGAAATAACATAATTTATTCGAAGACGAAGGCTTATGATTCAATCTCCACAGAAACGACTTATCGTCCTGGGCCTTCAAGACCTCCAAAATCATTCCCTAAGCGATCGGGATGGCTGAATAAAAATTCTCAGCCTAGAAATTGGGAGCATAATAACAATAATTTTAACTTTCGGGTAAATGAACATGCGAATTATAATAAGCCAGCGTTACCTCCACGGTATCCGGCCATAAAACACGAACCAATGGATATTGATAGGACAATACAATCTCGTCGCGTAAATTACATTAACCATCCTAGGACAGCTGAAAAAAGAGGCGCTTATGAAGAAAGAACAGGGCATAAACAGGCAAAACTTTATCACATAGAAACTTTTTCTGACGAGGACCTCATGGCTGAAAATGGGCTGGAGAGAGACTCTTGTCAGGAAGAAACTGTAGGCGAAGTAAATTTTATGGGGGAAGGCCATCAAGCTTACCCTATATAGAATACCCTTCTGTTAATGGCGGTACTTTGTGTTTTTTGATCGACACGGGTTCTAACAAGAACTTTTGCAACCCACACTTATCACATGGTAGCATACTATTAGAAAAACCAATAAAAGTTCGATCAGTGGGAGGAGATATTAACATAGATAGGAAAGTAATTGGACCATTTTTTAAATTTTTAGGGATAAGTGAGCCCGTTGAGTTTTATGTTTTGCCAACGCTTAAAACCTTTGATGGTATAATAGGAGACGACACCCTTAAAGAGTTAGGTGCTTTAGTTGATAGAAAGGAGAATGTTTTAGTTTTGAAAAATTGTTTTAAAATTCCATTAAAAGAAAAAGTAACAAATGAATCAAATTATGTATTAGGCGAAGAGTATGCACCAGAGGTCAGGAAAAGAATAGAAAGCCTCATTGATAAATACAAACCACTTTTTGGACCACTTGATGGTAGCGAACTTGCCTCGACAAACGTTCAAGCAGAAATAAGGACAACTACGGAGGAACCAATATATACTAAAAGTTATCCTTACCCAGTCTGTATGAGGGAAGAGGTAGAACGACAGATACAGGAATTACTTTCGGAAGGAGTTATAAGACCTTCAAAGAGTCCTTACAATTCACCTATTTGGGTAGTGCCCAAAAAACCTAAACCTAATGGTGAAAAACAATACCGAATGGTAGTGGACTTTAAACGCCTAAATTCTGTGACAATTTCAGATACCTACCCAATTCCGGACATTACGTCGACTTTAGCTAGTCTAGGTAAATCAAAATATTTTACAACGATAGACCTTACATCAAGCTTTCATCAAATATCCATGAAATCAAGGGACATACCAAAGACTGCTTTTTCAACGGCAAACGGTAAATATGAATTCTTAAGATTGCCTTTTGGCCTTAAGAATGCGCCTGCAATATTTCAGAGGATGATAGATGATGTCCTCCGTGAGTATATAGGAAAACTCTGTTTTGTATACATTGACGATATAATAGTAATTGGAGAAAATATAGAAAATCACTTGAGGAATATAGAAATTATTTTTGGGAGACTTCGCGAAGCTAATCTTAAGGTGAATCTTGATAAAACCCATTTCATGAAATCGGAGGTGGAATTTCTTGGCTATATCGTTGGTTCTGAAGGAATCAAACCGGATCCAGCCAAGGTAAAGTCCATTGAAAATTTGTTACCCCCCACGAACTTGAAAGAGTTGAAAAGCTTTTTAGGAATGACTTCCTACTATAGGAGATTTATTCGAGATTATGCTAAAGTCGCAAAACCCCTTACAAATCTTACAAGAGGCGAATATGCCCAAGTAAAAGCCAGTCAATCCAAAAAGGTTCCAATTACACTAAATAACGAGTCCTTGAAGTCTTTCGATAGACTGAAATCTATGTTAACTACAGCAGAGCTACTATCTTTCCCTGACTTTGAGAAGCCTTTTAACTTAACAACGGATGCCTCTAATACCGCGTTAGGTGCCGTTCTGTCACAAGGCGAAGTGGGAAAGGATAAACCCATAGCATACATATCTCGGTCTCTCAATAAAACTGAGGAAAACTATGCCACGAACGAGAAAGAGATGCTGGCCATTGTATGGGCCCTTGATAATCTCAGAAATTACTTATACGGGGCAAAGAAAATCAGGATCTATACTGATCATCAGCCTTTGACGTTTGCACTAGGGAATAGGAATTTTAATGCCAAATTAAAAAGGTGGAAGGCACGTATAGAGGAATATAACCACGAGTTGATTTATAAACCTGGTAAATCAAACTATGTGGCTGATGCTCTTTCAAGGTTAAAGACCGCTTCACATCATTTAAAAGAAAGTTAATACGGACCTCATGCAGTTACTTAAAAAACACATGGCAAATCGCAATGCAAAAATGAATAAAAAAAGGCAGTGCCCAAAAAAATATAGAAAGGGAGATAGAATATATGTAGCTATTAAAACCATCAAAGGAAAAAACAAAGCGCTATATAGGAAAGAAATAGTTGAAAAAGACAATAGAGTAACGGTGTTGACAAGGAGTGGACGAAGGATTCACAAAGAACATATAAAAAATTTGAATAGTAAAAGTCCAAAGAAAAATCTAACTTTATAATTATTTTTGATCCTTTTTGTTTCGTTCACGTAAAGTATACATCTTGCATATAAGTAAAGAAAAGATTACGTATTAAAAATGAATAAAATAAAATGGAACAAAGTAAAATGAAACAAATTGTACGAGTCCATTGAGAATTAAAAAAAAAAAAATTGTACGAATCCATTGAGGAAAAAAATAAAATGAGACAAATTGTACGAGTCCATTGAGAATTATGAACATAAGACAATAGTTGAGGATAACTACCATTAACAAGAGCTTTCCTGTAAGTGGGATGGATAAATCGTACCCTAGTAGGTTGGGGGAGGCATGCTTGCTCCCGACTAAACCGGACCAATACGAAGTCCCCATGGTACGTTCGAGAAAAAGGTCAGTTTCCAAAACTAAATGCTACTTCTACAGAAATCTCGGCGGAAGTGATTGATACTGATCGTAGAATGCAAACATGGTCCATGGCTTAAGAGACCATTGATTGCTCATCTACTAGAAAGTTGATAATAACTCTGCTATTGAAGATTGAGAAAGAAATAAGCACATTAAAAAAAAAAAAGAGAAAATATGAAAGAAATAACACAAAGAAAAGAAAGAATGAATAAATATACTAAATGCTACTACTACAGAAATCTCGGCGGTAGTGATTGATACTGATCGTAGAATGCAAACATGGTCCATGGCTTAAGAGACCATTGATTGCTCATCTACTAGAAAGTTGACAATAACTCTGCTATTGAGAAAGAAATAAGTACATAAAAAAAAGAAACTATGAAAGAAATAACACAAAGAAAAGAAAGAATGAATAAATATGAATATAAAAATTGTATATACAATGTAAAAAATATAAGTAAATTAGCTCAGATCGGTTAGCTTCCGGATGATGCACTAAACCATGGTCTGGCGAGTTGCATCACGGGCTACGGATGCGACGGCGGCATGGTATTAGATCATCATTTAGCGTTCAAAGTAAACCAAGGAACTATCCACATTCTGGCTCATAAAGAAATCTCACATATTACTGCATAATTGCAACAAAAAAATATAATCGCATCTAAAAAAAAAAAAAAAAAAAGTATTTCATATACAAAAATCTAAATTTAACTAATTATCATTAACACATTCCATTGTCATATCACCACCTCATCCCTCTTGACATAACTACCTTATACTATTTTCAGAAATTATATTATAGAAATTATAACCATGCATCTCGGGTCATTTTTTCTCATTGCATTCAACCTGATTGGTTTTATAAACGGTTTACAAATCTACCAGTACAAAACATCGCTGGTTTCATTAAAAATTGGTAATGGATGGATAGTCGATGGTAACTTCAAGATAATACATGTCATCAACTTGGAACAATACATGGATGCGGCAGCAAATATCTCATCTCTTATTGAACGACACATCCCGCCGAGTAAAAACAAGGAATTCATCTTATACCACATATTGCAGATGCAGGAACGCCTTAATGAGTTGATGAATGTACAAAGAAGAACGCGTAGGTCAATCGATTGGATCGGATCAGCGTGGAAATGGCTTGCTGGAAGCCCCGATTCAACAGACTGGAACAATATACTACGGAGCTAAGAAAATATCATCATGAACAATAATGAACAATACAGAATTAGTGAAGAGCTTGGGCAGAAGACGAACCAGGTTATCAAGAAGATCAATGAATTAATTACCAACATAAATAATATCACGAGTGGTAAAGATTATACCTTTATAGAACAAGGAACCATCAACGAGGAAACTAAATCTCCCAAAGCTACGTGTCCAGCTACCCTCTATAGATTCGCAGATCTGCGGGACGCAGATATTTAAGGAGGGAGGAGTTAACGACATTGGCGACACTGTCGCTTCTGCAACTTAAGCTCATTTCATTTTGATTGCAACACGCGCTTCCGATCCAATTTCGATATTGCAAGCGATGAGAAATTCTTTCTGCAGTATCAGCACCTGCATACTGGCGCGTGTTGGTTGAACGGAATCAATCGAACCATCGAGCCAACAAAGTTGGAAGGCAACCGACAGTCTTGGCTTTGGCTACTTCGAGTACAGTTCATTAAATATTAATATCTTCTATTTAATAATTATTTTGAGTATCATTAAAGTGTGAATTAATTATTTTGAGTATCATTAAATTGTGAATCGTTATGATTGTTAAAGAATTAAATATCCGTGTTTTATTTAATCAGGCGCAGTTGGAAGCGCCTTGGAATTAATTTTTTTATTCGCGATCGTGTAAAATCCTTTAACTTATATAATATTATTATTATTATTGTTATTATTATTATTATTATTATTATTATTATTATTATTATTATTATTATTATTATTATTATTATTATTATTATTATTATAATGGTGGACCTCCACAGACAATTTTCTTTCATAGGCTGTAGTATCCATTACGAACTTCAAATATCAAATTTGAAACAGTTCCGGTGAATTATGTCGCTAAAATCATCAAAATACCGAATATCGGAAGGTACCGTTATAAGGGCGCTATACCAAAACGTGGACCTACATGGTCCATTTTCAACACCAAAAGTCCTGCAGACATACTATACATTTGAGTAAAATTTTATCAATCTATTTCAATTCGTTCGGAAGCTAGAGTCATTTCCACAGACGGACAGACTGATAGATGGAGGTTTCATTTCCGCTGCAAAAGGTTTCATTTCCACTGAAAAAAGGTTAAAGCTCGGGTGCAAAGAGGTTTAAGCTCGGGGTAAAGCCATTGAAATTTCGAAAAAATGCCAGAACTTACACCGCAACAGAAAAAAATGGGCTCAAAAGAGCTAAAAAGTTGCTTAGCTTGGCCGAGCTGCCGAATTTGATTTTCTCCGATGAGAAAACATTCGTTGTCCAGCAGTTTGTAAACAAACAACACGATCATGTTTACTTGCGAAAGGGGTCAGCTGAAAATGTGCACCATCGGTTGGCCACCAGAACTCAAGCGCCGGGCATGGTGATGGAGTGGTTCGCCATAAAAGTCGTTTTCCGCTCGACCGTGGCATCAGAATAATTGCCGAATATTATCGCGAAAATATTCTGGGGGTGTATTAAAGCCTTGGGCATGCAAACATTTTGGCCGCAGACCGTGAACATTCTAACAGGACTTCGCACCATCGGATTCAGCACGCGCCACCCAAGAATTGTTATAGAAAGAGGTTCCTCGCTTCATTTCCAGCGCACAATGGCCACCTAAATCTCCTGATACCAATCCGTTGGACTAATGTGTCTGGGGTATTGTGGAAAGCAAGATTAGCACTAAAAAATATGGGTCAAAATACCGCAGAACAACATTCGGGAAGCGTGGGACGGTTTCATTGGCAGTTTGAAGACCCTAATCCGTGCCAAAGGTGACAAATTTGAACAAATCTAAACTTATTCTAAAATTCGATGCTACTTTCGAAATTTTGCTGCTTTCATTCATTGAAATTAAAAAAAGTAAAAATTATGGCCTTTGACTTTGTTGCAGTTTTTTTATCTCACCCTGTATATCATCTTCGGAACAGATATTGTGATAGCAAAAGTGTTTGTGTGACCTTTGAAGAGAGTTAGAAGCTAATTGCTCTTTCGTTGAGCGTTTTGCTTTTCAAAATCGAGAACACTATGTCGGGGAGGTACGACGAGAAATGATCCTATCTCTACCAGATCTTGTGTTGATGGAAATATTGAGATGTACCAAGTCTGGAATGGAATCGGATGTTGATTTCGTGGTTTATGAGCTTTATGGATATTCAAAATTTTGACTTTTTGTGGAGGAGGTACACGAAGGAGTAGGCCGATATATCCCATCTGCACAGCTGATATTTAGTTAGTAGAAATAATGGAATGTTTGAAATATGAAGAGAACCGGTTGCTTATTTCGGATTTAAAAATCTAGTGTTGATAGAAATATTGAGATGTGCTAAGTTTGAATGGCTTCGCGTTTTTTTTTTTGTTTGAGCCTTATGGATATTCAACATTTTTACTCTTAGTGGGAGAGGTACCAAAATGTTGACCCTTTGTGGGGGTGGTACTTGATGGAGTGGACCGATATTACCCATTTTCGCATATGGCAAGGCACTGATGCAAATATTAGGATTTGCAAAGTATGAGCAAAACCGATTATCGTTTCTGTTTCTGTGGAGTCAAATATTTTCTTTGAGAATTTTGACCTCTTTTTTTGGGTGGGAGTTGGAAGAATAACAGAAGGAATGCACCAATATTGTCCATCTCCGAACTCGGTCTAAGTTTGGCCATAATATTACAATGTACCAAGTTGACACCAAATCGAATACTCCCTTCGAGAGTTGTCGTGCGCACCAACCAGGCGGACAGACGGACTAACATCGTTAAATCGACTCCAAATGTCCTGCAACGTATTTCGTTCAAAGAGACCTAGGGTTGAAAACCGTTATTTCGACACCCTCTGTAGCCATATGGCTGGAGGTATAAAAAAGAAAAAAAAAAAACACGTTTGTTGTTTAATTTTTTCGATTTTTTCGTATTTTTTGTCTGCAATTTTGCCGAAGAAACAGATCATGTCTAAAAGTGTGGAAGAGAAGAGAGTTTGCCGCCTCTATTTAGGTTACTTTGCGATGTAACCTTTCAAAATGCCGATACACTTTCTTCTATTTTTAGCTCTACTTTTATAATTAGCTGGATTTTTTCTGTACTTATTGAAGAAATCCAGCAAATTATAAAGTAGAGCTCGCTTCACGGAATTGTGAAAAAAGACAAAAAACATTTTTGGCTACTCCCATATAACTGTCGGGCAACCGACTGATATTTTCCTACTTAATTTCTTCCTTTAAAAAATCCTTCTCCTAAAATATGCAATATTTTTCTTTAATATTCCCCCTGGAAACATTGTTGCATAATCACAAAATCGATTATCCCCCCCTCTCTTGATTTACAGCCAGCCAGCCAGCTGATGACAAAGTCATTGAATTCCTCGAATTCAAATTGAATTCCTTATCACAATGAGGATATCCTTTAAGCCCCTGACATGGTCACAAACCAACATTGTCCAGAACATTTATCATTTAAAACAATTCTATTTTCGATCAAAGATAACGGCTAGAAGTTCGTATGAACAGAGTCGTAGATTTTTGACTGGCTGCCAGGTCGATAAATCTGATAATTTTTCTCAAAATTATTTATGCGTTAACGTTTGCCGTACATGATTTCAGTAAGAACAACAACAACAGCAACAACGCAAACTGACTATATGCTAAGCGTTTTACTTGTTGCATTTTTATGGACTTCATCATTTATGTGTAACTCCTTGGCCTATCTATGGGTCCTTTTCCAATCTTTTGCACAGCTAGCCAATGCCAATGAAATATTTCTTTCTCTGCCGGCTTTTGAATGCACCTACAACAGACGGCAACATTCAATTTTAAATGTTGTGATATTTCCTAGCGATTAAAGGCGCATGCTTGCCATGGTGCCATGACATAAGAGTCCATATATACATTGTATGTATGTACGTATGCATGTATGTAGGTAGGTAGGTATGAGTGTGTCCACATTGCAAATGTTTGCTGTGGCCATTACAAGCGAGACATTTATAGCTGCCACAATCGCATAATGCGTGTAAAAAATGCGTAAATTTTAGCATTCACCACAAAAGTCCAAAGAAAATGCAAAATGGATAAAGTTTCCGTATCTCTGAATGCTATGGTGGACACCAACTACGGATTGTGGTGGACGTTTTTTGTTGTGATTTTTTTGGAATTGTTTTGGCTACTTTGTTTGCTTTGTTTTATTCGCTTTTGTTATTTGGTTTATTTATGCACCACCGTTGATTGTAACATAAAACCAAAGTGCAGCAGGTTCCTGGTTGGCGATCACCAACCAATTCACGAAACTAGCAACATTTCAAATAACATGGATTTCTTTGTTATTACAAGATTTACAATTCAAATACAAGAGTGGAACGAGGATCGGACGATCGGTGTTTGGGAAAAAACGACAAATTAAGATGCCTTAAAATGAATTAGAATATACAGGGTGAGATAAAAACAAGTTAAAAAGCATTAATTTCGCCGGGCCGAGCTTTGAATACCCTCCACCATTTGGAACGAATTTGGAAATTAAAAAAAAAAATAAATAAATAAAATCCTTAAAAAATTCTGTTAAAATTTTAAAAATACCGAATTTAGCCGTTATATTGGTGTCTACACGACATGGACATACATAGGCATTGTTTGCCATAAGCCATTACCATATTCAAATTCGAAACTTGAAATAAACGGTGAACAATGTAGCTAAAATCATTAAAATATCGTATATAGGGAGGTACCGTTATATCGGAGATGTGTGAAAACCTGGACGAGCATAGACAATTTTCTGTCACAGGCTGTAGCATCCATTACGAACTTCAAATACGACATCTCAAACAATTTTGGTGGATATTGTACCTAAAATCGTCAAAATACCGAGTATAGCGAGGTACTGATATATAGGGCCTATACGAAGACCTGAACCTGCATAGACAATTTTCTGTCACAGACTGTAGTTCCCATTACGAACTCTAAATACGTAATTTGAAACAATTCCGGAGAATAATGACGCTAAAATCATCAAAATACCGAATAATGGGAGGTACTGTTATATGGGGGCTATACAAAGACGTGGACTTGCACAGACAATTTTCTGTCATAGGCTTAAGTATCCATTACCAACTTCAAATACTAAATTTGAAACATTTCCGTTTAATATCGTCGCTAAAATCATCAAAATCCCGAATTTCGGGAAGTACCGTCATATGGGGGCTATATGAAAACGTGGTTACAACAGACGGACAGACAGACGGACATCGCTAAATCGACTTAGAATTTTACGCTAATCAAGAATATATAAACTTTGTTGGGTCTGACATGAGTATTTCGAGGAGTTACAGACGGAATGACAAAGTTATTACACCCTCCATAGTATGGTGGAGGGTATAAAAACTGCAACAAAGTCAAACGTCATAATTTTTATTGAATGAAAGCAAAAAATGTCGGAATTATCATGAAATCAACTTTGGCAGGAATTATGGGCTTCAAACGGCGTGGAACCTGATTTGGTAACCATTCTTGGGTGGCTATGTCCTCTTGGAATGTCGAAGGTCTGCGGCCAAAATATTTGCGTGCCCAAGACTTTAATACATCCTCCAGAATATTTTCGCGATAATATTCGACATTTATTCTGATGGTCACGAGCCATTTTTCGGCCACTGTCACGTGGGTTTCGATCAAGTGGCTTCTTTACTTCTCGAACCATTTCTGCTAATGTTGCCGTTTTCTTCCGTCCACTTTATTGAGGTTGGGCTACGCTACCAGTATCACGGTAACGAGCGATGGTACGAGACACAAAAGATTTATTCACATTTAAATGCTGGAGTGCTCTAACGATAGCCAAACTGACAAACGGACGGACGGATGGACCGACACCCCTAGATCAACTGCAAATGTCCTGAAGTGAATTTGGTACAAAGAGTCCTAGGGTCTAAACCCGTTAATTCGATGAGGCACGTTTTTGCTGCATCAAATGATATATGTATAACCTCTCTAGCCATATGGCTGAGGGTATAAAAAACCAGCGGCCTGCCGAATTCTCAATGGGCACCACTATTTGAAAGGAGCTTGCAAAATTACTTAAAAAATACTTAATTACCGAATTTCGGGTGGTACAGTTGTATGGGGGCTTGTATAGCTTGTATATCGTGAATATGTATAGCCAATTTTCTGCCAGAGAAGGTGGTGCTATGTGAACTCAAAATTCCAATTTTGAGATAATTCCTTTCAAAAATGTGGCCAAAATTGGAAATATACCGAATATCGAAAGGTACCATTATATAGCGGATATACGCAGATGTTGACCTGTGTAAGTTATTTTCTATCGCCGGAAGTGACTCGTGCTTCAAATATCAAATTTCAAACCATTCAGTTGAAGTGGGACCCAAATCATCAAAATACCAAATATCGGGAGGAAGTGGGTGCTATACGAAGACGTGGATTCTATCATTTGAGATAGTGCCATTACGAACTCCAACTCCGAAATTTGAAACAATTCAGGTGAAATGTCCCCAAAACCCCGAATTAATCTGCAAGGATATTTCCTAGCTACTGAGATTACAAACAGCCAATAACATCGAATTCGGTTTAAAATTGTGAATAAAATACCCAAACATCTTAAATCTGCCAGTATACTCATATGGGGCTATACGAAGACCCCAACTAGGGGTGCACCCAACAGGTGATAGGATGTTATTTTATGAACAACGCAACCACACCACAAATTTGCATACCACCTCCCTTTACCGTGCCAAATCTCGCGAGTTTCAAACCAATTGGAAATTCAAATATGCGTATTCTGTGATAATGGGGCAAATGCAATAGCCCCCACCACATTAACACGTTTTATTTTCTTGGCAAAAAACAGAAACAAAAACAACTACAATTTCCAAATGATACCAAATTGGTGTGGAAGGGGACGTCTCCTTCTCTGGCTTTGGCTTGGGGCCGGGTAAGGTTGCAACATAAAGTCATTGGTCCTTGTTGCACATGTGTTGCTGCTGTTGTGACTTAACTTCTACGGCAGACAGACAGACAGCCAAAAAATACATATGTATTTATTTAAACAATATTTTTCTGGGCTGATGTGAAAAATTATCTATGATTTTGGGGCGATTGTCTTGTAAATGAACTCAACTTAAATCGGTGGTATTTCGGTACACAGTTGTCTTCGGCCTTTCCATACTCCATCCTTCCATCGTTGCATACGTTAGTTACCATGGTACTGGCATCCCAAGGAGTTGTTGGATAGTGTTCATTTTTTTTCTCTCTCTCTCCCTACCTCTCGTTTTAACTAAAATCGTAACAAAATATTGTAATACCCTCCAAAACGATTTACACCGATATTATTGGAATTTTATTTCGAATCTATGTCGGATACATGTGTAATTTATGCCCATGTCAACATCGATAATTGTTGTCATTTATTATGACCAGAGTGCGGTGCACTGCGCATGTGCAACCACTGGATTTATTACAACCGGGGTGGTGGTGGTGGTAGTAGTGGTGTTGGTGCCCTGGTGATAGAGGATAAATATTTAAATCTCAATTTACATGTTTAGATTTGAAGGTATTTATTATTGGAAATTATCAAATTAGTATTGAGTGCATGGGGTGTGTGTTTGTTATGGTATTATATTTTGTAGTTTCCACATTAAATATTCATTTCGCTGATGATTATAATAATAAGTCTGGTAATATGGACGTGTTTAGCATGACATGTATACATTGCTAGTGTCATTTGAAGATTCGTATCTGAAATTCTGAAAGAAATATATATTGGGTATCGACAATAAAGGTCTTAGAATGACACTTATGTACGACAAGTTAAATAACAAGACATGTATTCATCGAACCCACTTTAAAGAGCAGGAATAAGCTGCAAAGGGTATATATCATTTGATACGGCCACAATTTGTCTCATTGAAATAACGATTTTAGACCCAATGTTAGGACAGGTGCGAAAAAGGACAATATTGATAAACTCATTCCAGTCAACTTTTTCGATAATTACAGGAAAAAATCAGAAAATTAAGAAAATAGAGCAAAAAACAAGTAAGCAAAGGATATAGTCGTGCGGGACCGACTATGTGATACCCTACAATATGGGATGAGATGAAAAACCCGCAACCAACTTCAGACTGCTGTCATCTCTAAGCCACTCGTCCGACAGCTGTAAAAATTATTCCAGTTAAAGCTTATAATATTGTTTACAAGCGCACAAAAGCATTTTAGTCAGAATTTTCCGGAAAAAAAGTTATTCGTGATGGAGTTCAAGCTTTATAGTGTGATTTCTTTATATTTGGCTGGAGAAACACAAGTGGCTATCGTTAGAGCACTCCAGCATTTAAATGTAAATAAATATTTTGTGTCTTGTACCATCGCTCGTTACTGTGATACCGGTAGCGTAGTCCGATGTCAAGGAAGTGGACGGAAGAAAACAGCCACATCAGCAGAAATGGTTCGAAAATTAAAGAAGCGACTTGATCGAAACCGTCGCAGTGGCCGATAAATGGCTCGAAGGCTGAAATTATCGCAATATTCTATTCGGCAAATATTGAAAAATGAGCTCGGGGTAAAGCCGCAACGAAAAGAAAATAGACTGAAAAAAGCTAAAAAATTCCTTCGCTTAGACCAAAGTTGTGAACTGCCGAATTTGGTTTTTTCCGAAGAGAAAACATTTGTTGTCCAGCAGTTTGTAAACAAACAAAATGATCGTGTTTACTTGCCAAAGAGGTCAGCTGAAAATGTGCAACTTCGCTTGTCCACCAGATCTTAAGCGCCGGCCATGTTGATGGTGCAGGCCGCCATAAGAGCCGATGGTCGCTCTCCGCTCGTATTAATCGACCGTTGCATCAGAATAAATGCCAATTATTATCGCGAAAATATTCTGGAGGGTGCAGACTTTGGACATTCCAACAGGACTCAGCACCATCGCACTCAGCACGCGCCACCCAAGAATGGTTACAAAATTAGGTTCCTCGCTTCATTTCCAGCGCACAATGGCCACCAAATTCTCCGGAAATCAATCCGTTGGACTATTGTGTCTGGAGTATATTGGACAGTAAGGTTGGCTCTAAAAAATACCAAAGTGTCGATCACGTCAAGCAAGCGCTTCGCCGGGAATGGACCAAAATACCGCAGAGCAACATGTGACGGTTTCATTGGCCGTTTGAAGGCCATAATTCGTGCTAATGGAGACCAATTCGAACAAATCTAAATTTATTCTAAAATTTGACGCTATTTCCGAAATTTTTTTTTGTTTTCAAACCAAAAAAAAAAACAAGTTAAAAAGCAGTAAGTTCGGCCGGGCCAAACTTTGAATACCCTCCACAATTTGGAACAAATTTGGAAATTTAAAAAAAATAAAATCTTTAAAAAATTCTGTTAAAATTTTAAAAATACCGAATATAGCCGTTATATTGGGGTCTATACGACGTGGACGTACATAGTCATTGTTTGCCATTAGCCATTGACATATTCAAATTCGAAACTAAGTACCGAATATAGGGAGGTACTGATATATGGGGCCTATACGAAGACCTGGACCTGCATAGGCAATTTTTTGTCACAGACTTTAGTTCCTATTACGAACTCTAAATACGTAATTTGAAACAATTCCGATGAATAATGACGCTAAAATCATCAAAATACCGAATTTTGGGAGGTACCATTACATGGGGGCTATACGAAGACGTGGATCGACTGCACCGACAAATTTCTGCCTTATGCTGTAGTATTTATTACGAACATCAAATACCAAAGTTGAAGCAATTCCGGCCAAAATTTTCGCTAAAATCATCACAATACCGAATATCGGGAAGTACCGTTATATGGGGGCTATATGAAAACGTGGACCTACATGGCCTATTTACGAACTTAACCTGCGTACTGGAAAAATAAACACGTGTGCAAAATTTTTTCGTTCGAAAGATAGCGTGACTACAACAGACAGATGGACAGACAGACGGACATGGCTAAATCGACTTAGAATTTTACGCTGATCAAGAATATATATACTTTGTTGGGTCTGACATGTGTATTTCGAGGAGTTACAAACGGAATGACAAAATTAATATACCCTCCATAGTATGGTGGAGGGTATGAAAAAAATAAAAATTATGGCGCTTGACTTTCTTTTTT
Source organism: Musca domestica (assembly GCF_030504385.1). NCBI lineage: Eukaryota > Metazoa > Arthropoda > Insecta > Diptera > Muscidae > Musca > Musca domestica. Next base: position 2,048,096 of record NW_026712318.1, on the reverse strand, counting down.
ATCTCACCCAAACGCCAAAATGTGCCCCTTTGGAAATAACGGTTTTAGACCTTAGGTCTCGTTGGACCAAACCCGTTTCTGGACATTTGGAGTTGATCTAGCGATATCCGTCCATCTGTTTGTCTATCTCTCTCTTGAAGCTTGGTACATCGTAGTATTAGTTTGATAGCTCAGATCGGTCGAAATTAAAAAAAAAAAAAACAAGTTAAAAAGTATCAGTCGGTATTGCCGCCAGATATATACCCTCAGCCTATCTTCGATTATTTAAATATATTTTTACTAGTGTTAAGATTATTCAAACGTTTGACCCTCTATGGAGCAGGTCCCGAAGGAATGGGCCAATATTGCTCATTTCCTATCGGACCCAAAAATATGATATAAATATTGCGACAGATGTGCCAGATCTAAATGGAATCGGATGTTAATTTGGTGTTTTATGAGCTTCATGGGTACTCAAAATTTCAATATTTTGTGGGGGGGGGGGGGGGTGGGTTACCAGAAGGAGTGGACCGATGTATTTCCCCTTCACACCAGACCATGGATTAATATAAATATTGGGATGTGTGAAATATGAAGAGAATCGGACTTTTACATCTCATTTAATGAGATTGTAATTATTCAAAATATTGACCATTTGTGGGGGAGGTACTTGATGGAGTGGACCGATATTGTCCATTTTCACACCTGGCCTAGCGCTGACGCGAATATTAGGATATGCAAAGTTGGAGCCAATTCGGATTATCCTTTCTCTTTCTGTGCAAAAATATATTTTTTGAAAATTTCGACCTTTTGTGGGGGAGGTACGAAAAGGAGTGAACCGATATTGTTCATCTTAACATCAGACCTTGGGTTAATATAAATATTGAGATGTGTGAAATTTGAAGACATCACATTTTATGAGAGTTGTAATTATTCAAAATTTTGACCATTTGTGGGGAGGGTACTTGATGGAGTGGACCGATATTGTCCATTTTTACATCTGACCTAGCACTGACGCAAATATTAGGATTTGCAAAGTTTTAGTAAATTCGAATTATCCTTTCTCTTTCTGTGCAAAAAATATATTTTTTGAAAATTTCTACCTTTTGTGGGGGAGGTACCAGAAGGAGTGGACCGATATTGTTCATCTTAACACCAGACCTTGGGTTAATATAAGTATTGTGACGTGTGTAATTTGAAGACAATCGACCTCTTACATCACATTTTATGAGAGTTGTAATTATTCAACCATTTGTGGGGAGTGTACTTGATGGATTGGACCGATATTGTCCATTTTCACACCTGACCTAGCACTGACGCAAATATTAGGGTTTGCAAAGTTGGAGCAAATTCGAATTATCCTTTCTCTTTCTGTGCAAACAAAATATATTTTTTGAAAATTTCTACCTTTTTTGGGGGAGGTACCAGAAGGAGAGGACCGATATTGCCCATCTCCGAACTCGATCTAAGTTTGACAAAAATATTACGATGTAGCAAATTTGGAACAAATCGGATACTCCCTTCGAGAGTTATCGTGCGCACCAGCCAGCCAGACAGACGGACGGACATCGCTAGATCGACTCCAAATGTTCTGAAACGGATTTGGTCCAAAGAGACCTAGGGTCTAAAACCGTTATTTCGACTAGGCATGTTTTCGCCGTATCAAATGATATATACCCTCTGTAGCCATATGCCTGAGGGTATACAAAAAATATTTTACCTCAAAGTAAGAGAAAGGATAATCCGATTTTGCTTTAACTTTGCAAATCCTAATATCTGCATCAGAGTGCGAAAATGGAAAATATCGGTCCACTCCATCAAGTACGTATAGCCTCCTCAAAAACCATAGAAGTAGTCTCAATCTATAGATCCTATACTTTTACCGAACCTTAGGCTAGCTGTGGGTCTGTTAAATCTGTTGTAATTGTCCTTTATGCGTACTTATTTTTTATGGATTTTATTTAATGTGGCATTCGAATGGGTATAACTATTTAAATCTATATTTGGACATATTGATCATGAGAAACGTTCAATTGAATCACTTACCGCATAGAATTGCAACACCAAGAGCGACACACATACTCGCACACATCTGTAATTACCACGTCCGAAAGCCAGCTAACAAAGAAACAAATGTTCAAGAAAGCAGCTCCCACATTTTTTTTTTTTTTTTTTTTTTTTGTATTTTTGTGTGTGGCTTGAAAGTTGTTTTGGGGTGTTTGTTCCGTCGTTCGCTCAGCTGAATGGTTAAATGGTCTATCACAGATAGAAAAAACAACAACACACTAGCAGGTGACTATCACATGGCATGTGTATGAATTAACTTAGATTAGAGATACATTTAACCACAACAACAATAGCAATAATAATAACAACAATAACTAATACAACGCATATAGCACCAACATCTGCAATGGCAATAACCATAGCCAAATAGCCAAAAACAAAACAAAACGAGAAAAAAAAACATGAAAACAGCGCCAAACAACGGAGCGAGAATTCATTACAAAACATGTGGCGATGCATGACGCTGGCGCTGCAGGTGCATAACAGCTAAATGTAGCAACAACAACAACAATACTAACTAAATGCGAATACGAATGCATTATTATTTGCAGCCGCCAGCCACCAGTGATTGTTCTGGCCATTGTTGTTGTTGCTATTGCCAGTGGCGTTTTTCTATCGCGTTTTTTGTTGTTGTTTCTATAATTTATAAGAACGCGAATCTAAAAACCAAAACAAAAAACACTAAATAATCTTTCAGTTTATTTCTATTTAGTTGTTGGTTTTTGTTACTCTCTATCGGCGGAAAGAAATCGCATAATCATTTATTGCAAGGCGGTCGGCATCGGAGGGCGATGACGATGGCTACCCAGGTCCAACACCGTGTGGCACTATGCTCCTCAACACGTATCGAAAGAGGGCGCCAGCCACATTTGTGAAAAGTGGAAACGAAATACGGACGGACAGACGAAAAAAGACTAAAAACTAAAAACAATCTAACAACATCTCAATACATTGCGGACGTCGTATTATAACAACCAGCTGCTAAGATTGTCGTCATCAGCCACAACATCCGAACGGTGATAAACGCCACAGAGCTTTGGCCCGCTGCACCACTCTCGGATTATGGCGATTATGGCTGTATGCGCGCGATGTAGTCGCTGTCGCGTTGTTTGTAATTAAAATATCAACACAAAAATTTTGAGTGTCAGCCAATAACAATAGAGAACTTAGCAATTACCGTTGTTGTTGTTAGATGTTATTTTTTTGTGGTATTGGCCGGTATTCTCTTTTTCGACACTATTAAAGGCGATGGCCCTCCATTTAGTACAGTGGTTTAATTGAGGTAAAAATTGATAAAAATCTGGATCTGTGTGTAAGCAGACCTCCGTGTTGTACTCTTTACTTGAATTTTAGCGAGGGCACCCCTGGGAGTATAAAAATTAAAAGAGAAAACTCTTTTTATATCCTCCACCACATCCACATCCCTAAACATTCGTCATAGACCCTATAAGGTATACATATTCATTAGCAGTATACAATTCTAATTAACGATGTCCGTCTATCTGTTGAAATCACGATACTGCCAACATTATTTGAAGTAGAGCGTCAAAATTTAGCAGAAGAATTTGTATTGTGTCTAGGATGGTTGGTATTGAAAATGAGATATATCGGCCCACGTTTTGATATAGTCCCCATATAACGGTACCTGCTGATATTCGGTATTTTCATGATTTTTGACAAAGTTTTTTTCACGGATTTATCTAAAAATTGGCATTTGTAGTTCATAATGGACATAGCTCCGGTGGCAGAACATTGAATATTTAGTTTCTCGTTTTCCTATAGCGCACACATAACGATACCCACCTATATTCGGCATTTTTATAATCCTAATCACATTTTCGCACAAATTTTTTTCAAATTTGGAATTTTAGAAGTTTTGATAGAAGACAGTCCTTAAAGTAGAAAATTGTCCATAGAGGTTCCCGTTTTGCTATACTTTATGTTTTTTTTTTTCATAAGTTTAACTGAATTATCCAAACGGTCTTACTGGTATATGAAGGTTAAAGTGCAAAACGCTTGAATTCAGATACTTTTATACAAAAATGTTTCCTTTACCCTAAGATGGAGGGTATTAAAAGTTCAGCCCAGCCGAACTTAATGTTTTTTACTTGTTATATCCTCAGCCATATGGCTAGAGGGTATACATTACTTAATACGGCCAAAACGTGCCCAATCGAAATAACGGTTTTAGACCATAGGTCTCTTTAGACCCAATCCGTTTCAGGACATTTGGAGTCGTCCGTATGTCTGACTGGATGGTGCGTACGATAACTGTTGAAAGGAGTATCCAAACTGGTCCAAACGTGGCACATCGTAATATTGTTATCAAACTTAGATCGAGTTCGGAGATGGACAATATCGGTCCACTCCCCCACAAAAGATCGAAAATTTCAAAAAATATATATTATTGCAACGAAAAAGAAAGGATAATCCAATTTTGCTCCAACTTGACTAATCTTGATATTTGCATCAGTGCTACGTCAGGTGCAAAAATGGACAATATCGGTATACTTCATCAAGTACATCACCCACAAAGGGTCAAAATTTTGAGAAATTATAACTCCTATAAAATGTGATGTAAGACTCCGACTGTCTTTATACAAGATGTAGTGGGGAGATGAAATATATCGGTTCACTTCTTCTGGCAGCTCCCCTAGAACGGGTCAAAATCTGGAGTAACTAAAGGGTGAGATGAAAAAACAGCAACCAACTTCAGACTGCTGTCATTTCTAAGACACTCGTCCGACATCTGTTAAAATTATTCCAGTGACAGCTCATTATATTGTTCACAAGCGTACAAAAGCATTTTGGTGGGAATTTTCCCGAAAAAAAGTTATTCGTGATGGAATTTGAGCGTGATTGTGTGATTTCTCTATATTTGGCTGGAAAACCACAAGTGGCTATCGTCAGAGCACTCCAGTATTTAAATGTGAATAAATCTTTTGTGCCTCGTGCCATCGCTCGTTACCGTGATGCTGGTAGCGTAGCCCGATGTTAAGGAAGTGGACGGAAGAAAACAGCAACATCAGCAGAAATGGTTCGAAAAGTAAAGAAACGACTTGATCGAAACCCGCATCGCAGTGGCCGAAAAATGGCTCGTGAGATGAACATATCGCAATATTCCATTGGGAAAATATTGAAAAATGAGCTCGGGGTAAAGCCATTGAAATTCCAAAAAGTGCAAGAACTTACACCGCAACAGAAAGAAAATAGACTTAAAAGAGCTAAAGATTTGCTTCGCTTGGCCAAAAGTGGTGAACTGCCGAATTTGGTTTTCTCCGATGAGAAAACACTCGTTGGCCAGCAGTTTGAAAACAAACAAAATTATCGTGTTTACTTGCCAAAGAGGTCAGCTGAAAATGTGTACCTTCGCTTGGCCACCAGAACTCAAGCGCCGGCCATGGTGATGGTGTGGGCCGCCATAACAGCCGATGGTCGCTCTCCGCTCGTAATTATCGACCGTGGCATCAGAATAAATGCCGAGTATTATCGCGAAAATATTCTGGAGGGTGTATTAAAGCCGCAAAAATTTTGGCCGCAGACCTTAGACATTCCAACAGGACTCAGCACCATCGCAAACAGTACGCGCCACCCAAGAATGGTTACGAAATTAGGTTCCTCGATTCATTTCCAGCGCACAATGGCCACCAAAATCTCCGGATACCAATCCATTGGACTACTGTGTCTGCATTTTTTTAAAATGCAAGGATGGCACTAAAAAATACCATCGATCACCTTAATCAAGCGCTACGCCGGGAATGGGCCAAAATACCGCAGAGCAACATTCGGGCAGCGTGTGACGGTTTCATTGCCCGTTTGAAGGCCAATATTCTTGCCAAAGGTGACCAATTCGAACAAATCTAAACTTATTCTAAAATGTGATGCTATTTCCGACATTTTCTGATTTCATTCAATAAAATTTAAAAAAGAATGTAAAAATTATGCCATTTGACTTTTTTGCAGTTTTTTATCTCACCCTGTATATCCTTTGATACGGCCAAAACGTGCCTCATCGAAATAAGGGTTTTAGACATTTGGAGTCGATCTCCAGAGATGTCCATCCGTCCGGCTGGTATGATAACTCTGGAAGGGAGTGTTTGGGCCAAACTTAGTACTTCGTAATATTATTATCAAACATATATCGAGTTCCTAGATGGGCAATATCGGTCCACTACTCCTGGTATCTCCCCCACAAAAGATCGAAATTTTCAAAAAACAATTCTTCACATCTCCTTATATTTTCATCAGTGCTAGATAAGGTGGGAAAATGGACAATATCGGCCTACTTCATCAAGTACCAACACCCCCTCCCCCCACACAAAAGGTCAAATTTTTGAAAAATCACCACATTTTTTATAATACTCCTTGTGGTACCTCACCCACACAGGGTCAAAGTTCTGAAAACCCAAAACGATTAAAAAATCCGAAATGAGCAACTGGTTAGCTTCATATACCATTATTTCTACTAACACAAGATCTGCTGTGAAAATGGAGTATATCGCCCACTCCTTCTGGTACTTGTCCCACAAAGAGTCAAAAAGTTGAACATCCATGAAGCTCATAAAACGCGAAATCAATATCCGATTCCATTCAGACTTGGTACTTCTCACTATTTCCATCAACACAATATCTTTTATAAAGATGTTAGAGTTCGGATCACTTCTTCTGTACCTCCCCCACATAGGGCTCAAGATTTTGAAAAACAAAACTCTCAAAGAAAGCGAGATAAGCATCCACCTCTCTTCAAACACAAGGTCTGTTGTGAATGTGAATATCGCTCATCTACATCAAGTATCTCCCCCACAAAAGGTCAACATTTTGAATAATTATAATAATTATAAAATGTGATGTGAGAGTCCGATTGTCTTCAAATTACAATCATTGCAATATTTCTATTAACCCATCGGACCAGTTCTTCTGGGTTCAAGATTTTGAAAAAAAAAAACAAAACGCTCAGAGAGAGCAAAACAAGCATCCAACTCTCTTAAATTTTCACAAGACCTTTTGTGACGATAACATATACCTGCGAACCCCTTCTAGTACCTCACCAAAAAAGTGTACTAATTTTAAACAATTAAGCAAAGGCTATAGTCGTGCGGGGCCGACCATATGATACCCTACAATACTACAATATGTTAGAAGCCCCCTTATGTCCAAATCCATTTTGGCAGATTTCGCTTTTGCCCAGATATTACTAGCATTTTGAAAAGGGAGCACTGCCCAGATATTACTAGCATTTTGAAAAGGGACATTTAACCAATATTTACGAACTTCGTAGTGCTGTTAGTTGTAGTGGTCCATTTTACAGATAAATATAATCCAATGGCCATACATAATGCTAGACTTCTTCCCTGTCCCTAACATTCTTCTCAGGCGTGTCGATTGGCTTCACTTGTGTGATTAGGAAATTTTCCCTCTTTTTGAATATTGTGCGATCATCTCCAAAAGCAAGAGGTCCCTCTGTATTTCTAAATTTAGACTCATCTATATGATTTGCTTGTCTAGGATATTTGGCTATATTCGTCAACGAAATCAGCAAAAAAGGCAGAAGTTCTCATTTTGTGTATTTCGGCTATCGCCTGTAAGTAATGTTGGTATTTTTCAGACAAAAGTAGTGGTTCATTCTACCCGCTGTCCTAAACTCTAACTTCATGCGAGATTTCGTGTCCATTAGTTTCTATTTGTGACCTTTATAACGGCTGCAAAATCAGGAACATTTTAGTTGTTCTGAGCCTAACCCTGCCCTTTTCGTGAGGATCGGACGATAATTGCAATCTGTATATAATACCCCAAACCTGTGTTGTAAGGTGGAAAAATATTACAAAATGTATACCTTAATATACTTATAATAAGTCAAATGGAAAAAATCGCATGCGATAAAAAATATGAAAAGATAAAAAAATGTCACAAAATACTACAAAATCTATATTAACATCATCATTGGCATCTTTTTATGCGATTTTTTTAGATTTTATACTTTTATGCCAAAAGGTCATTCTCAATTTACAAAATTTGTCAAAATTGCTCCATCCATTCTGGATATATAAGCATTCTAGCTAACATCCCCTTCCTTTGTATATATACATTGTATATATTTCGCTATATATATCCGATATATTTACTATCGGCATCTACGTAACGGTCAGAATTGACCTGTTCGTCTATTTATGATTTCGCCGGGACTAAAAATATTCGCGGTTTAATGGAAATTTGACTTTTATTTAATACAAATGTATAGTCTTTTTCACCCACTAAATATTACCCAATGACCAAATGACAAAATTGGAAGGCTTCTGCCCAGCCCGAAGCTCTAGCCCCATGCTAATTTACGCGTCGATTGGTGCATAATTGCGACCTGTAGAGCAACTGCAAAATCAAGAAATTTTTCAGTTTTTAGTCCATTTCGACCCCTAAATATTATGCGATCATCTCCAAAAGAAATAGGGTTCTATTCTGACCTTAACCCCACCTCCATTCTTAATTTCGTGAAGATCGGGCCATAATTGCGACCTGTAGAGTGATTACAAATTAACATGGACAGACGGACAGACGGACATACATAGCGAGATCGACTCAGCTCGGCGAGCTAGGAAGATCCATATATACTTTCCTATATGGGAAATCAATATTTCGAGGTGTTACATAAATTTTGGCCCAATCAAACTTATAATACCCCCAACACATTGTGTTGTAGGGTATAATAATTTTATAACTGTCATAACTTATGGAACAAATCAGCGATTCTTTGCTACTTGCTATATCTAAATGTTTGTCTCAACCAGAAACCGTAGGTCGTATAAATTTGTATATAAATGTTCGATTTTCTTGTAATTCTGCCAATACCAATATTTTTATCTGTATTGGATGAAGTATGAAAATAAAATACTTCGGTCGACTATATCTGGTACCTCACGTACATTTTAACATTTTTCTTAGCTTTTGATGGGCTATTCGGCTCATAGCGCTTCCAAGTTTTAACTGGGTATTGCTCGGAAATACAGAAAAATAGATAGGAATTTTCTGATGCTACTTATCCATATCCCAGAACATACGGCACCACATGGTTCCCATTGTGGTAAGCATGGTACATTTTATGTTTGTTGTTATTTTGATTGAGGTCACTGTCCATGGCCAGCCCAGTTTTTGCACTTGTTTAAAAAACGTGTGACGTTCACTGTTGTTGTTTTAATTTTTTGGATGCATCCACTGTTTGTAGATATTTGTTCTAAATTGCTTGGAATCTAGCCACTGCACCCTCCAAGGAGGTGCCAAGTTATGGTGGTCATTTTCTTTATGCTTTGCGAAAAAGCCGACCGACCGACCAAGTGTTTGGTGCTGCTGATGAGGATGATGAGCTACTTGTTATTCGATTGCCTTCCTGCCTGCCTGCCTCACTGCGCTCTATTCCGTGGCTGTTGTTGTTTTTATTGTTCTCAAATTTTTTAATTGCAGCTGTGCGAGCAATTGTTGTTTCATCGTTGTTGCTTTTGTTTTGTTTCATGCAGCTGATGGCATGTTTTGTTGTTGTTGTTGCTGTCTTTACACCCTGCAAAAGTGCAAAGAACTTTTGTCTTAGAATTTCAATGTGGATTTTTATTTGGTTACTGTCGGCATTTTAGATTGCAATGAAAACCATTGCATTGCATTTCAATTCGCATTCGCAATTCAATTGAATTTTATTCTATTGTTTGCTGTTGGCGCTGTCGTCGTCGACAAAGCTAATTGCCAGGCAATGTGCCATTTAGAATCAAAAAAAAAAATTTGTGCAACCAGCAATTGCCACCGAATGAATGCTCCCCCAGCTCGAGTCAGTGCCACAGGCACATTTATTTTATTCCTAAAAATAGTTTTTTTTTTCATTTTTTTTTTGCCAAGTCTTTCATTCAAAATAATACCAAAATCGTCAACATTGCCACCATCAACATCATCATCATCTTTGTTATTCTCATCATCAAGGCAATTCATTCATTCGGCTGGGTGTTAGTCATGCCGAGAAGAGACTACGACAACGACCACGCAAATTTGTCTGGTGCCTCCAAATTAAACCCACGCAAATTTAAGGAATGCCTTTTGTCATTGGGAAATGGAAAGGAAAATGCATTGGATGCATGTGAAGGATAGTGGAGATGACTTCCATTGTAAAGAGGCGGCTTAGGTGCCACAACATCGTAAGCATCTAGGTTTACTCCCCTATAGCATTAGTCTGTCCGTCCGACAGTCAGCCTGTCCATCTGTGGAAATCACTCTAGTTTCCGAACGAAATGAAGTAGGTTGATAAAATTTTACTCATATGTATTTTCGGTCTGCAGGACTTTTGGCATTGAAAATGAGTCATATAGGTCCACGTCTTCGTATAGCACCTATATACTGGGTGAGATAAAATAACTGCAACAAAGTCAAACGCCATAGTTTGTATTTTTTTTTTAATTTATTGAATGAAAGCAAAAAATGTCGGAAATAGCATCAAATTTTAGAATAGGTTTAGATTTATTCGAATTGGTCACCTTTGGCACGAATTATGACCTTCAAACGAGCGGTCACACGCTGCACGAATGATGCTCTGCGAAATTTGGCCCATTCCTGCTTGCTTGAGGTGATCGACACTTTGGTATTTTGTAGTGCCACCCTTGCTTTCCAAAATACTCCAGACACAATAGTCCAACGGATTGGTATTCGGAGATTTTGGTGACCATTGTGCACTGAAAATGAAGCGAGGAACCTTACTTCACAACCATTCTTGAGGGGCGCGTGCTGAGTGCGATGGTGCTGAGTCCTGTTGGAATGTCCAAGGTCTGCGGCCAAAATGTTTGCTTGCCCAAGGCTTTAATACACCTTCCAGAATATTTTCTCGATAATATTCGGCATTTATTCTGATGCCACGGTCGATTAATACGAGCGGAGAACGACCATCGGTTGTTATGGCGGCCCACACCATTACATGGCCGGCGCTTGAGTTCTAATGTCCACTGGCCAACTGAAGGTGTACATTTTCAGCTGACCTCTTTGGCAAGTAAAGACGATCATTTTGTTTGTTTACAAACTGCTGGACAACGAATGTTTTCTCATCGGTGAAAACCAAATTCGGCAGTTCACCAATTTCGGCCGAGCGAAGCAACTCTTTAGCTATTTTGAGTCAATTTTCTTTCTATTGCGATCTAAGTTCTTCCAGTTTTTTTTCATCTCCTAGAAGTCCAGTTTTGGAGGACCAAAATGTCCAGTCATACCAAGAAGTCTTCTTAGGGAAGACCTCCTCCCAAGAGATCCAAGCTGTTTTCTTGTAGAAAATCAAGAGGTTTTTTAAAGAGTCAGTTGGTCCTTTTAAAGGATACAAATATGTTCCTCAAAGGAAGATCATCAAAATGGACTTATTGTTGAATATCAAGAGGTTCTCTTCAATAAGACTTATTAAAATAAAAAAGTCAACCTCTGTAACATCAAGAGTTCTACCCATTAAAATCCAATATATTCTTCCGAGGGATAAAAATGTATTTTCATAGCAGAAATTTTTTCTTCAAGAAGACCTGAAGATCTTTTAATAGAAGATCAAGATATTATTTTCATGAAAACCAGGAAGTCTTTTTAAAGGTCCTCACCTACATCTGAAAGAACCTGACTTCTACTCATAGAATATCAAGATATCATTTGTCGTTTTAGAGAAGACACAGAATTCTTTTTAAAAGAAGACCGGAATACCTTCTCATAGAATACCCGAAGTTCTTCTCAAAGAACACCAAGTCCTCCACTCATAAAAGATTATAGGGTCTACTCTTAGAGGACAAAGAAATCAGGATGTCATCGATAGAAATACAAGAAGGTATTTTCTTGCAAAAGCCCAATCACCTGGCATTCTCATAGAAAAGAACCCGGTCTTTTGAATGGAGTGCAAGATTGCTTCTAATAGACCAATAGCGCTGGTCAAACAAGATCTCAGGGCCTTACTAAAGAAGAACTTCTCAGAAGGAAAGGATCTAAAATATATCAAAACAGATATGCCGACCCCCTCACAAGAGCTGGGAAGGTCTTTTTACACCTTCAGCCATATGACTACAGAGGGTTTATATTATTTGATAGCGCCAATACGTTCCTCTTCGAACTCGATCTAAGTTTGACAATAATATAAGGATGTTCCAAGTTTGGACCAAATCGGATACTCACTTCGAGAATTATCGTGCATACCAGCCAACCAGGCAGACGGACAGAGGGACGGATAGACATCTCTAGATCGATTTCAAATGTCTTGAAATGAATTTGGTCCTAAGGAACCAAGGGTCTAAACTCGTTATTTCGATGAGACACGTTTTGGCCGTATCAAATGATATATACCCTCTGTAGGCATATAGCTGCGGATATAAAAAGAAGACATTTTTCCTTTCGCAATAAGAAATAGGTTCAGTCTTGGAGTACCAAGATGTCCAGTCGTACCCAGAGGTCTTCTTAAGAAAGACCAAGAGGTCCTAACAAGAAAGTCAAGCTGTTTTCAAGGTTGGTAAGTCTTTCTAAAGGATAGGTTAAGTTAGAGAATGTGCTGTCACTTATAGCAAACGCTCCACTCGGAAACCTGCTGGTCCATTGTGATCATCCTTATTAAGAGAGAAGGGAAAAGGAAGTAGAGAAGAGGTAATGTTAGAATTTGCTTACCTGTGAGCCTCTGTCTAATTCCAAAAGAGTTGGACAATGACAGAGTAAATGCTCCGCCGTTTCTATCTCCTCCTCGCCTTGACAAAGCCTACAATAGTCAGTATCGTGAAATCTCCCAGAGTAATATTTGTAGTAATAATGGTAGAAGTGACATAATGGTGTCTTCACCGAACTGCTGATTCATTGCCAGAGATATTGCTGTGGCCAGGAGTCCAACAAAGCTTGCAGAAGGACTAAACTTTTTCCAGAGCAATTCGGCACTCCAGAACTGCCATAGATTCCATATGCCATAGTTAGTTCAACTATTATATTAACCAGCAGTTCTACGGCTTTCCTGATAGCTAATATATCTGAAATACACTACAGCCTTTAATGAGTTCGAAGGAGTTCCGAACATTCAGGCTTTGGAAAAAAACACCAGCGCCCGCTCCATTTTATATATACCGATTTTTATGTGTACCGATGTAAGGTGGTAGACGACAAAAACAAAAATATTTTCATGGGGAATCCACAGTTCTGCTTAAAGAAGGCCTGAAGATGGCTGGAGGTTCTTCTCAAAGGACACCAAGTTCTCCTATTATAAAAATCATAGGTTCTACTCTTAGAGGACCAGGAAATTAGGAGCTTATCGTATAGATAGAGTCGTCCATAGATTTTCATAGAACAACACCGCTGATCAAAGAAGGCCTTACTTAAGACCAAATTCTAAAAAGGAACGGTTTTAAAATAGACCGATACAGAACTGGAGAACTCTTCAAAAGAGTGGGAAAGGCCTTTAATAAAGAAGGGGTTATCGAATTGAAGATATATTTGTAAGAGAGCAAAATGTGTGTTTATCATTTAGCCAATATTGAGATCACTTTATAAAAAAATCGAAGAAATCCTTTTCATTAAGACAAGGTTTGCTTCTAAAGACCCACTGGTCTTCCCATAAAATACAAAGAAGACTTTCTTAGGGGAGACTTGGCAGAGTTTTTATAATCCACAAGAAGTTCTTCCAAGAGAAGACAGGTTGTTCTTGGTTTTTTTCCAAATTTGTATTTTTAAATTTCCCAACCGAAAAGTATGCCGCTGTAGAAAAATTATTACCTACCTTGCCTCACAATTAATCAAACTGAATGCCAGGAGGTTTTATTTTTCGCAAAATTAATACTAATTAATGTCTTCAAGTCCCACCGTATTTGGTTAAAATCAAAATACTCGAAATTGTATCTTCTTCTTCGTCTTCTTTTAGTCGTTGTAAACCAAAAAATACAACCTACCATATTGAGCGGATATAATTCGTTTTGATTAAAACTTAGTGAATTTTAATTGAATTCCGACTTAATCGCTGCTGCAGACACGTCGCCGCAATTAATTATAAAGCCATCTGGCCGATACATGATTTTCTTGCATTCGAACGAACGAACGAACCTTTGATCGCCAAACAACCAACCAACAACAAAACTATCTCTTAGTTAGTCGTCTTATCTAACTTAAGAAACACAACAAAAAAAAAACGATGATAACCTGTTCGAACATCCTTGGCAAATGGAAAATTTTGTGTAACGATAAACACTTCGATAATCAATTTAATTGACACCTGTGCAAGAAATGCCCGGCCACAGCGACATTTTAAAAGAATCTTGCCAAGTTGCACCACATCGACCGGACATTCATTCACATGGCCGTCGTCGGCCACAATGAGGAAGCAACCACATGGACTGCATGTTACAACCATCCAACCGGCCAACCAACCAACCTCGAACTGATGATGGCATGTCCGTGTCCAGCCGTCGGAGTACAAGTGTGCCGAGTCCATTTAATAATCATAGTTATTCTTCATATTTGCCATTTCTGTTACTCCCCTTTCGGCCAAATCTCTTCAGGTGATTTCGCTAATGTTTATCGGCCAAGAATATCTCCAGTGGCAATACTGCAGCCAATGAAAGCCTGGTTGGTTGGCTGGCTGTCTGGCTATATGGACTGCCGGTCGATCGGTCCGCCGGCTTGTTGGCGTAATGATTGGTAATTTGTTGTTAAGTTTTATGACGCCATATATTTTATCGGTCGCATTCTGTCTGTTATGATTTTCTTCTGCACTGGCATCTGCGGTTATTGCCGCTATCGCGTTCGCCATTCACATCTTTTCAGCTGTTAAATAACGGCAATATCTTGTTGTTGTTGTTCTTGTCTTCTTAAGTTTATGTTCTTTGCTTTGATTTATTGTCGATGCGACAAAACAAATCAGGTGTCACCACTGTCAGGCGACAGGTAAGATAGTTACAGCTATGGACATGGACAGCAGGTGATGCCCTACATAGCGACTATCGCGAAAAATAAATATTTCAATTAGGTCGACACTAATTACACAGCAGAACTGCAACTGCTACTACTAAGAAAACGAAAAGTGGGTGATAATTTAGAGGGGAGGACATAAAAAAACTGTTAAAGCCAAATATTTTTCTTCTAAAAATCCAGAAAGTTTCTGTCGATCTTCGTAAAGCTAAACAATTTCTTGTAAACACGAAGATCTCCTCGAAGAAGAGGAGAATGTCTTCTCTCAGAAGACCAGGAGGTATTTTTCCAGAAAGCCATCTCCTAGAAGGTTTTCGTATAGAAGACACGAATGCCTTCTAATAAAAGGAGAGAATGTCTTCCCAGAGAAGAGCAGAAGGCCCTTCACAGAAGACGAGAAGGTCTTCTCAGAGCAGAAGGTCTCTTTTTCTCTCTCTCTCTCTCTTTTCGAAGAGAAGAAGGTCTTCAGAAGGACTTTTCAGAGAAGACGAGAAGGTCTTCTCAGAGAACGAAAAGAAGGTTTTCTCAGAGAAGACGAAAAAGTCTTCTAAGAAACGAGCCAAAGGTTTCTTTCAGAGAAGAGAAGAAGGTTCTTCTCGGAAAAGCAGAGTGTTCCTATCAGAAAAGAGCAAAGGGTCTCCCCAGACAAGATCAGAAGGTTCTTCCCAGAGAAGAGCGGAAGGTTCTTCCCAGAGAAGAGCAGAGGGTTCTTCACAGAGAAGAAAAGAAGGTTCTTCCCGGAGAAGAACAGAAGGTCTTCTCATCGAAGAGCTGCTGGTCTTCTCATAGAAGACCAGAAGGTTCTTCTCATAGAAGGGAAGAAAGACTTTCTATAGAAGACGACAAGGTCTTCCCATAGAAGACGAGTAGGTCTTTTCATAGAAGACAAGAAGGTATGCTCATTGAAGACTTAAAGGTATTCTCATAGAGGTCGATAGGGTCTTCCCATAGAAGATCGGAGGGTCTCATAGAAAACGAGAAGGTCTTCTGATCGAAGACGAATAGATCTTCTCATATAGGACCAGAAGCTCTTCTCATAGCTGACTGAAGATCTGCTAACGGAATACCGAAAGATCTCATGGAAAATAGGAAGGTCTTCTCGTAAAAGTCGAGAAGGTTTTCTCATAGAAGACATTCGTGAGAGAAGAAAGTCTTCTACGAGATGGGAAGAAAGTCTTTTCCGAGATGGGAAGAAAGTCTTTTCTGAGTTGAGAAGAAGGTGTCTTCTCAGAGTTGAGAAGAAGGTGTCTTCTCAGAGTTGAGAAGAAGGTGTCTTCTCTGAGTTGAGAAGAAGGTGTCTTCTCTGAGTTGAGAAGAAGGTGTCTTCTCTGAGTTGAGAAGAAGGTGTCTTCTCTGAGTTGAGAAGAAGGTGTCTTCTCAGAGTTGAGAAGAAGGTGTCTTCTCAGAGTTGAGAAGAAGGTGTCTTCTCAGAGTTGAGAAGAAGGTGTCTTCTCAGAGTTGAGAAGAAGGTGTCTTCTCAGAGTTGAGAAGAAGGTGTCTTCTCAGAGTTGAGAAGAAGGTGTCTTCTCAGAGTTGAGAAGAAGGTGTCTTCTCAGAGTTGAGAAGAAGGTGTCTTCTCAGAGTTGAGAAGAAGGTGTCTTCTCAGAGTTGAGAAGAAGGTGTCTTCTCAGAGTTGAGAAGAAGGTGTCTTCTCAGAGTTGAGAAGAAGGTGTCTTCTCAGAGTTGAGAAGAAGGTGTCTTCTCAGAGTTGAGAAGAAGGTGTCTTCTCAGAGTTGAGAAGAAGGTGTCTTCTCAGAGTTGAGAAGAAGGTGTCTTCTCAGAGATGAAAAGAAGGCTTCCTCTTCATGGAGAGTTCAAGTTGGGACCATGGAATATTCATGTAGAAGAGGCAACTGCCGTTCTACATAGCCTTGTGTGAGTAGTTCCGTTCTGAGTGGTGTCTGGTCGGCCGTTATAGCTGATAAATTGGATTTCTTAGAATTCTTTGTCAATGTATTGGTCGAACAGGTGTTGCCATTTGTATGACAATGCCTGTGGATCAAACAACGACAACAATGTCTTAAATATATTGCAAATCATACAACAGATGATTGCAAAGATATTGCTGGTAATCATTCTACGGTTGTCAATTTCTAGGCTCTAATCATTTCTTTCTACTGCCACAGATTTACAGATAAAGTTGTAATAAATGTATTAGATCGGCAAAAAAAAAAAATAAATAAAAAAAAAAAAAAACATGGCAAAATGTTTGAAAGCCATTTCAATGCTGTTGTATATTTCAAATATCAACCATCAATCATTGAGGTGATCTACACGATATGATGAATGCGTCTGTCTGACAAGCCTTGAACTTTTCTTAAGGCTTTGTGAGATTGTGGCTTCAGCACGAAAAAAATAGAGGCATGTCAGATAGGCCTAACACAGAATGGTGATGGTAATGGCTGTTGAGGCCATTTTCATTTTATGGGTGGACTTGATTTTGCATAGAAATTATGATGTTTTGAGCTGTTTGACAGGTTGCCTTGAGTTGAGACGCACCACAAAAAAAGCCAAAGTATGAACGAAAAAATCAGTTGCATGCAAATATATGTTACACATGTGTGTGTGCGGAATTTTCACAAATTGTATTTGAGACTAATTTAATTTAATGCCACATTTAATTACACACACAAACACACATTTGCGTAATTATTATACAAATTAAAATATGTTTTATTTCGTTTGACTGCAGCTGCAACGGCGTTGACGACAAGTATTTTTTTATTTTAATGATTAATAATTTCTAAAATTGTTGCAAATGTTGCCATTTGCATTTCTTGTTGTAACCACAACTCATAACCGCTAGAGAAAAAAATTGAAAATTTCCTCCAAGATTGATATGGATCTCAGGAAGTCTATTGATAAACGGAGTAATGCGTGTAAATTGTATTTGCTTTATACAACTGTAGAAAATCTAGAAAACCCTTTCAATGACTCGGCGAAGGGTTAAATTTTCTCCGAATTTTTGCAAAATCAGGAGCTATATCCAAATTTTGACCGATTATTTCCAATTTCAATAGGGTTCGTCCTTGAGTTACTTGTGGAAAATTTCATCTGGGTCGGGCAATAAATACGACCTATACTTTGTTTACAAAAATACATTGACAGACAAGCGGACGGACATGCATAAATGGACTCAGAATTTCCTTTTGCTTGTTACAAAGAAATGCACAAAGACATAATACCCTGATCACCTTGTGGTGTATGGTATAAAAATCGCCACCTCTAACATCTAGCCACATGCTAATAGGTCTGCGTCGATTGGTCTATAAAATTGGTCCAGCAAAATTGTCTATTTTTGTCCATTTCAAACCCTAAGTACTTTGCGAACATCTCCAATAATGGGATTCTCTTCTGACCCTTATCACAACTTCATACTTGCGAAGGAAATACACAGTTAGATCGACTCAGCTCGGCGATATAGGAAATTCCACATATGTTTTCCTATGTCGGGAACAAATATTTCGAGGTGCTACATAACAACACATAGTGTTGTAGGGTATAAATATTGGTATGGGCAAAAGTACAAGTACATATTCATCTCACGTTTCTGGTTGAGAGAAATATTTAGATATAGCAAGTTGTAATGAATCGGTGACTTCTTTCGCAAGTTATGGCAGATAAAAGTATTGAAAATTTAGACACTTTGTGGGCGAGGTACCAGAAGGGGTTCGCAAATATATGTATCATCTTAACAACAGATCGTGTGTTAACAAAAATATTTATATATGTAAAATTTAAAGAGAATTGGATGCTTATTTCGCTTTCTTTCAGCGTTTTGTTTTTCAGATGTACCAAGTCGGAATTGAATTGGATGTTAATTTCGCGATTTATGAGCTTCATGGGTATTCAAAATATTGACCCTATGGGGGGGGGGAGGTAGCAGAAATAGAGGATCCATATATCCCATCTTCACAGCAGATCTTGTGTTAGTAAAAATAATGGGATGTGTGAAATATAAGGAGAACCAGATGCTTATCTCGGATTTTATGATCGTTTTTGGTTATTAAAAACTTTGACCCATTATGGGGGAGGTGCCAGATATAACAGATCTTGTGTCAATGGAAATATTTAGACTTGTCGAGGTTGAATTAAATCGAATATTAATTTCGCGTTTTATGAGCTTCATGGATAATTAAAATTCTTATACTTTTGTGGGGAAAGTATCAGAAGAAGTAGGCCGATATATTCCATCTTCACACCAGTCCTTGGGTTAATAAAATATTGTGATTTGTGTAATATGAAGAAAGTCGCACTCTTACATCACATTTTATAAGTTTTGACCCTTCAGGGTGTAGTTACTTGATGGAGTGGACCGATTTTCGCACCAAACGTAGTACTAATGGAATTATTAGAAATTGCAAAGTTGGAGCAAAGTCAGATGATCCTTTCTTTTTCTAAGAAGCAAGATATTTTATTTGAAAATATCGACTCCAAATGTCCTGAAACCGATGGGAGTATCCGTTTTGGTCCTAAGAGACCTGGGGTCTTTTACCGTTATTTCTATGAGGTACCAAGGTTGAACCAAATCGGTTACCCCCTTCGTGAGTTATCGTGCGTACCAGCCATCCAGCAAAGAGACGGACGAAAGGACATAGCTAGATCGACTCCAAATATCTTGAAACGGATTTGGTCCAAAGAGACCTAGGGTCTATAATTGTTATTTCGATGGGGCACTAAGGTTGAACCAAATCAGTCACTCCCATCGAAAGTTATCGTGCGTACCAGCCAGCCAGACAGACACGGATTTGGTCCAAAGAGACCCAGGGTCTATAACCGTTATTTCGATGAGACACGATTTGGCCGTGTAAAAAGATAGAGCCATTTGGCTCTTTTGCAAATATGAGTCAACTGTTTTTCTGGTACCTGCCCTAGGAAGGGACTTTTTTTTCAAATTAGGTTACGATTTTCCCCAAACTCTGAAACTTTTTTTGCAAGAAATTTGATGGAGTGGGGTTTTCCTTTCCTGGTCACAAATCATATCACAAACGATCGACAAATTTGAAAAAATCTAAATCCCTTTAAACTCTAGGAGCTAAATTAAAACTAAAATGTGACAGGTTAAAAAGTTTCGGTCGGTTTTGCCGACAGATGTATACCCTCAGCCAATGTTCGAGTATGCAGTTGGTTCCGAAGGAATTGGCCAATATTGGCCATTTCGTGTCGGACCTAAATAAATATGATATAAATATTGCGACGTGCTAGGTTTGGACTGTGTTGTGTTAATAGAAATTTTGGGATGTACCAGATCATGAATAGAATCGGATGTCAATTTCGCTTTTTATGAGCTTCATGGATTTTCAAAATTTTGAGCCTTTCTGAGGGAGGTACCAGAATGAGTGGATCGATATATCCCATCTTCACAACGGATCTTTTCTCAGTGCAAATAATGGGATGTATGAAATATAAAGAGAACCTGATTTCGGGTTTTATAAAAGTTTTGGTTATTCAAAACTTTGACCCCTTGTGGGGGATATACCAGAAAGAGTGGACCGATATATTCAATCTTAACACCAGATCTTGGATGTAGGAAAATATTGGAATGTGTGAAATTTTAAGACAGTCGAATACCAACATCACATTATAATTATTCAAAATGTTTACCCTTTGTGGGGGAGGTACTTGATGGAGTGGACCAATATTATCCATTTTTATACCAGACCTTGAACTGACGAAAATATTATGACCTTGTATGGGGGAGGTACCAGAAGGAGTGGACCGATATTGTCCATCTTAACACCAGACCTTGGGTTAATATAAATATTGGGATGTGTGAAATTTGAAGACAATCGGGCTCTTACATCAAATTTTATGAGAGTTGTAATTATTCAAAATTTTGACCATTTGTGGGGGAGGTACTTGATGGAGTGGACCGATATTGTCCATTTTCACACCTGACCTAGCACGGACGCCAATATTAGTATATGCTAAGTTGGAGCAAAATCGGATTATCGTTTCTCTTTCTGTGCAGAAAATATATTTTTTGAAAATTTCGACCTTTTGTGGGGGAGGTACCAAAAGAAGTGGAGTGGACCATTTCCGAACTCGATCTAAGTTTGACAAAAAATATTACGATGTACCAAGTTTGGACAAAATCGGATACTCCCTTCGAGAGTTATCGTGCGCACCAGCCAGCCAGCCAGACGGACGAACGGACATCGCTAGATCGACTCCAAATGTCCTGAAAGGGATTTGGTCCAAAGAGACCTAGGGTCTATAACCGTTATTTCGATGAGACACGTTTAGGTCGTATCAGATGATAGAGCCATTTGGCTGAGGATAAAAACCTACCTATAAAACAATCGACAATTCCTCGACCAAGAACAAACTTCACACTTTGGAAAATTTTCATCAAAAATAGGTCAGTTTTGAAAATTTAAAATATCGGTCAACTTTTGTTCTGGTACCTGCCCCAGGAAGGGACTCTATTTTTCAGTAAAATGTACAGAATCTGAAATAAACTTACGATGTTCTCCATACTCTATCTTAGGCATTTTTTTTTGCAAGAAATTAGATGGTGTGAGATAATGGAGAGGTTTTCAATTCCTGTTCACAAATCATATGACAAACGACCAAAAAATTTGAAAAATTCGAAATCCCTTTAAACTTTAGAAGCCATATTATAAGTAAAATGTGAGAACATGTCGGACCAATAAACCCTTTTTATACCCTCCACCATAGTATAAAATATACAGTTTAGACCCCACAAAGTATATATATTCTTGATCAGCATAGAATTCTATTTCGATTTAGCGATGTCCATCCGCCTGTTCGTTTATCAGTCTGTGGAAATCACTCTAACTTCCGAACGAAATGAATCAAGTTGATAAAAATCTAATCTAATGTGTATTATGTATTATGTGGACTTTTGGTTTCCACGTTTTGGTATAGTCCCCATATAACGGATCATTCCAATATTCTGTATTTTGGTGATTTAATCGACATTTTTCACTGGTTTCAAATTTGGTATTTGAAGTTCTCAGTGGATACTACAGCCTAAGACAGAAAATTGTCTGTGAAGGTCCAGGTCTTCGATATTTTGATGATTTTAGCTACATTATCCAGCGATTTTTTTTCAAGTTTCGTATTTAAATATTGTAATGGCTTTTGACAAAAGTTGCCTATGCAGGTCCACGTCGTCGTATATACTCTAATATAACGGCGACCTTCGGTATTTTTAAAAATTTAATAGATTTTTTAACGGTTTTTTTTTTTTTTTTTTGAAAATTAGCAATTTAGTTCCAAATGGTGAAGGCCGAACTTACAGATTTTTTACTACTTATTCTTACAAACGTGACGATTTACATTAAGTGAAGGATAAGATTTCTGTTTAAAGGAGGATGTAACTCTCAAGAATAGTTAAACTAATTTTATACCTGACTAAAGGCAACTTTTAGTAAATCTTAAAAAACCCTAAAATTTCTTTTCTTAAAAATAGATTAGGAATTTTGTTATTCTTTTAGCGATATATTTCTGATTAGCTAAATATTCCAGGATAGCTCCCACGCGATTTTACATGCACTTGGGACCCCAAATTGATAACTTCTTGGCATAATTTTTATATCCCCAACATTTCTTGATGAAAATTTCAAAATTGTATTCAAAAGTTTACTTCTGTACCTAAATTTCCTCACACAAATTATATTTTTAAAATAAAATGCAATTGTTGTTATTAGTATCTGTTTTATCTCCAGAAGAATCAAAATGTGTTCGTTTCCCACTCCTAACTATGTAGGAACATAATCTGTTTACCCGTATAATGAAGAACATTCACACATCATTATCACGGATCAATACCTTCGTGGCAAACAGATGTTGCAGCGGGGTGGTAGTGGAAGGAGGGAGGCAGCGATCTGCGGCCGAGTGTTGTGCTATGTCATGGCAAAGTTTATTTTTAATGAACTTTTGTTTTTCTTTTTCTTCGTTTCATTTCACGCATATGTGGAACACCATCATTGCCGCTGGCGGCAGCGGCGGCGGGTACTTAACACATTTCAAAACACCCGGGCAAAGGGGTGGGGTGGTAAGCTAGCTATTGCCTGTACACATAAAAAGCCCTTTTAAAGTTATGGGCACACGGGCCAACTTCCGATTTATTATGGAAATCTTTGGAATAAAACGATCGAGTATTTCTATGAAAATTGTTAGGAAAAATAGGAAATGCGTGTGTAGCGTGTGCGTTGCTGCTGCTCCTCATCTATTTTAAGTGTAAACCTAGGAAAGGGCGAACACATGAGGAAAAACATTTTACAGATGTTGTTGTCGTGGTGCCTGAAGTTAGGCGCTTCAAACGAAGGCGAAAGTATGCCCTGGCATACAGCGGAAACCAATATGCAATATGTTTGTAAGTACGAATGTGTGTGCATGCAGGCAGCAGTAGCCGGCAATCATATGTTGAACAAATGCAGTGGCAAATAAAGAAGAACGGCTGCAGAGCATGTGTGCTGATCATTGTCATCATCAACAGCATCATCAGCATATGATTAACCCAAAAGCCAAAGAAATGGTACAGATGTTGATGACGACGATCGAGAATGATACAGACAGACCATCAGCGGCAATAACATAGCACATATTCCCAACATACCGCAATGAGGATGTGAACTTTCTATGCACTGTATTTTATTTACTAAGAAGATTTTTCATTTACTCCAAAGGAAGACTGAACATAATTGCGATTCTCATGGAAGATCGGGAGATTTTCTCCTTGAAGATCTGAAAATCTTCTCTCATAGAATATCTGGAGATCTTCTCATAGAAGCTCCGGAGATCTTTTCACAGAAGATCTGGATATCTTCTTATAGAAGATCTGGAGATCTTCTCATAGAAGATCTGGAGATCTTCTTATAGAAGATCTGGATATCTTCTAATAGAAGATCTGGAGATCTTCTTATAGAAGATCTGGAGATCTTCTTATAGAAGATCTGGAGATCTTCTTATAGAAGATCTGGAGATCTTCTTATAGAAGATCTGGAGATCTTCTTATAGAAGATCTGGAGATCTTCTTATAGAAGATCTGGAGATCTTCTTATAGAAGATCTGGTGATATTCTTATAGAAGATCTGCAGATTTTCTTATAGAAGATCTGGAGAAGATCTTATAGAAGATCTGGAGACCTTCTCATAGAAGATCTTATCGTAGAATATCTGGAGATCTTCTCATAGAAGATCTGGAGAACTTCTCATAGAAGATCAGGAGATCTTCTCATAGAAGATCTGGAAAACTTCTCATAAAAGATCTAGAGATCTTCTCATAGATATTCTAATAGGAGATCTGGAGATCTTCATATAAAAAATCTGTAGATCTTCTCAAAGAAGATCTGTACATCTCATAGAAGATCTTTAGAACTTCTCACAGAAGATCTAGATATCTTCTCATGGAAGATCTGTAGATCTTCTCATAGAGGATTTGGAGATCTTCTCAAAGAAGATCTGGAGATCTTCTCACAGAAGATCTGGAGATCTTCTCATAGAAGATCTGGAGATCTTCTCATAGAAGATCTGGAGATCTTCTCATAGAAGATCAGAAGATCTTTTCATAGATCTGTAGATCATCTCTTAGAGGATCTGCAGATATTCCCTTAGAAGATCTGTAGATCTTCTCATAAAAGATCTGGAGATCTTCTCATAGAAGATCTAGAGATCATCTCATAGAAGATCTAGAGATCCTCTCATAGAAGATCTGGAGATCTTCTCATAGAAGATCTGGAGATCTTCTCCTGATCTCATAGAAGATCAGGAGATCTTCTCATAGAGGATCTGGATATCTTCTCATAGAGGATCTGGATATCTTCTCATAGAGGATCTGGAGATTTTTCTCATAGAAAATCTGAAGATCTTCTCTTAGAAGATCTGTAAATCTACACTTAGAAGATCTGTAGGTCTACTCTTAAAAGATATGTAGATCTTCTCATAAAAGATCTATAAGTATTCTCACAGCAGACCTGTAGATCTTCTCATAGAAGATCTGTAGATCTTCTCACAGAAGATCTCTAGATCTTATCACAGAAGATCTCTAGATCTTATCATAGAAGATCTCTAGATCTTATCACCTTCTTATAGAAGATATGTACATTCAGAAGATCTGTACACTGTAAATTCCCCATGCCCATGTTGTAATCCCATGTATTTTTTTGGACACTGTGCCACGAGTGTGTCAAACATATGCGGTATGACATTTGGAATGTCAAGGAGAGGGGATCATCAAACTCTAAAGCATATGTATTGCTCATAATGAGGAGGACAAAGTCCCGTTCATTGTGGCAATGTGTTTGTCTGTCGGTTGGTATGACGGCGGAAAGGGGACATGCGGCATATTTTAGGGTTGTAAACCAAATGAGGTTATAAAAGTTGACACATGCTCTTCACAAACGGGACCATTCACAGTTTTTGGTGTTGTTGCTGTTGTTGGTTTTTTGTGGAACGCTGAACAACAGCTTTTCGATAAAAACACACAGACTTTTGTGGAAAATAAAAGGGACGCAAAGGCATAAACGCAGGCGCAAAAACACTCGTTTACATACATGCAGGCACACACACACTCACACAATAAAAAGGAACAGACGTCCTTGTGTTTTGTTTTACAGTTAAACATATGCGTGTCGGTGATAACAATTATTTAAAATACAAATACTAGGGGACAGGCGAGGGCTGCCGGGATAGTCAATGGTTGGTTGGTAGGACATTTGGGAAAAAAACACACGTGTGTTCTGTTCCTTCCTTCCTTTCTTATTTGCCATTGTTGGATAAATCACAGAGGGTTCATCTTCCGGGTGTGTTTGAGTCATATGCCCGACTAGATTACGATTGTTTCCACGGGCACAGATGCCTAAAATTACGGAACGATTGGTTTTCAACATTGATCACAGCTGAAAATCTGTGAACATTTCGATAGTATTGGCAAATACTATTTTTTTGTGGCAGAACATTTTGATTTTGGTGACAAAAAGGCCATTGACATAAGGCTGAATTTTTTGATTCACAATTTGCAAAAATTTGCGGCGTTTTTTTTTTTTTTTTTTGAGTGCTATAAGAATGACAGTTTTATTACATCAGCTGCTTCGATTTTTTTTAATATTTATACCCTACAACACTATGTGTCGGGGGTATTATAAGTTTGATTGGGCCAAAAATTATATAACACCTCGAAATATTGGTTTCCCACATAGGAAAGTATATATGGATCTTCCTATCTCGCCGAGATGAGTCGATTTAGCTATGTATGTCCGTCCGTCCGTCTGTCCATGTTAATTTGTAATCAAGCTACAGGTGGCAATTATGAACCAATCATCTCGAAAATGAAAATGGAGGTGGGGTTATGGTCAGAATAGAACCCTAATGTTTTTGGAGATGATCGTATAATATTTAGAGGTTGAAATGGACCAAAAACAGAAAAAAATCCTGATTTTTCGGAATGGTCCTTTGCCAGAAAACGATAAAATCTAAGAAAATCGCGGATAAATATACCAATAAAAAAGTGAATATCTTCTGTCAAATTTTTTCAATTTTTGTCATATTTTTTATCGCATGCAATTTTTTCAATTTGACTTACAATTTTGAATTGTAAATTTTCTAAATTTGTACACCCCCAACACTACGTTTTGAGGGTATTATATGTATATCGCAATTATCGTCCGATCCACACGAAATAGTGTTTGCAGGTAGGGTTAGGGTCAAAATTAAAGCCTTAAGATATGCATTTAGAGGTGCAAATAGACTTAAAAAATTATTTTTTTAATTTTGTAGTCGCTCTATAGGCCACAATTGAAAACTAATCGACACGGAATTTCGCATCAGAAGAGAGTTAAGGACAGGGAAGAAGTTTAGCATTTTGGATGACCATTGGATTATGTTTAGCTGTCTTTTTGAATATTTAACAACACTACGGAGTGCGAAAATATAGGCCGAATTCTTCGGGTCAAAAAACTAAAAGAAACCTCTGGGCGGGGCTCTTTGACATTATTTCAAAAACGAAATCTTCCAAAATGGATTTGGATATAAGGGGACTTCGAACATATTGTAGTGTTGTAGGGTATCACATGGTCGGCCCCGCACGTCTGTAGCCTTTGCTTACTTGTTTGTTTAAATATTTTGTTTAAACGATTTATCGTCAGGAGTATACTTTCAGACTCGTCCCCCCCAGGGGTAGGTACCTACTACCTAATTATATATTTTCCTTTTTCGGAAAGAATAATAGTTTTCCTATTTACCTTCAAAATCTTCCATTTTGAAGTTTACCGAGGAGGGTACATTGCATTTTCTGTCCAAAACTATTTCAACGGCTTTAAGTCCCAGAAACCAAAAGTTACGTCAATATCAAATTTTAGGATTCAAGCTCTATATATTCTTTCAACGGGAAAACTAGTACCATTTAGTACTTTTCGTACGTTCATTGTACGCATTTCCAAACCCATCTTCTTTTCTCATCTACAGACACACCAACAGTGACATACACATCAAATTTCAGGATCCCAGCTCAATTCCTTCACCCAATACCAAATAAAGTACCATTCAGTATTTTTCGGACAATTATTCAGTACTTTTCGGACAGACACCTCAATATCAAATGTAAGGATTTCAGCCCTATGCCTTCACACAATACCGAATTTAGTACCATTTAGTATACTTAAGTAGAATTTTGCATAACTTCTTTTTTCAAATTTCAGGATTCCAACCCTACCAGTTGTCCCAAAATTTAAATTGTACCGAATCCAGTATTATTTAGCACACATAAGTACGAATTCCCAGAACTACCTCCTCAGTCCTAGAATGCAATAGAAATCTTACATCTAAATATCAGAATTCCAGCTCTATCGGTTCACCCAAATCGAAATTGTACCTAATTTAGTACTGTTCAGTACTTTTCGTACACCCTTTCAAAACTACCTCCTTACATCGTCTCTACTCGTCAACCTTGATTTCCACTTCAAATTTCAAGTATTTAGCTCTGACCCTTCACATGATATGAAATGGTACCAAACGTAGTACATATTAATACTTTTCGTACAGATATAGTACGAATTTCTAAATACCCTTTGGTACAACATACTCCTCAAATAATTGCCATTTCGAAATAACGCAATATCATAACAATATTTCCCCATACGAGCATATGAATGCTCTGAACTGCTTTTTAATTTGTCAAATATTTTATTCCTCTCCTCAATTAGATGAAACATTTCTTCGTTATTTGTGGCTAATAACCGGTCATTGCGAAGATTCCAACACCGATTTACATCGGCCACAGCGCAGCACACTCATTCAACATCTCAAATGTCGAGGACAAAGAAAATGTTTCGGATCATTGGACGACATTCATACAAATCATCTTGAGATTGCTCACGACAAGCACAGCCGGACCGGAGGCAACGAGGATGCGGTCCAGAGTTTGTCTCTAGGCAAAAATGATTAGCATTTGTAACGGCAGCCGTTTAAAAGCGACAAACATTTGCCAGCCATATTTGTGCAGACTGGCCGACTTGCTGGCTGCCTAGCTGGCATGGAGGCCCGCCAGGCAACATTACTCGCCACAGCACAGCTGCAGCTTTATAAATCGTTTGCTAATAACAACAGAGCATTTGCTTTCTTTTGCATCGATTTA
Source organism: Musca domestica (assembly GCF_030504385.1). Lineage (NCBI taxonomy): Eukaryota > Metazoa > Arthropoda > Insecta > Diptera > Muscidae > Musca > Musca domestica. The sequence goes on along the minus strand of NW_026712318.1, from coordinate 2,019,536 downwards.
TTTGCTGGCCTGGCCGGTGTTCGCCGATGTCTGCCGGTGTTGGTCGTTCAATTTCGCTGGCCATAAAAGTGGAGCAGCCAGAAGACTGTGAAACGATGCGGTCGGTCAGTCAATGTGTCCATTGTGGCATATTGGGGAAATGGGAATCGAGGTTGTGGATGTGGCTGTTGTTGTTGTTGCTGATGCTAACGCACAAGTGAAAATGCCTGCGATTTTCAGTCTAATCCAAGTGCCGAGACATTTTCCCTGCCAATAAATGGCCAAGTGTCCACAATCTGTACTAAACTGCATTGCTCGCATTGCTGAAACCGTGCAACGGCGGCCCCGGACAGATACATTTGTATCTTTTTAGGTTGCATTTACAAGTTTGCTTTGCTTTTAATTGCTGCAAGTGTAAACTGGTGGGGGGAGGGTAGGGGGGTGGGGAATGGAAATGTTGATGGTGCACGTGTGGATTTGCTTTTTTGCAGATCATTCCCAGTTAGCCTCCTCTTTGTGTCTGCCTTATCAATGGCCACAATTAATGATGTCTTTGCCTTGCTGAGTCTGGCGGGGGGCGGTGGGGAGGCAATTTCTTTCTGGAGCTTTGCAGATGAAAACTAGCAGTGGCAGTTTTACACTTGTTCATCCGGTTGACGCCATGTTATCAATAATGTTTGCCATGATCCAGCAACAACAACATTGGTGTCGCTGCCATTGCCGAGTTGCTGATATTGATGCCCCAGCAACAGCTGTGTGCAGCTGCATTATGCAAAAGTTATAAGGAAATCTATGCAACAACAACAACAACAATGATGACGACAACAACAGCGACGACAATATTATTCATTATTAATTTCTCATTTCTTTGCTTTTGTGTTTTGTTGTTGTTGTTGTTGCTTTTCAATTCCCCATTGTCGGTAGCTGGCTAGCGCTGTAGTGGTTTCTCAATAATGTTGACACATGTTCGCCAATTGCCAAACTGATCTGAAGCACAGCAAAAACACACATTTCCATAATTTTTCTGCTGTCCAGATTTTCACAATATGACAGCCATTAAAAAAAAGAACGGTATTGTAACGGAAAGAAATTTGACTTTTTGATAGCGGCAATTGTTAGGAGCCACTTGGAGGGAGAGAGTGATACTTGCTTTGACAGCAAATTTTGCAGAATTATTGTCAATGTGCATTGCATGCGAATGGGTGTTAAAATACTGGGTAAAGTCTTAATATTTTATTTTGCTTTGATTCCCGATTAAACCCTCAGCCATACGGCTAATTTGACGCGACTCACTATGACTCAGATTTAATTTTTACTCATAAAAACGATGTAACTTTTTTCATAATTCCCTCAGCCATATAACTTTAGAGACTATACAGGGTGAGATGACAAAAAACTGCAACAAAGTCAAACGCCATAATTTTCAAATTTCTTTTTTTAAATTTTATTGAATGAAAGCAAAAAATATCGGAAATAGCATCAAATTTTAGAATAAATGTAGATTTGTTCGAATTGGTCTCCTTTGGCACGAATTATGGCCTTCAAACGGCCAATGCAACCGTCACACACTGCCCGAATGTTGCTCTACGGTATTTTGGCCCATTCCCGGCGAAGCGCTTGCTGGAGGTGATCGACACTTTGGTATTTTTCTAGTGCCAACCTTGTTTTCCAAAATACTCCAGACACAATAGTCCAACGGTTTGGTATCCGGAGATTTTGGTAGCCATTATGCGCTGGAAATGAAGTGAGGAACCTCATTTTGTAAACATTCTTGGGTGGCGCGTGCTGAGAGCGATGGTGTTGAGTCCTGTTGGAATGTCCAAGGTCTGTGGCCAGAATGTTTGCGTGCCCAAGGCTTAAATATACTTTACAGAATATTTTCGCGATAATATTCGGCATTTATTCTGATGCCACGGTCGATTAATACGAGCGGAGAGCGACCATTGGCTGTTATGGCGGCCCTCACCATCACCATGGCTATCACCGGCGCTTGAGTTCTGGTTGGTTGCAGTTTTTCTCATCCTGTATATTCATAATCAGCATAAAATTCTAAGTCGATTTAACGATATCCGTCTGTCTGGCTGTCCGAACAATTTATATTGTGTCTAGGATGGTTGGTATTGAAAATGAGATACATCTGTCCACGTTTTGGTATAGTTCCTATATAACGGTACCTCCCGATATTCGGCATTTTGATGATTTTTGTCACATGTTCCCACGTATTTGTCTAAAAATTGGAATTTGATGGCCGTGATGGATTACAGGTCCGGTGGCGAAAAATTGTATGTATCCACTTTTCCTCTTTTGGTATACCCCCCATATAACTGTATAACCGACATAACTTTTGATGATTTTTGCCATATTTTCCGACGGATTTGTCTAAAAATTGGTATTTGTAGTTCATAATCAGTCCTTGATCCGGTGGCAGACCATTGAATATTTTGGTCCACGTTTTAATATAGCCCCCACAACTCCGGATATTCAGTATTTTGATGAGGTTTGCCACATTTTTCCACGACTTGTCTAAAAATTGGTATTTGTAGGTCATAATGGTTTCTAGCTCGTCAGGCGAAACATTGTATGTATATGTCGACGTTTTGGTATAGCCCCCATATAACGGTACCTCTCGATATTCGATATGTTGATGATTTTTGCCTCATTTTTTCACAGATTTGTCTAAAAATTGGTTTTTGTAGTTCATAATGGGTCCTAGCTCCGGTGGCAGAACATTAAAAATGTAGGTCCACGTTTTCCTATAGTCCCCACATAATGGTACCTCCGGATGTTGAGTATTTTGAGGATTTTTGCTACATTTTCCACGGATTTGTCTAAAAATGTATGTTTGTAGTTCTTAATGGGTCCTAGCTCCGGTGGCAGAACATTGAATATTTAGTGCCACGTTTTTCAATAGCGATCATATAACGATACCCACCGATATTCGGTATTTTGATAACCCTAGTTACATATACCCACAATGGGTTTCATATACCCATAATGGTTTCAAATTTGGTATTTAAGAAGATTTGGTTGATAACAATACTTGAGGTATAAAATTGTCCATAGAGGTTCCCGTTTTGGCATGGCCCCCATATAACGGCCTCACCCACTTTATGGTTTTTTGAAAAGTTTAATAGTATTATCCAAACGGTCTTACTGGTATATTAAGTTTAAAGTGCAGAACGCTTGAATTCAAGTACTTTTATATAAAAGTGTGTTCTTTATTAGTGGAGAACGATGGTAATGTTTACCAGGGGCTAAGGCAGGGAATACCTAGGTTTCGGTAAGAGCCACCAATCCTCATCAGTTCCCTTGTTTTTGTCTGGGATATTCTCCCCAAAATTATTTTAAAAATAACTTCTATGACAAAAAACATTTTTTATCCAAGTGACGAGATAGTAAGCTCAATAGAAGTGGAATCAAAGAATAACAAGTAAAAAAGCTGTAAGTTCGGCCAGGCCGAACTTTTAATACCCTCCACCATTTGGTACAAATTTGGCAATTTCCAAAAAATAAAACCCGTTAAAAATTCTGTTAAAATCTTAAAAATACCGAATGCTTATACGACGACGTGGGCCTGCATAGGCAACTTTTGTCAAAAATTATTAAATATTTAAATGCGAAACTTGAAGAAAAATCTGTTTATAATGTAGCTAAAATCGTCAAAATACCGAATATGGGGGGTACCGTTATATGGGGGCTATACGAAGACGTGGACCTGCACAGACAATTTTCTGGCATGGGCTGAAGTATCCATTACGAACTTCACATACGAAATTTGAAACAATCCCTGTAAATAACGTCGCTAAAATCATTAAAATACCGAATATCGGGGGTACCGTTATATGGGGGCTATATGAAGACGTGGACCTACATGGCTCATTCTTTGACTTTGGATGAAGTATCCATTACGAACTTCAAATACCAAATTTGAAACGATTCCGGTAAACAATGTCGCTAAAATCATCAAAAAACCGAATATCGGGGGGTACCGTTATATGGGGGCTACAGGAAGACGTGGACCTGCACAGATAATTTTCTGTCTTAGGCTGTAGCATCCATTACAAACTTCAAATGCCAAATTTGAAATAATTCCGGTGAATAATGTCGCTAAAATCATCAAAATACCGAATATCGGGAGGTACCGTTATATGGGGGCTATATGATAACTTGGACCTACATGGCCCATTTACGAACTTAACCTGCCTACTGGGAAAAAATACATGTGTGCAAAATTTTAGTCTTCTATCTCAATTTGTTCGAAAGATAGCGTGATTACAACAGACAGACAGACGGACAGACAGACAGACGGACATGGCTAAATCGTCTTAAAATTTTACGCTGATCAAGAATATATATACTTTGTTGGGTCTGACATGAATATTTCGAGGAGTTACAAACGGAATGACAACATTAATATACCCTCCATAGTATGGTGGAGGGTATAAAAAATGTTTTTTTTGTCATAGAAATTATTTTTATAATAACTTCTGGGGAAAATATCCCAGAGAAAAACAAGGGAACTGATGAGGATATGTGGCTCTTTCCGAAACCTAGGTATTCCCTGCCTTACCCCCTGGTAAACATTACCATCGTTCTCCACTAATAAACAAACGTTGTTTTTATAAAAACAACAATATATGGATAAAGCCTGTGATCTTTACCTCTAAGGAGGAGGGTATTTTCGGCCCGGCCTTAATTCTCACAAAAATTCAATACCAAAATATGAAACATATGAAGTCTTTTCATTCCTTCAACAATTATAATTTTACTGCCACAATTACATATCTACGTTTTAAGTTATCAACACACACGAGACATTTCCAGCAAAGTCATTATCATTAGCAAAAAAGGGGGCTGTTGTGATATCTTCTACGTCGTAGATTGCCAATCAGTCGTAACACAAACACCTTTTTCGAAAAAATCCTTCAAATCAACCATAAAAATCATCCAAATGTGAAACAAGCAAAAATCAAGCAACACCTTTCAATCAATCGCCGGAGGATCATTGTCTGCGCTTTGTTGCAGACGAAACAAATGATGTCTGGGCGCTAACAACCCCATCCGCATGAACAAAAGTGAAATCAAAGCGCTCAACAAGCCGCTCAACATTCGCTTGCCAAAATGCCAAATAATGAACAACAAATGTCCAAATTACACAATCGGTTTTCACGGAGGGTGTTTTTCCGGTGGATAAATGTCAAAATACTTAAACACAGCCAATGACGACGATGATGATGATGACGACGACAGTGGAAATCCTAATGACTCCTTAACAGGATCGACGAGAACAAACAAGCGGTGGCAGATATAAAGGACAATAATAACAAATGCGTCAATGGATCAACCCCGATTGGCAGAGTGCACATGGCCTTATTCGGGGCTCTTGAAAAATACAAAAAACTGAAAAACAGCCGCCTTGCATATGAACCAGAAAAATGTTGCAAGGATCAAAAACGCATATGGGCAACACACACACACACAATGAATGAAGAGAAAAAACACTCGGTTTTATTCGACAACTTCGGCAGACACGGCGGCTGTGACAGTGGAACAACAACAGCCGCCACTGCCGCTGCTGCTTGGGAAAACAAACACAAGGCAATGACAAAAGGTGAGGCCCGGTACAGAGAGAAAAAAACAGAACGCAAAACCAGGTGAGGAGAAACAAACATTACTGCAACAATAACAAAAACAACAAATGCGTCGAAGAATATTTCACAGTTGCCATTATGCCACGATTAAGGATTATTGATACTATTATCCCCCAGTGGTGGTTATTATTGTTGTTGTTATTCGTTGCATTGCCTGCCACTGCCATTGGCATTTGCAGTGACAAGCTAAACGTCGATTATTAAACCCATTGGCAACTAAACTAAAACTAACTGCGCACATGCTCCGCTTTGTCATTATCAAGGATAACAGCTCTATTGCTGCGTTTGCGCTAATAAAAAAGGACATGTGTGCAACACGAACAAAAAGAGAAAACACTGGTCCTGTGTTCACCACTAGCTAATGTGATGGCATATGCCATCACCGGTGCTGCTGCTGCATATTTATAATTTTGGCTTGTTTTATCTGTCATTGTATCGGCAATTATGCGTGATACTTCTAATGACCTCTTCAGCTGGAAAGGAGACAATTTGGCACAGGGATTTTCAACACAGTAACTATAAGTGATTAAAATATGTTAAATAGTATCAGTAGGTTTTGTCGACAGATGTATGCCACCAGCCTTGAGTTGAGACTATTCTAACTATTTACCCTTTATGAAGAGGTTCCGAAGCAGTTGGCCAATATTGTCCAATTCGTATTTGACCTTAGTCTAATATAAATATTACATCATACCATATTTGGATTACTTCTCATACTTTATATGAGATATATGCAAATTTAGAAATATGCGTGAGGTGACAGATATAGCTGACCGAAATATTTCACTTCATCTAATACATAACATATTTGTATGTGCAAAATTTGAAAATCGAACGTTTATATCCAATTTTAATTTCTAGCTTTTAAGATTTCTAGCTAAGGGAAATATTTAGATATAGAAAGTTCCATAGAATCGCCGACTTGTTCCGCAAGTTTTGACTGATATAAGTGATGAAAATTTTATGACCCTTTATGGGTGAGGTTCCAGAAGAGGTTGGCAGACATCTATTATCTTCAAAATAACTTTTGCGTTAGCAAAAATTTTTGGATGTGTAAAATTTGAAGAGAGTTGGATGTTTATTTCGGATTTTATGTTCGCTTTGATTACTCAAAATGTTGACCCCATTGTGGGGGAGGTATAAAAAGAAACGGTCCTACCTCCACCATCGTTATAAGAGATCTTGTGTTGATCAAAATATTGAGGTGTGCAAGTCTGAATGGAATCGAATGTTAATTTCCCGTTTTATGAGCTTCATGGATTAAAAATTTGACCTTTTGTGGGGGTGAAAAATTTGGAACAAAATTGGAATTTATCCTTTCCCTTTCTGTGCAGTAAGGGAATTTTGAAAATTTCGACCTTTTGTGAGGGAGTTAGCAGAAGAAGTGAACCGATATTGCTGGAACTCGATCTAAGTTTGATAATATATTACGATGTAGTAAGTTGGGATATAATCAAGGGCGGGCGGTCGGACGGACACCCTTAGATTGACTACAAATCTAGGTTCAAAAGCCGTCATATCGATGAGGCACATTTCGGTCCTATAAAATAATATATACCCTCTCTAGCCATATGGTTGAGGGTATAACTAGGATATATGGCGGATGGTATAAAAAAGAAAATAGTTTTAAAAGATTGGAATTCGAATTGGTTAATATTGAGGGTTTGTTGCAACATCAGTTTCGACATAAGAATACCTTCATAGTGATTGAGATTTCGATTTTTACAGTCAAACAGTGAGGGTCAATCTTGGGCCGAAGGGGTCACAAGGGCTGGGGTTTTGGAAATTCGTACTAGAACGGTACGAAAAGTATTAACAGTTATAAAATATGGTACCCTTTATATTTCAAGAACCAGTAAAGCTAGAACTTTTAAATTTGGAATTAGGGTTACTGATGGAGTGTATGATAGATGTACCAAAGCGATTTCGGAACATCGCACCATAAGTGTATGAAAAAGTACTAAAATGTACTACACTTAGTACCATTTCGTATCATATGAACGGTCAGAGCTAAAAACATGAAATTTGGAATTATTGAGGACTAGAGTCGATATAAGGTTTTGGAAGTGTGTACTCATGGTACTAAATTTAGTACAATTTGAATTTGGAAGAATTGATGGAACTGGAATCCAGAAATTTGAAATTAATATTACTGGTGGAGTGTACAATTGGGATATGCAGGAAGTTGTGGAAATTTGTACTTATATGCACGAAAAGTAGTTAATGGTACTAAATTAGGTACAATTACGATTTGGGTGAACTAATAGGTCTGGAATGTTGAATTATAGAAATAAGATTAATATTGCATTCTAGGACTAAGGTATGTAGGTAGTTTTGGAAAATCGTACTTATGTGTACAAAATGGTACTAAATTTGGTACAAAATTAAATGTTGGGGGGAAACAATAAAGTTGGAATCCTAAAATATATATATATAATATTACTATTGCATTGTAGAACTGATGTATGTAAGTAGTTTTTGAAAACCGTACTTATGTGTAATAAATTGTACAAAATTTGGTACAATTTAAATTTTGGGTGAATAGGTAGCGTTGGTATTCGGAACTTTGAAAATAAGATTTCTATTGGACTCTATGATGTAGGTAGTTATGAAAGTTTGTACTTAATGGTACTAAATTCGGTACATTTTGGATTTGGGATGATCCAATAGAGCTGGTATCCTGAAAATTGGAAATAAGATTGCTGTCGGGGTGTATGATTGAGATATGTAGGTAGTCTTGGAAATTTGTGCTGATATGTACCAAATTTAGTGTGATTTGGATGTAGGTGAACCGATAAATCTGGAATCTTAGTGTTTTGAATAAGATTACTGTCGGAGTGTAGGATTGTGGTACTTAGGAAGCTTTAGAAATTCTACATAGTATTTAATGAGGTACAATTTGGATTTGGGTTAACCGATAGGGATAGAATCCTGAAATTAGGAATTGGATTACTTTGGGAGTGTAGGATTGGGGTCTGCAGGAAGCATTGAAAATTCGTGGGTGAACCATTAGGGAATTGGGAATTAAGATTTCTGTACAAATGTGATGAAATGTGTACTTATGTGTAATAAATAGTACTAAAATGTGTGCAAGTTGGAATTGTGATGAACAAATAGAGCTGAAATCCTGAAAATTGGAAATAAGATTGCTGTCGGAGTTTAGGATTGGGATATGTAGGTAGTTTTGGAAATTTGAATTTAAATGTACTAAAATGTACTGAATAAAGTACAACTTTTACTTGGGCGAACCAACAGGTGTGGAATCTTAAAATTTAGACTTAAGATTACTGTTCGAGTATGGGATTGTGGAAGCTTTTGAAATTCGGACTTATTTGTACTGTATGGTACTAAATTTGATACAAATTGAAATTGTGATGATCCGATGGAGCTGGATTTCCAAAATTTGAAATGAGAGTCATTGATGGTGGTACAGGATAGATGCACCAAAGGATTATTGGAAATACGTACTTTAAAATTAGGAAATGTTCTAAAATGTTACTAGACTTCTTAAATGGTACCATTTGGTATAATGGGAACTAATAAAGCTAAAAAATGTTATGTTTGACATACGAAGGTTATTTTTTGGAAATAGAACTGGGAACTGTACAAAATGGTACTAAATTGGGAACAGTTTGGTTTAGGATGAATCAATGAAGCTGACATTTTTAAAATTCTGCATTGGGATCCCTGTGGAAGTTGGTTCATAATAAAAAGATGGTTTTAAAAATGTGTACTACATGTGTAAATAGTACAACGTTTGGTACAATTTGGCTTTGGGTGAATAGAAAGTGCATGAAATGTGAAATTTGGTATTAGGGTCGCTGTTTATGTGGAGCCTGGACATATGGAAGTAATTGCGGAAATTTGTATATTAATCGTATGAATAGTACTGAATGGTACAACATTTGGAATTTGGTGAAGGGATAGGGCTGAATTGTCGAAATTTTATATTGAGGTCACTGTTGGTATCTAGGATTGAGATATGATGGTGGTTTCGGAAATGTGTACTAAAATTTTACGAAAAGTACTTAATTAAAATTTGGTATTGACTGAAGGAATAGAGCTTAAATCCTGAAGTGTCACTGTTAGCGTCCAATATTTGTACGAAACGTACTCGATTTGAATAGGGTGAAACGATAGGGCTGTAATCCTCAAATTTGATTTAGAGATCTCTGTTGGTATCTGCAATTGATGTATGGAAATTGTTTTGAAAGTGTGTACTATAATTGTACGAAATGTATTGAAGTGAATCTTTGGTTCTGGTGTTGAGATATTCAGGTGGATTTGGAAATACGTACTATAATTGTACTAATTTTTACAAGAAAAACTGAAATCCTGAGATTCGATATCAAGGTCACTGTTGGTATCTGAGGTTGAGATAAGGAGATTATTTTGGAAATGCGTACTAAAATTGTTCGAAAAGTACTAAATTGAACTAAATTTGGTAGTGGGATAAGTTAGAGCTGAAATCCTGAAGTTTGAAATTGATGTCACTGTTGGTGTATGTGGTTGAGGAGGATTGAGATGTAGAGGTGGTTCTGGAATGTGTGCGATGTGTGCCAACTGAATAGGGCTGGAATGCTCAAATTTGACATTGAGGTCTTTGTTGATATCTGGAATGTGGTTTTGGAAATGTCAACTATAATTATACGACGGGTACTAAATAGTACTACATTTAGTATTGACCACGGTGGCCGTAATTGTACAAATTGTACAAAGTTTGACCATTGGCGAAAATTAGAGAGCTGAAATTTGATATTAAGGTCACTGTTGGTATCTGAGATTAAAATATGAAGATTGTTTTGAAAATGTCTACTTTAACTTTACGAAAATAACTACTTGCTCCTAAATTTAGTATTAAGTGAAGGAGTAGAGCGGAAATTTTATATGGATGTCACTGTTTGTGTCTGTAGTTGAGAGAAAGATGAGGTTTTGGAAAATCCGTACTATGGACGTACGGAAAGTGCAAAATGTCTCAAAATGTATCGTTGGGATAGAGGTGGAATTGTGCAATATTTTATCGATATTACTGTTATTATAATTTTATTGGAGAGTGCTGTAGCTGGAATTCTGAAATTTGATATGGAGACAACTGTTAGTGTATATTTTTGAGAAAATGAGGCAGATTTGGGAATACGTACTGTTATTATTCGAAAAGTTCTTAATGGTACAAAATTTGACGTTGAGCGAACGGATGTGACTTGAATCCTGAAATTTGATATTCAGGTTTTTTCTTGGTTTCTCAGACTTAGATATGGTAGTAGCCAATTTTTAATATACACACACACTGCTGGTTGTCTCTTCTTCGTACCAAAATGGGAGTCCACCACTTAATTTAAAAATTCTGCAGCCGCTGCTTAATATTTGTTATTTTTTTTTGTACTAAGTTTAAAATTTCACAATTTCTTTCAATTTCAACGATAACCTGTTCTAATTCGTATTTAATGATTTTTTACCTTCAACTTAAACGTGAAGTAAGCCTCAAAATAGTTTTTATGACCTTGTAGCAAGTGTGCTGTAAAGCAAAACAATCGTCCTCCTCCACATATCGGCTACAGCACATCCAAACATAGCCTTCATCGTAATCGTATATCATGTAGCAGGTAATAAATTAAATTCGAAAAAAAAAAACAAAACAAGGTTTGTTGTTTTATTACATCCTTAAAATAATGTTGTTGTTGCTGCCGTTTTCTTAATGCAATTCAGACCAACTTTGCAGGTGGTCCAGCTAATGACCAATTCCGAGGGCCATAAGAGTGCCGTACAAAAACTCAATTGGTTCAGTGGTTAGGAGATTTTATTGGCTTCATTTGTTTGGCCATCCATCAGCCGCAGTTTTCACTCTGACCGTGGCCAGGCAAAACTAAGAGGCGTTCCTGCAAATGGCCAATATTTGTCGCCATCACTTAAGCGTTTGTTAATGTAAATTTAATTACAGACCTATTTATGACTCGGCCGCAACGCAACCAATGACCACCACTACTGCCACAATTCCGTCCGTTGTTTCGGGCGATATAAATTACTACTGAGACTTGTCGCTTGAAATGCTAAATGGTCAGCAAACGGAAAATTTACATAATTATTGCCTGGCGATGAAAGAGTTTGTTAAGGAAATTGCGAATTTTACGGTGTCATAAATTGGATCTGCATAGATCATAGCTGTTTAATCATTTTATAGCGGTATTGGGTAGACCATATATCCATTTTAAGTGATGGATCGTGACAAGTGAATAGTGTGCCATAAAAATCGTAGTGAACATAAATCAATTTCAGAATTTGTATAGGTTAACACTCCAGACAAATTACCACTAACAGATACCGGAATACAATGATGGAACATTTTTAAACTCAAATTTTATTCCCTTAGCCATATGGTTACGGAGAGTATACAGGTTGAGATAAAAAACTGCAACAAAGTCAAACGCCATAATTTTTACATTTTTTGAATAAAAGCAAAAAATTTCGGAAATAACATCAACTTTTAGAATAAGTTTAGATTTGTTCGAATTGGTCACCTTCGGCACGAATTATGGCCTTCAAACAGCCAATGAAACCGTCACACGCTACCCTAATGTTGCTCTGGGGTATTCCCGGCAAGGGGCTTGCTTGAGCTTTCCAGAAAAAAGTTATTCGTGATGGAATTTAAGCGAGATAGTGTGATTTCTTTATATTTTGCTGGAAAACCACATGTGGCTATCGTTAGAGCACTCCAGCATTTAAATGTGAATAATTCTACTGTGGCTCGTACCATATCTCGTTACCGTGATACTTTAAGCGTATCCCGACGTCAGGGAAGTGGACAGAAGAAAACAGCAACATCAGCAGAAATGATTCGAAAAGTAAAGAAGCGACTTGATCGAAACTTGCGTCGCAGTGGTCGAAAGATGGCTCATGAGCTGAACATATGGCAATATTCCATTCGGCAAATATTGAAAAATGAGCTCGGGGTAAAGCCATTGAAATTCAAAAAAGTGCAAGAACTTACACCGCAACAGAAAGAAAATAGACTCAAACGAGCTAAAGAGCTTCTTCGCTTGGCCGTAAGTGTCGAACTGCCGAATTTGGTGTTCTCCGATGAGAAAACATTCGTTGTCCAGCAGTTTGTAAACAAACAAATGATCGTGTTTACTTGCCAAAGAGGTCAGATGAAAATGTGCACCTTCGGTTGGGCACCAGAACTTAAGTGCCGGCCATGGTGATTGAGTGGGCCGCCATAACAGCCGCTTGTCGCTCTCTGCTCGTACTAATCGAACGTGGCATCAGAATAAATGCCGAATATTATCGCGAATCGAATATTATTACTGCAGGGTGTAATAAAGCCTTGGACAGGCAAATATTTTTGCCGCAAGCCTTAGACATTCCAACAGGACTCAGCACCATCGCACTCAGCACGCGTCACCCAAGAATGGTTACAAAATGAGGTTCCTCGCTTCATTTCCAGCGCACAATGGCCACCAAAGTCTCCGGATACCAATCCGTTGGACTATTGTGTCTGGAGTATGGGAAGCAAGTTTGGCACTAAAAAAAAATACCAAAGTGTCGATCACCTCAAGCAAACGCTTCGCCGGGAATGGGCAAAAATACCGCAGAGCAACATTCAGGCACGGTTTCAGTGGCCGTTTTAAGGCCATAATTCGTACCAAAGGTGACCAATTCGAACAAATCTAAACTTATTCTAAAATGTGATGCTATTTCCGATATTTTTGCTTTCATTTGATAAAATTTAAAAAAACAATTAAAAATTATGGCGTTTGACTTTGTTGCAGTTTTTAATCTCACCCTGTATATCTTGTAATTTCACCTGAATTTAAAAAAAATTGGATAATTTTTATACCATGTTCTTCGTTTGCAAGATATCTAAACATTGATCTGAGCCCCAAAAAAGTTTTATCAGTCGATTAAGCTATAAATCCCATATGCGTGGGTCAATACTATAAAAATGTATAAATTTTCGTGAAGTCAGTCTTTATTTGACTACATCTAACGCCCAAATATAATTTATTAGTTGCGTTTTCTATTATACACGCTTTTAATTAACTAATTACAACATAAATCCATAATTTTTCTGGACAAACAAAAATTAATGCAAATATTGTCAGTTGTTATAAAACTCCTCGAAATACTTTTGTTGTGACGCCTTTTCTATCAACAGCTGCAAACCTTATGGACTGCGGCCTCAAAAATATCCATTCCACCAAAACCAAGCCCTCTATTTCCCTCTCCCCCCACCTCCTTTCTCGATGCCATGGCAAGGCGGTATCTGGGCTAATTTAACGCCTGCATATGACACTCTGGTCGACACACAATTGCTTTGGTCACACACATGCAAACAAACGGTTACCATACACGCACCTCGGTCTAGTGGGGGTATAAATGGCATGATTTTCATTCATAGTTCGAAGCGGCAAATTGAGATCATTTCTTCAAGTGGGTCGGATCTGCTCCTAGCGTGCCAAGAAATAATCATGTGATGAATTGGAAACCAAATCCAAACAAAACCGAAACACTTGAAACAGCTCAAATGGAAGAGATCTCATATTGAAGATTCGAACTCCAATTGGGACAAGATGGGAGGGAACAAAAAAACCAAGCCGCATACAGTACCCAAAGTCACAATGAAATACTAAACTGGCATTTGTTGAACATCACCACCCGCGGTTTATGCAAAACATAAACGAAACATACCATACCACCATCCATACGAACAAACGATTTTTTTCTTTCGAAGCAAAAAGAGTCCTAATCCAATTTCAATATTTCATTGGAAAAAAATATGAATTTACGAAATGGGAAAAAAATGAAAAGTAGGAATTTGTAAACATCGAAAAAGGGAATCGTCAATTCATAATCGCACACACACATAATTGTGGTGGCGCCAGTGGCCTGCTCTGCATAGTTGATTTTATGCAAGACTGGCTAATTGCCAAACTAGGTAGTTTAAAATTCTATTCATGGCTCCCTAGTCTAGCCTGGTTAATGACCAGATTATAAGGAATTGTCGACGTTTAAACGCAATGTGTGTAAATGACCTTGTTTGAGAGGTTTAAGGTCATTTAAGAAGGGAATTTTAGAGAAAAGTGTTGTTAAGTTGTTTACAATGAAAACACTGGGAGAAGGCAAACTTGTAGACACGGCAGAAAGAGACAATAAAACTACAATTTATAATAATTAAGAGCCTAAACTTCTTGGCTTGGAGAAGCATCGAACATTGAACATTTCCACAATAGGAAGTTTAATGTCCGAGATCTTCACGTAATGGTAGAGGGTGATTTTTTAATAGTTCAGAAAAATGCATCTTTCTCTTTATTTGTGATTATCTCATGCAAATATCGGCAGCGACTGCGCCTCGGATGCCCAGTGGTCCCTAATCGTGACGAAAATGAAAAACCGGATTGCAACAAATATTCTCTTGAGATATCAATTTTTTTATACCCTACAACAATAATGCAACACCTCGAAATATTGGTTTCCCACATAGGAAACTATATATGGATCTTCCTATCTCGCCAAGCTGAGTCGATCTACCTATGTTCGTCTGTCCGCCTGTCCATGTTAATTTGTAATCACGCTAAATGACGCAATTATGGCTCGATCCTCACTAAATGTTGAATGGAGGTGGGGTTAGAGTCAGAATAGAAGCTTTTGGAGATAATCGCATAGAATTTAGGGGTTAAAATGGACCAAAACCTAAAAAACCATGATTTTGCAGTTGCTCTATAGGTCGCAATTATAGACCAATCGACGCGGAAGTTAGCATGCTGCTAGAGCTTAGGGCTGGGAAGAAGCCTTCCAATTTGGATGGTCATCGGGCAATATTTAGTGGGTGAAAAAGACCATAACATTTGTGTTAAATAAAAGTTAAATTTTCCATTAAACCGCGAATATTTTTGATCCCAGCGTAGCCCGACATCAAGGAAATAGTCGGAAAAAAACAGCAACATCATCAGAAATGGTTCGAAAAGTAAAGAAGCGACTTGATCGAAACCCGCGTCGCAGTCGTCGGTCGAAAAATGGCTCGTGAACTGAACATATCGCAATGTTCCATTCGGCAAATTTTGAAAAATATGCTCGGGGTAAAGCCGTTGAAATTCCAAAAAGTGCAAGAACTTACACCACAATAGAAATAAAATAAACTCAAAAAAGCTAAAGAGTAGCTTCGCTTGGCCAAACGTGGTGAACTGCCGAATTTGGTTTTCTCCGAAGAGAAAAAATACGTTGTCCAGCAGTTTGTAAACAAACAAAATGATCGTGTTTACTTGCGAAAGAGGTCAGCAGTCGGTTGGCCACCAGAACTCAAGCGCCGGCCATGGTGATGGTGTGGGCCGCCATAACAGCCGATGGTCGATGTCCGCTCGTATAATAGACCGTGGCATCAGAATAAATGCCTAATATTATCGCGAGAATATTCTGGAGGGTGTATTAAAGCCTTGGGCACGCAAAAATGTTGGCAGCAGACCTTGGACATTCCAACACGACTCAGCATCATCGCACTCAGCACGCGCCACCCAAGAATGGTAACAAAATCGTTTGATTTCCAGCGCACAATGGCCATCAAAATCTCCGGATACCAATCCGTTGGACTATTGTGTCTGGAGTATTTTGGAAAGCAAGGTTGACACTAAAAAATACCAAAGTGTCGATCACTTCAAGCAAGCGCTTCGCCCGGAATGGACCAAAATACCACAGAGTAACAATCGGGCAGTGTGTGACGGTTTCATTGGCCGTTTAAAGGCCATAATTGGTGTCAAAGGTGACCAATCCGAACAAATCTAAACTTATTGTAAAATTTGATGCTATTTCCGGCATTGTTTGCTTTCCTTCAATAAAATTTAAAAAAAATTATAAAATTATGGCGCTTGAGTTCTGGTGGCCAACCGAAGGTGTACATTTTCAGCTGACCTCTTGGCAAGTAAACACGATCATTTTGTTGGTTTACAAACTGCTGGACAACGAATGTTTTCTCATCGTCGAACAAGTGGCTTAGAAACGACAGCAGTCTGAAGTTGGTTGCAGTTTTTTCATCTCACCCTGTATTATTTGATATGATCAAAACATACCTCACCTACCTTTGGACCAAATCCGTTTCAGGACATTTGGAGCCGATCTATGTGTGTTTGTCTGGCTGTTGTGCACAATAACTTTCGAAGGGAGTATCCGACTTGATCCAAACTTGGTACATCGTAATATTATTTGCAAACTTAGATCGAGTTCGGAGATGGGTCTACTCCTTTTGCTATCTCCCCCACAAAAGTTAAACCTTTTTTAAGAAAATAATTTATGTCTAAGAAAGAGAAAAGATCATTCGATTTTTTGTAAACCTTGAAAATCCCAACTTTTCTGTCAGTGCTAGATCATGTACGAAAATTGACTCTATTGACCCACTCTATCAAGTACCTCACCCACAAAGGGTCAACATTTTGAATAATTATATATCTTATGAAATATGATGTAAGAATCACAATATTTTTATTAACTCAAGATCTGTTGTGAATATGGAACATATCGGCCTACTCTTTCTGTTGTCTCCCCCACAAACGGTCTAAATTTTGAATATCCAAGAAACTCGTAAATAAAATTTTCTAGAGACTCTACCTTGTTTCGGCCCGACTTTGGTCCTTTTCTGACTAGTGTTTCTTTATTCATTTGCTGACTTTTGTCGATCCCAATGCGAATCATGATGTGTATTTGCATATCCAATTTATTATGTCCACCTTAACCTGTTGCTGTTTAATTTACAATTTTTTTCCTGAAAAATTTTTTTTTTCATCCAAAAGTTCTCAGATTTAATTCTTGAGCAAACCAAACGAAACCCTCAAATGTTCTTCGGCAGTGGTGATTTTTTTTAGCTCATTTGTCATTCCTTTAAAGTACAAGTCATAAACTTTAAAAAGTGTTGCTGTTTTCTTTTTCTGGGTAGCAGCAGCCACAAAACGCCAAGAAATTCCTAAGAAAAAATATTTCCATTAACGAAATGAAATGAAAACGAATTTCAGATGTTTTTTTTTTGGAGGAAGAAACAAAAAAAGAATACAGCTTCACTTTGAAACAAGAGTTCCTCAAACTCACCTCATTCATGTGATATTCCGGCGACAATGGACAAATCAGTGGACAGACTGACGTATAGCAACATAATGAACCATGCCACATACAAATGTGACACACTGTGTGTTTTTACGAACATACGTACATATGTGGGTACATACGTTCATACCAATGCCATCGCAATTTGGCCCTCTTCATGTTTTCCTTCATCGTCGTCCTCCACATGTGATTCTTATCACATGTAACATGAACTGCGTGTCTTTCATTATTTCCACGTCGTACTCGACGACGACTCGACGTAACAAAGTACCAGACAAACGACGATTTACGTATGTTTTGTCTCGTTGAGAGTGCATTTTTTTTACGATCGGCTGGTTTCAGGCTCAGTTTTTTTTTGTTCACGGTTAAAAATCTTATGATGCGCTGGGCTCTTGAGGTTGTTGTTGCTGGTTTATTTTTATGATTTGGTCTTGTGTTTTATGTTTTCGCTTGTCAGGAATGTGTTCCAAAGAAAATGAGAAGGTGTTGTCTCCACCGCCGAATGAATGGCGTTTGGGGTTTCAAAAGTGTTTAGTTTCACGTGTGTAATATGGAGATTTTTGTTGTAGTTTTGTTTTATTTTTTTCTCGATGTTGTTGCTGGTGTTTTGCTTGGGGAGGGAATGATGGACGAACACTTGGTTGAATGTGTAGCAGTAGTCGATCGTCGTGTGTTATTGGAATCCCAAATAATTTGCATGTTTCGACAATTTCTGGGAGTGTGTTCATTTGTTTGTCTGCCACTCTTTATTCGATGGGGTAAAGAAATGATTTCTGGAATAATTTTTGTTTTTGTTTGTTCTCTGTTAAAGAATTTCAGTTTAGTAATTATAAACCTGTCATGTTGTCATATCTTTGTCATATTTTCTTCGCACAAGGTAGGATAGGTAGTTCATTTAGCTTAAAGTTTAAAGTGCTGACATCATCTGAATTTGGTTGAAGTTTATTATATTACAGCCTGTTTTTGGTGGAAATAAATTTTGAAATTGATGTCCGGGATTTGGATTTAAATTTTTTTTCTCAGGAAATTCTAAAATAAATATGGACAACAATAGACAAAATGGTACATACAGAGTGAGATAAAAAATACAACAAAGTCAAACGCCATAATTTATCATATTTGTTTAATTTTATTGAATTAAAGCAAAAAAATGTCGGAAAAAGAACCTCATTTTGTTACCATTCTTGGGTGGCGCGTGCTGAGTGCGATGGTGCTGAGTCCTGTTGGAATGTCGAAGATCTACGGCCAAAATGTTTGCGTGTCCAAGGCTTTAATACACCCTCCAAAATATTTTCGCGATAATATTCGGCATTTATTCTGCTAAAAAAAGAGCCAATGAAAGCTTCTTTTACCCTCCAACATAGTATGAAGGGTATTTAAATTTGCCATTCCGTTTTCAACACATCGAAATATACATTTTAGATTCCACAAAGTATATACAGGGTGAGATAAAAAAAACTGCAACAAAGTCAAACGCCATAATTTTTGCATTTGTTTTTTTTTTAATTATATTGAATGAAAGCAAAAAGTGTCGTAAATGGCATCAAATTTTAGAATAAGTTTAGATTTGCTCGAATTGGTCACCTTTGGCAAAAATTATGGCCTTCAAACGGCCAATGAAACCGTCACACGCTGCTCTGCGGTATTTTGGCCCATTCCCGGCGAAGTGCTTGCTTGAGGTGATCGACACTTTGGTATTTTTTAGTGCCAACCTTGCTTTCCCAAATACTCCAGACAACGGATTAGTATCCGGAGATTTTGATGGCCACTGTAACCATTCTTGGGTGGCGCGTGCTGAGTGCGATGGTGCTGAGTCCTGTTGAAATGTCCAAGATCTGCGGCCAAAATTTTTGCGTGCCGAAGGCTTTAATGCCTCTCAAGAATATTTTCGCGACCAGTATCACTGTAACGAGCGATGGTACGAGACACAAAAGATTTATTCACATTTAAATGCTGGAGTGCTCTAACGATAACCACTTGTGGTTTTCCAGCCAAATATAAAGAAATCACACTATCACGTTTGAATTCCATCACGAATAACTTTTTTTTCTGGAAAATTCTTACCAAAATGCTTTTGTACGCTTGTAAACAATATAATGAGCTGTCACTGGAATAATTGTAACAGCTGTCGGAAGAGTGGCTTAGAAGTGACAGCAGTCTGAAGTTGATTACAGTTTTTTAATCTCACCCTGTATATCCAATTTTATCTGAAATCATAATTTCCAATAAATTCCATATTCATCTCAAAGAATCGCTGATTTTGTTCGCAAGTTATGATAGATAAAAGTATTGAAAATTGTGACCCTTTGAGGACGAGGTACCAGAATGGGTTCGCAGATATATATCATCTTCACAACAGATTTTGTGATAGCAAAAATGTTTGTATGTGTGAAATTTGAAGAGAGCTGGATGTTTATTTCACTTTCTTGGAGCGTTTTGTTTTTCAAATTTCTTAAACCCTTTGTGAGGGAGTTACCAGAAGAAATGGTCCGATCTCTACCATCTTTTGTAACATGTTTTGTGTTGATAGAAATATCAAGATATACCGATTCTGAATGCGATGGGCTGTTAATTCCGTATTTTATGAGCTTCATGGATATTAAAAAATGCTGACCGTTTATGGGAGAGATACCAGATGGGGTGAACCGATACATCCCATCTTCACAGCAGATCTTGTGTTAGTATAAATAATGGGATGTGAGAGATATGAAGAGCAACGGATGCTTATTTCGGATTTTATGATCGTTTTGGTTATTTAAATTGTTGACAATTTGTGGGGTTGGAACCAGAAGCAATGATCCGATCTCTACCATCTTTATAACAGGTCTTGTGTTGATGGATATATTGAGAGGTTGCAAGTCTGAATGGAATCTTATGTTAATTTCTCGTTTTTTGAGCTTCATGGATACCCAAAAATTTGCCGCTTTGTGGGTAGATACCAGGAAGGAGACCTTGGTTAAAAAAAATGTTGTGATGTGTGTAGTTTAAATACCTTCGGATTATTACATCACATTTTATAATATTTATAATAATTCAAAATTATGACACTTTGTGGGGGAGGTACTCGATGGAGTGAACCGATATTGTCCATTCTCGCACCTGGCATAGCACTGATGCCAATATTAGGATTTGTAAAGTAAGAGCAAAATCGGATTATCCCTTCTCTTTCTTTGCAGTAAAATATTTTCTTTGCAAATGTTGAAATTTTGTGGGGGAGGTACGATAAGGAGTGGAGCGATATTGCCCATCTCCGAACTACATCTCAATTTAAGAATATTATTACGATGCACCAAGTTTAGACTAAATTGGATACTCCCAGCCAGATAGACGGACGGACGGACATCGCTAGAGCAACTCTAAATGTCCTGAAACGGATTTGGTCCAAAGAGACCTAGGATCTAATATTTCGATAGGACACTTTTTGGCCATATCAAATGATATATAACCTCTCTAGCCATATGGTTGAGGACATAAAAATATCTCTCTACTTTTTATGCGAATTATTAAGAAATAAACTGCCAGCAAAGCCATAGATTAAAGACAACGCTTCACATTGCAAAAGCCCCTCTGATAACAGTGAAGACTTGATATCATTCATAAAATGAAACGTGAGTTTCATTAATTATTTTCAAGTTACGTTTTTTCGCTCTTTTCTTCTTGGATTTCTGTGGAGAAAAAAACTTAATTTTTCATTTTCACACAATTGCTTTGTTTGCTATTTATTGTTCGCCCGTTCGTTCGCTCGTCCGTTGACTGACTTGTTCATGAGATTAGCGTCTTTTTTGCACTTTTTTTATCTGTGCGTGTTTGTTTTTTCATCCGATTCAGTTCGAGTTTCATTCCAGTCGACTTGGATATGAATAATTTTTTTTTTTTGCGGATGTTTGTTACGACATTTCTCAAGTTCACATGAAATGTGTGACCTTCTTTCCCTCTTCGTTGCTGCTTATCGTCGTTGCTCGAAATTGCATATTAAAGAAAATTGTATTTTTTTAAATAATTTTTTGCTGTTGTTTATTTTTTTTTTTCGTTACATGATTTCTTGTTTATTATTTACCGACTTTGATATTTATCAATCAATTGCCTGCGCTTCTCAGTAATTGCAGTTATGGGCCTTTGTCTTATCTTTGTGTGAATGTGAGAAAACTTTGCCATTGCCACAGCCATTCATCCATCCATGCATTTGTGGTATCAGATTACATGGAAACGCTTTGCTGGTACTGGTATAGCTGGATTTTGTGGTTGTTGTTGTTGTGGTTTGGCTTTGATTGATCTGCCGATGGAATCATGAAATTTACCTTAATCGAAATGACTACTGAATTCGGGGTGAAGATTGTTTAAATACAATACCTTAATAATTAAAAGTAAAAAAAAAATAAAGTATTCAACATATTTTTGTGTTAACCGGTTTAATGGGATTTCTCTAAATGACACCTGAGGCATTAACAAAGGATAGGAGAACTAATTTAAATGATTTCAATGAATGCCATTTTTCGCTTATTGTCATAATAAATGGTGGGACAAACTTTAAGTTTTAAAGTACAGAAAATCAAAGACACCCAACAAAAACTCGGAAGCTGCATGAGTCGAATAACTCATTGTAAGGTAATAGAAACAAACTCCCTTTCGCACTATCAGTGGGTTGGAAATAGTGATTATACCCTACAACACTATGTGTTTATGTAACACCTCGAAACATTGGTTTCCCACATAGGAAAGTATATATGGATCTTCCTAGCTCGCCGAGCTGAGTCGATCTAGCTATGTATGTCCGTCCGTCCGTCTGTCCGTCTGTCCATGTTAATTTGTAATCACTCTACAGGTCGCAATTATGGCCCGATCTTCACGAAATTTAGAATGTAGGTGGGGTTAAGGTCAGAATAGAACCCTATTTCTTTTGGAGATGATCGCCAAATGTTTAGGGGTAGAAATGGACCAAAAACTGAAAAAATTCCTGATTTTGCAGTCGCTCTACAGGTTGCAATTATAGACCAATCGACGCGGAATTGCGCATGTAGCTAGAGTTTAGGGCGGGGAAGAAGCCTACCAATTTGGGTGGTCATCGGATAATATTTAGCGGGTAAAATAGACCATATCTTTTGTGATGAAAAAAAATCAAAATTTTTCATTAAACCGCGAATATTTTTAATCCCGGCGAAATCAAAAGCCATGACAAGGTTACTTCTGATCTTTACATTGATGTTAACATCCATCAAATCGGATATATAGCAAAATATGTGCAATATATATGTCTATTAAAGGAGATATGCTTGAAAGATCTCTTATATGTCGAGAACGGCTGAACTGATTTCGACAGTTCTCATTAATTCAGAATGGCCTCTTCGCAGGAAAGAAAAACGCCTAAAAAATCGCATAAAAATATCTCTCTAAAGATGAAAATATTGATTTTGTAATATTTTCTCATATTTTTTCAATTTTGTCATATTTTTGGCATATTTTCATTTTGAATTAAACATTTGGTAATATTTCTACAGCTAACAAAACTAAGTAATTAGGATGAGGGTCAGAATAGAAGCCTACTCTTTTTGGAGATAATCGCCATATATTTAAGGGTTGAAATGGATCAAAAAAACTGCAAAATTTTCAGCAAGTCGTAATTATAGCCCGATCGCATTTGAATGGAGGTTACCGGACATTGCAAAAGCCAAATAGTTTTGGATGGCCATCCAAAAATATTCAGTGTGTGAAATAGTTTGCCAACTTTTGTAGACAAAATACGAAAATATCCATTCCAGTGTCTTTTTGGAGAATTCACAAATACAGGAAAGACGCACTTCTGACTATTTCGTTAAGGCTGATTTCGTTGAAGAATATAGTCAAATGTCTGTATCTCACATAGATGCGTTTAAGTCAAAAACCAATAATAAATGTTAATCTTTTGCCACTTCTGAGAGATTATAGGTCATTGGGAAATGTTGGTTCCAGATCTAGGAAAACCATTCACGTGCAACATCTTCCAATAAATTGGAAATGAGCAAATTAGTTTAAGTTGCTATTATTCGAAAATTAGAGAACGAAACCTGATGGTTTTCTTTTATAATTTGTCAAAATATCTTGTGGAATTCTTTCGAGTGTATGTCCTATATAAACTGTATCATTTATTATAGTGTTGTAGGGTATTCAACGGTCGGCCCCGCTCGACTGTAGCCTTTGCTTACTTGTTTATTCTTTAAATAGTACAAAACAAAAGTGTATACGTACCTGGTTACTAAGTAATGAGTAACGTTGGCACGCTCTATGCCAACGAACGTGCGGACGAATACAAAACCAAAGGTTGTGAGCTCGACGCGAAACAAGAAATAATAAAATACTATGTAAGATTTTCGCAACAGTGGCAAAGTGTGTGAGTTCAATACCAGCTTCGGTACGGAAAAATTGGATTAGAAAAATGAAACTATATTTTTTTCTACTTATTTGTAGACATTTAGGTTCAATAACTACTACATGTTTAAAGGAGAAAATAATAGGTTAGTAGGTTGATTTGTAAGTATTTTCTGGATAGACATGTTGCTGGTTAGACATGGCCCGCAACTTCTAATTGAATATGTTTTCCATGATATTGGGGTCCGACAATTTAGTTGAAGATATTAAGGGTAATCCAATTTTTTTTTGTAATTTGATTTTTTTTTTCAGGGAAAAATTCAGACCCTCGTGGTTATTCTTAATAAATCCACGATTGTAGGTCGACCACATATTTATAGGGTGAGATGAAAAAACTGCAACCATATTCAGACTGCTGTCATTCTAAGCTACTCGTCCGACAGCTCTTAAAATTACTCCAGTGACTGCTCATTATATTGTTCACAAGCGTACAAAAGCATTTTGGTGAGAATTTTCCAGAAAAAAGTTCTTCGTGATGGAATTCAAGCGTGATAGTGTGGTTTCTTTATATTTGGCTGGAAAACCACAAGTGGCTATCGTTAGAGCACTCCAGCATTTAAATGTGAATAAATATTTTGTGTCTCTAACCATTGCTCGTTACCGTGATACTGGTAGCGTAGCCCAACGTCAAGGAAGTGGACGGAAGAAAACAGCAACATCAGCAGAAATGGTTCGACAAGTAAAGAAGAGACTTGATCGAAACCCGCGTCGCAATGGCCGAAAAATGGCTGAAAATATCGCAGTATTCTATCCGGCAAATATTGAAAAATGAGCTTCGGATAAAGCCATTGAAATTCCAAAAAGTCCAAGAACTTACACCGCAACAGAAATAAAATAGACTCAAAAGAGCTAAAGAGTAGCATCGCTTGGCCGAAAGTAGTGAACTGCCGAATTTGGATTTCTCCTATGAGAAAACATTCATTGTCCAGCAGTTTGTAGACAAACAAAATGATCGTGTTTACTTGCCAAAGAGGTCAGCTGAAAATGTGCACCTCGGGTTGGCCACCAGAACTCAAGCGCCGGCCATGGTGATGGTGCGGGTCGCCATAACAACCGATGGTCACTCTCCGCTCGTATAAATCGACCGTAGCATTAGAATAAATGCCGAATATTATCGCGAAAATATTCTGGAGGGTGTATAAAAGCCTTGGTCATGGAAAAATTTTGCCCGCAGACCTTGGACATTCCAATAGGACCCAACACGCGCCATTTCCGGCGCACAATGGTCATCAAAATCTCCGGATATCAATCCGTTGAACTATTGCGTCCGGAGTATTTTGAAAAGCAAGGTTGGCAATAAAAAATACCAATGTGTCGATAACCTCAAGCAAGCGCTTCGCCGGGAATGGGCCAAATTACCGCAGAGCAACATTCGTGCAGCGTGTGACGGTTTCATTCGTTCCCAAGGTGACCAATTCGAACAAATCTAAACTTATTCCAAAACTTGATGCTATTTCCGACATTTTTTGCTTTCATTCCATAAAAGTAAAAAAAAAATGTAAAAATTATGGCGTTTGACTTTGTTGCAGTTTTTTCATAATAATTCCGTGTCGACTGCTCTTTAATTGGTGCCTCTGGAATTTTTGGTCCATTTAAATCCTTAAATATTTTGCGATCATCTCCAAAAACAATAGACTTCTATTCTGTCTCTACCCTATCCCATGCTAAATTTCGTGAGGATCGGACCATAAATGCTATCTATAGCGTGGTTAAATATAAGCATGAACAGACGGACCGACATACACATACAGATAGAATCAGCTCGGCGAGATAGGAATATCCATATATAACATCCTATGTGCAGAACCAGTATTTGGAGGTGTTACATAATTCTTAGCACCGCCAAACTTATAATAATTTTTTTTAACTAAAAAAAAACGAAAAGAGATCTTTAATAAAATGCCCATAAAATATTTAAAAAATTTTATTAATAATCCTTCAGAAATATTTTATATAGTCCGCCAACATTTATTCAAAAATATAAAATAAAATTTACAAATATTTCTCTAAACAATATTTAAACAAACCCTTAATATTTCTTCAAAATTATTTAAAAAAGAAAATCCACAATTGGTTATTCTTTAAAACGTTTTTAAATGACATTAATTTATCTGATATTCCCTCAAAAATATTTAAAACAGTCCACGATTTGTTGCTCAGAAATTCCTTCAAAGATTATAAAAAAATCCATCATTTAATTTTTTATACAAAAATATTAAGCACTTTGGATACTCCTCCAAAAATATTTGAAAACTTCCACTATTGGTACTCTGAAATACCTTGGAAAATATTTAAAAAATCAGGCATTGCTGCTTTGATATTTCTTCGAAAAATATTCTTATAAATTCTCGTCTCTAATGTTCGCCAAAAAAAAAATCCCAAGAAAAGGGTTTCTCGTAAGCTGTTAAAATTAAAAATGTATCCCTGAACATCCAATAGAAAAATTTTCTTTTCATCAAAGTCAACAGCTGTTACTTTCTTAATAAAATTTGCAAGATCTCCTCTTTTGATATAAAATATAACGTCTTTGAAGGGAAAAAATCCCGCATTTCCCTGTGACAAACCTATAAATTCACACAAAAAAGCAAACAAACAAATGCCAATAAAAAAAACAAGAAACAAACAATGTAACATATCTAAATAATTCCCACCCAAAATGTCAAGAAGCCTAAAAATCGAGTTGCAAACGAAACAACCCCTCCAGGGCGTCAACGGCAGCAGCAGTGTCTGCAGCTTGTTGAAAGATTTAATTCAGCAATTTCTCAGATAAAAGAATGGAAACATAACAAAACAATTCACAATCGCCTTAATAACAATAAACCATAAACAACACCTCAAATATCCCTCTTTAATAACAACAGCAACAACAGAAATTAACCATTCCCTCATTCAGTCACTCGCTGGCTCACTCACTCACCGATTATTTCATCCCTTTCGTTGCATGTCTACAAAATTCATGGGAGTTATGATTTGTGACTTATGTTCGACAGCGTCTTCGTCTTCTTAGTACAAAAATGCGGATACGGTGATGCCAAACATCCAACCATCCATCCATCCCTCAATGCCCTCAGCCAGCCATATGCAGTGTGAAGGAACCCACTTGAGCCAGCAAGCTCTGTTACCATTCAAATGCAATTCATCTCGGAATAGAAATGTCGACTTTATTGTTCCCATTCATTCATTGACTCAATTTGTGGTGGCTCATTCATAGCTCGTCTCACAATAAGCGGGCATTGTAAATCCAATCTCAACGATAAAATTATGACTGACTGGCTGAAAACAACTCAGTACACACCACTAGGAGAGCCATAAGAAATCCGATAATCGTCAAATACATCATTGTCATGGCACAGTGGGTTATCATGTGAACCCAAAGAAAAAAAAGAAGAAAATTTGATATAAAATTAAAAATCCCCATTAAAAATACCGCCTGCAGAAATCAAGAGGATATGCAGTTCAATCAATGGGCTGTAGTACTTGAACGAATTTTTGACAAACATAAAGTACTCGAAGGCAACATTAGATGATTGAAAATTGTGGTTCAAGCTTTGTGGAGGAAAGAAATGTTTGTTGTTTCGGTGAGAGTTTTTCTCATGACCCCAAATGTTCTCATTGTGAACTACTTGTGTAACAAGTATGAGCCTTTGTGAAAGCCTGGGAATGATTTAATTCGAAAAAGTAAAAAGTAAAGTAACAAATAAAAAGGTTGTAAGTTTGGGGGGCCGAATTTTGAATACCCTCCACCATTTGGAAGGAATTTGCCAATTTTCAAAAAAAAGTCCACGGAAAAAATCATAAAAATACCGAACATAGGAATTTACCTTTATATTGGGATCTACAGCGATGCGATGACAAAACTGCCACCAATTTCAGACTGCTGTCATTTCCAAGCCACTCGTCCGAAAGCTGTTAAAATTATTCCAGTGACTGCTCATTATATTATTTACAAGCATACGAAAGCATTTTGGTGAGAATTTTCCAGAAAAAAAGTCATTCGTTATTCGGAATTCAAGCGTGATAGTGAGATTTCTTTATATTTGACTGGAAATCGTTTGTGTCTCGTACCATCACTCGTTACCATGATACTGGTACCGTAGCCCGACGTCAAGGAAGTGGACGGAAAATAGCAACATCAGCAGGAATGGTTCGAAAAGTAAAGAATCGACTTGGTCGAAACCCGCATCGCAGTGGCCAATGACTCGTAAACTGAACATATCGCAACACTCCATTCGGCAAATATTAAAAAATGAGCTCCCGGTGAAGCCATTGAAATTCCAAAAAGTACAAGAACTTACACCGCAACAAAAAGAGTATAAAGTGAAAAGAGCTAAAGAGTTGCTTTGCTTAGCCGAAAGTGTTGAACTGCCGAATTCTGTTTTCTTCTACGAGAAAATATTCGTTGTCCAGCAGTTTGTAAACAAACAAAATGATCGTGTTTACTTGCCAAAGACGTCAGCTGAAAATGTGCACCTTCGTTTGGCCAGTGGCCACCAGAACTCAAGCGCCGGCCATGGTGACGGTGTGGGTCGCCATAACAGCCGATGATCGCTCTCCGCTCGTATTCATCGACAGTGGCATCAGAATAAATGCCGAATATTATAGCGAAAATATTCTGAAGGGTGTATTAAAGCCTTGGACACCCAAACATTATGGCCGCAGACCTTGGACATTCCAACAGGACTCAGCACTATCGTACTCAGCACGCGCCATCCAAGAATGGTTACAAAGTGAGGTTCCTCGCTTCATTTCCAGCGCACATTGGCCGCCAAAATCTCAGGATACCAATCCGTTGGACTATTGTGTCTGGAGTATTTTGGAAAGCAAAGTTGGCACTGAAAAATTCCGAAGTGTCGATCACCTCAAGCAAGCGCTTCCCGGGAATGGGCCAAAATACCGCAGAGCAACATTCTAGCAGCGCGTGACGGTTGCATTTGCCGTTTGCCGGCCATAATTCGTGCCAAAGGTGACCAATTCGAACAAATCTAAACTTATTCTAAAATTTTATGCTATTTCCGACATTTTTTGCTTTCATGCACTAAAATTAAAATAAAAAATTATGGAGTTTGACTTTAGTGCAGTTTTTATATTTCACCCTGTATATCTGCGAACCCCTTCTGGTAAAAATGTTCGATTTCCTTTTAATTTTGCTCGTACCAATATTTTTATCTGTATTAGATGTACTAGGGAATTGGAATACTTAGGCTGACTATATCTGGTACCTCACGCACATTTTAACATTTTCTAAAAATTATCAAATATCTCATACAAAGTGAAGAGAGTAACTAATATTTATAACATATTTATTTAGGTCCGATAGGAAATGGCCAATATTGGCCAATTCCTTCGGAACCTACTCCATAGAGTGTAAACCATCGGAACAGTCATAACAGAAGTCAAAATGTATTTAAATAATCGAGGGTATACATCTGTCTGCAAAACCGACTGAGACTGTTTGACTTGTTTTGTTTTTTTTTTTTTTGTATTTAACATTACTAAATATAACCATTTATTTTAATATTTTAAATATAAAATATCTTTTTATATGTCATCATACGAAGCTCTTACATTTTATATTCGCTGGTTAAATATCTTTTATTTAATTTTATCCTAGCATAAATTAATGCTCTTGTACTACAACACCCTGGAAGTTTGTTACACAATAACTCAGATAAAACTCTGACACTTCAAAAATCCTAAACGAAAAATACTTGAGTTTAATTAATCCAAAAAGCTTTGATTCTTTCTATTTTTTAAGCAACCTAAACTTTTATCCTTCATGCAAAATGATGCTGATACAACAGTCACTGTTAAGTTGTCTCTAACAAATGAAATCGAAGTCCCCATGGGCTGTGAACACAAACAGCATTTTCTGAGATATTCAAGATCACAACAAGTTGCTTTATTAAAAATTCTCTCAAAGAGTATTTCAAATATAAAGAGACCCCAACAAAATTCCCATACAAAAACCCCTTTACAAATTTAAAGAGCCCGTCTACTATGGGTATTTCTCCTTACAATTGGGAATTTTTATATTCTCCTCTCTCTCTCTTTTACCAGGGGTGCTCAAAACCGTGTTCTAGAACATGAAGAGAAAAAAGAGATAATTTAAGAGAAAATTAAAACTCTGTTTTTCTTTATATTTTACGATTCAATTTAATTATTTTTAACATGAATGTTTGCCTAAATAATTTATAAAGCAAATGGATAAAAAATATTTGTATAAATAATGTCTTAACAATGTTTTGTTCTTGATTTAAATAAGCAAAGAGAAATTTGACTGAAAAGAGATATTTCTTTTTGAGCACCCCTGCTTTTACTGATACAAATTTCCCAACCATATTTGTTGATACTCAATTTCTGTGGTCTCTATCTGTTTCCCCTCTTTCTTTTTTAATAAGGAGAAACAAAATTTCCCTTACTCTCGTGTAGAGCAATAAAAACCGACCAATCATAGTTCAATTGCTGTTCACTCTGTTTATCTCCGTCGGGTAGTAGGTAATTTTACGAATACCCCGTTTAGTGCCCGTGTACGAACACACACACACATGCACGCACATTCGTGTGGGGCATTTTTCGTTTGGTTTTGTTACCTACTCGGCGGAGGTGGTGGCGATGCAACTAAAAATAGTGGGTTTGATTTATGCACAGCTGTGTGCGGCGGCTGTTTGTTACATTTCCCTTTCGTGGGTAAATTTCTTTCAATGAAGGGATTAAAAAATACAAATAACAACGGCTGGTCCGTTTCAATTACGCAGAATTCCAGATATTGCACATCTGTGTGTAATTGCACATTTCGAGTGGCAGAGCAGTGATGATGTGCGGGGAATTTTTGGAATTCGTCAATTAGCAATGCAGATGTTGAATGGCAGAGTTTTATGATTGTCAACCATCCCATCGATCAGGCAATAGCAAGCTACCACTATCACTTAACCATAACAGTAGTACTAGTAGGCCATGTGTGACAATAGATTAGAGAAAAGGAAAAATGTGGAAACCGAGGTGATGAAATGTCACACGTGTGTTTTTATTGGCAACACAGATTAATTCGATACGCAATGGAATGGAATTGAACACTTGTTGTCGTGGTGGCAAATAGGTATTTTGGAATAAATTATGACCTTTTTATGATTTGCAATATAGAGCTTAAGGTTATACCTAAATATGCATTTGGTTAACACATTGTGGGTGTAATTGAAGACAGATGTTTTGATCTCAGTGATCATTATAATGTGGTGTTATATTCTGGATTTTCAATGATTATTGATGTCAATTGAACTATATGTATGCTCTTTTATTGGAAAGTCCAGAGGAATTTTGAAAAAGTTTAATGGGAAAATCCCAGAGAATGTAATCTGGCTTAGACATAAGTGCCAAAAAAATATTGAAAAATAAGTTCAGAATTTAAGTTTTCAGAACCGCTGAATTTCAAATCAATTGATCCAGAAAAAATATATAAGGGCTTTATTTTAGAAAAATTATTTTTTTTTTTCAATAATCTAAAAAAATTGCACGCATATCTTTATTGGATTTAATTTCCCCTATTATTATACCTTTATATATTGAGCATCAAAATGCAAATTTCCCCAAGGGATATTTGCATTAATTTCTCCTATTTTTAAACACTACATATTTTAGCTTCGGATATGGTCTCCTGAACATTATGCCACTATTACATATTATGGGGAATTTCAATCCATAAAAGCCACAACTAACATAAAACCCCCTATTTTTTGATACAACCAATCAAAATCGTTGTGGTTAGGGAATTTCCTCTTCATTCCTATGTGACCCCTAATATTTCTCAATATTGTTGCTTGTTTGTTCACATTTCCCCTTCATACTGACGTGAACATAGGGAAATTCTCCTTCGATTTAATATGAGTAAGGCTATTTCCATAATATTCCCACTATATCGGTAACCATATCCAACAGAAGAAAGGATATACTCTTCGCTCCCCTTGAACATTTTTTCCAATGGGTTTTTTTTCATTTGTTTGATGGGGTTTCCAGCCATGAGGGGTAATCAATATAAATCCTTGTATTTTCCTATATGGTAAATCCATTGAAAAGAGGAAATTTTATTTCAATTACAGGGAATTCCCATACAATGTTGGAAAGAGGGAAAATGGTAGGGTTTCAAAATTATGAGGGGGAAATATGGATTTTTGCAATAAGGAGCATATAAAAAAAATCCACTTCATGGATTTTACAATTTAGATGGGAATTTTGTTGTTATGTTTAATAAGGTTCAATATTGGTGGGCATGAGAATATTGGATATCTCATTTATTATTTATTGAAGGGAGATTTAATATTTAAAATAAAAATGAAATAGCAAATTAACTTCTCAAAAATTTAATTTGAGCAACTGGAGAGAGACATTTACCTCATATTAATAATTTCTCGTACATAAACAAAATTGGTCCATGTTTTTCTGCAACCACCATCTTAGAGCAGGGTCCATCTATCAAAAAAAAAACAACATTTTATGTAAAATATACAACAATTTGGATGTTGCCCGGCCCCAACTGTGTGTACTTCCCGGGAAGCCGGGGCCGAACAAATTTTTGATTTGTTAATTTGTTTTACGTCGTATTTAAATAACTATGAACCACTCCAAAGAGCCTTCTATTAGAGTCAGGGAAAACTCTTGCACTGAACGTTTGTTTGATTTTTTGAGGATCTGCTAAAAATGTATCGTATTTTTGCAGTAGAAGCTTCATTTGTGCAAAAATTGTGACTGTCTGGAAAATATGGCGCCCAATTGTTTCGCCTATATCCAAATAAATGTGAACAATCAAATCTAAATTATTATTCTTAGTGGCTAGTAGTCTCGTACATTTTTAATCTATGCAATTATTTTCTAACAAAAAGAGCTATTCTCAGGTTACATATCCAGCAAATTTTCAGAGCATTTAATGGTCTCCCCTTCATCCACAACTTAACCTTGGTTTAACACTCAGAGTCCAATTCTTCAAAAAGCATTATCCATTTTTGTGACTATATACAGAAAATGGCGCCCAATTGTTCCCCATTATTTTCTCTGAACAAAAAAGCAAACCATTATGAATTATCAAATCTAAATATTTTTCTCCAAATTAATCTTAGTCCCGCAAATAAAATTATGCTGGCCATACATATTGGCATCATAACTATACAATCTTCAGAAGAATCGGATAACTGACTTCCAGAATACGAGGTCTGCTGTTTTGATCTTTCTCTTACCGAAAATGGTTAGAAAACTATAAAAACATTTAATGACTTTCCTCTCCTTCTATCTCTCCCACAACCAAATCTTGGTATGACCCTCAACAGAATCTTATCCTTCGAACGCATTCGCATTATAAAGAAAATAGTGGCTGTCAGGAGAATATGGCGCCCAATTGTTTCCCCATATTTTCTCTGGAAAAAAACATACCAGTATGAACCATAATATGAACGTTTAATTTTTTTGTTCCTAAGCCCCAGTAGCAATTTTGTCAAATATATACAAATTATATATCCGAGAAAGAGCTTTCTTCAAATGAAATTATCTTCTTTTTGGGCCGAGATAGTTAGAAAACTATCAAAGCAGTTAACAACACACAACATAATCGTGGTAGCGGAATCTTTTACTTCGAAAAGCTATAAAAGAAAATTATGATCATTTGGAGGAAATGTCGCCCAATTGTTTCCCCTTATTTTCTTATTTGCCCAAGTAAAAACAACTAAGTCAAAATATTTGATGACTCCTGCCGTTTTAATCAATGCAATTATTATAAGCTACTGGAAAGTACTTCCGCCAAGTGGAATAATGCTGATGATAGATATAAACATTGAAACTTGGTTTTATGACTGTCAAAAGAATATGGCGCCCAATTAATAAGGATATAGCTTAACACAGAATTTTGGCGAGAACCCGCTTGAGGAACGAGCATTTGAACATCTGCTTGCCATTTGTTTATACGAAAGCTAGATATGGCAATCAAAGATTTTTTAAATAAAGTTTCACAAATGGCGCCCTACTAAAAAAAAAAATCAAAAACTTATATCATACTTCTTCAAGGGGACTATGAAAACAAATCAAGTTCTACTGCAATTTATTATCATATCTTTAGATATAGAGCTATGCAATAAAAAATCCACAACTTCAGCTTAAATTGTATCTCGCTTCAACAATTTTTTTGATTAAAATCAAATTCCTAATCACCTTAAGGTTAGAATACATAAAAATCCTTTTCGACTGGCTTAAGTCATCGGCTGCCATCTTCACAAAAGAACTAAGGAACGTAGGGTAAGATAACCTAAAACTCATTTGTTAATTTACGAAGATGCCAGCCTTAATCTAGTCAAAAAAGCATTTATGTATTCTCACCTTTATAAATACGTTAAGTCAGCGATCTTCGATTTCGAGGTTAAAGATATGGGTGGTTTTTACGAACTAAAAAAGAGAAACGATTTCGATCGTTTATTTATTTTTTATGTTGCAGACAAAAAAATTGGAAAATCGATTTTAACCTCTGTGGACTAAACTACGACACAAAAAATCGAAATTCGGAAATGAATTTTTAGCTGATTAGATAAAATTTAAAGACCGAAAGCTGGATTGTGGGGGCACAAATCAAACCAACAATTATATTCTTGGATGTATTGACAAATTTTTAATCCCGAACTAGCCTCAACCTCTTTGAAGGAAAATAATAAGGTTGTTATCAACAGAATTTCTCTTTCGAATGTCCAATTTTTTCGTCATTAATCTGCTAGAGTTCACAAATATTTGAGTTTCTTATAAAATCATTTCAGACTGATTCTATTTAAATTCCTTTTCCAAAATTCCTTTGTTCTCAAAACTCTAACTCTTTGTCATCATTTTTTTTACTTAAATTCATCGTTGCTATTAACAGGTACTTTAACGTGGCAAGATCAGAGCAGATATCAACCTGTAACCGGCATCAGTACAAATCAGAGTAAATCTCCTTACTAAGGGGATGCCTTGCATGAGAGCAAAACAAACTCTTTTATTTCAAAATCCCTCTCACCATGAGTTGAAAACGTGAAAATTCCTCCAAAGAGATGAGATCTTGTTTGAAAAATATCTACAAATATGCTGCCCCAAAGAATGTATGCTCTTCTTTGAATATCTCAAATCAAGAAAACCCCACTAAATATTTCTCATATTCAAAAAATTATTTACTATGGCTCTCCTGCACAGCTCACGGTCTTCATTAAATTCACATTAAACGGCTTGCTCGTCGCTCCCATTAGGCATGACTGGCCGACTGGCGTACACACGACTCTGTATTTAATCGTTAAAATAAATACTCTCCATATGACAATTCTCAGGCGAATGAATAACCAAAAAATTGAGGGGAGAATAGAATTTCCCACGGAATTTTGTAGTGCATTGATTTCTTTTCCCAACCCAAACGAACGGTTGCAATCTCCCAGTCTCTGAGTATCGGGCCGTTGTGTGTGCCATGGAGTGCACAGATGTTTTTGCCTGGGAATACTCTCACAATCCACTCTACACATTTGCTAAGTGCGAAAGCAACGCACTCTGACTCTCCCTTAAACTACTCTCTGCTGCTTGCCATATGCTCTTATCACAGACCCACTGCTAGGCAAACACCAGGCAAAATGTTGTGAGATAGGCGGAGTTAGCTGGCGCAGGTATAAAAGGCCATGCTCTGAGTATGAAGAGCTCACAACGAGTTTGTTACTCAAAGCGTCAAGAATACCAAAAGGAAACGGAAATTTTGAATAAAAATTTGAAAAAAAAAAATAAAAGAGAAAAAAACCAGATTGAAATAATTAACAATCTGTTGAAGACAAAACGCTTAACATACGGATTACGGTCAAAAAAACAAAAAAAAAATTACAGCGCAACACTAACAGAGAAAATATAAAAATCTCAAAACAAGCCAATCTGTGGATTATTAAAACAAAATACAAAAAAAGTGTTGAAATAAAAACAAAAGGAAAAAATTGAAAATATTTTTTCAAAATAAATAAAAAAAGAATTTAGAAAAAAGTGCTGAGTGTGGGTTTTTACAAAATATTGGAATATTGAAAAACCCCAGTCAAAACACAAACCTCGCAATATTTAAAAAAAGAAGCAAATCAATAAATTTTCAAAATTTATTAAAATAAAACTCGCCACGGATTACCAGCGTTTTTCAAGCCCCACAACCCGTTACCAATAACAGCCGCCAAAATTCTACTCAAGGAACGTAAAGACATCATTTCTAAAATGAAATCCTTGACGGCCGTTTGCCAGACCGGTGCCTCAATGCCCGCCATCAATCCCAATGGACGCATAAGCCGTCATCCGCCGCATCGCGGTGATGGTGAAAATGCCGAAATGAAAATGTATTTGTCCAAACTGAAGGATCTGGTGCCGTTCATGCCCAAAAATCGCAAACTTTCCAAATTGGAAATCATCCAGCATGTCATCGATTACATTTGCGATTTGCAATCCGAGCTGGAGACACATCCTGAAATCAATAATTTTGATGCCAGTGCAGCATTGAGTTTTGCCGCCAGCAGCATGCAAAGAGTTTCGTCGGGCAGTGAAGAGGGTGGTGCCGATGAAGATATGGCCGCCGAGGAGGAGGAGGAGGACAGTGAAGTGCAACAGCGTTTGAGTGGAGCCAGTACACAACAACAACAACATCAATCTAGTCCTGCTGCTCAGCGTCAACCTTTGGTTGATCGCCCCACACCCAACACAATTTTGCCACCCGCCTCACAACAACAGCAACAGCGACACCTTAACAACGCCCTCACAACAGTCTCCACCTCCCCGTCCGCTGTGACAGTAACCTCCTCATCATCTCCAGCGTTTGAAGAAAGCCTCAGCTCCTCAGCCAGCTCCCATGCAGATTCAACGAATCACACGGTAAGTTCGTTGAAAAAGTATTAGGAAGGCTGAACAACTCCACCCAACACCCCCCTTCTACCCACCCACAAACAACAACAAAAAACACTCAAACACCCTCACATCCTAGAATATTAGACTTAGAAAGCAGAGACTGTAGGGGAAAATTAAATGAAAAAAATGAAGATGAAAACTCCCCAAAAACAACAACAGCAACAACAACAAAAGTATGGAAAATTGCAATTTTGTTTTTGTTGTCCACTCTACTCTACTCCACTCCAATCTAAATTTTATTTTTGTTAACCTATTTTTTCATGTACCATCTTTATTTTTTTTTAAACTTTCTTTAGAAAAGACTTTTAATTTTTTTAAAAGCGTTAATGTTGATTTTTATTATAAATATATATATAAAACATGTATGTATGTCCTTGTAAAACCTCAAATGTTTAAGTCACTTGAATTAAGTACCGTAAAATGTGAAATTAACAATAAAAGTCAAACTTTCAGTTATTAAGAAAAACAAACTACAAAAGAAAAAAAGAGGAAACCGAATGCAATTTCATTTGAATAATTTTTTGTTTTTTATTTTTATTATTTTTCATTACAAATCATTAATTTTTATTTTTTGTAATTTCCTAAGAATTTTTTTTTTGTGTATAATATTATTATTGTAGTTTTAAGCTATTAAAAAAAAACAAAAGAGAATCTTTGATGATCTTGAAAAAAAGTTGTATATAAGTTTAGCATATAAATTGTATGTTTTAAGTATAACAAAAAACTGGAAAAAATAAAAAAAACCCA
The DNA here is from genome assembly GCF_030504385.1 of Musca domestica. NCBI lineage: Eukaryota > Metazoa > Arthropoda > Insecta > Diptera > Muscidae > Musca > Musca domestica. The sequence continues at coordinate 1,981,767 of NW_026712318.1, read as the reverse complement.
CAATTTGTTTTGTGAAAAAATCAATATAAACTGAAAAAATCTGTGTTTTCAAAATTTATTTCGTATATACACATTTTTCCTATTAACTGGAAGTTGGATATCTTCATACTAAAGCCGGGAAAGGGAAGTTATATGGAGTTGACTTTGGATTTTTAGAAGGGTTATAAATGGTTTGGAAAATATTATTTTTAATTTGATTGGGTATTCGGTAATTATAGATTGTGTAGAGTTGATTTTCTTCTAAAGGTATTTAAAATAAATGCGATATTTGCTTTACCAACTGCTTAAAAAGAGATTTTCCAACGCTTAGCCTTCATGCAAAATGCCGTCGGTAAGGGAGTGACAATAAGGCTTGGGTTTCTTTTTCATACAAAGGCAAATTGGTTTGGTGTTAAGAGGCTTAATTGGGAATTATGTAATGAATTAAAGTAAGAAATTGTTTGGAGTAATGTTGAGGAGAGTAAATTTTCAAAATGCAGAAAATAAAAAAAATCAAACGAATTTTTAAATTTCTGGAGTAGAGTTGAATTCCTTTTTTTTTTGGGGAAACTGTAGATATATTTTCAAACTCAAACTGGCTGGCGAATTTTCGAATTTGTGGTTTGAATATTATAAAACCAATATTCATAAATTAGTGGAAATAAATAGGATTTCTTAAAAATAAGTGAGAGAGGTATAAAAATACTTTTTTATCAGGGCCACCATTTAAAAAACTTTACTATTTTCAGTTTATGGTATTGAAAAACACTTAAAACCAATACATTCTTACAGGTTCTGGAACAGAGAATATGTGAATTTTAGCTTAATTAAATTGGAAATTTCGATAAAATCTACTATATCAACATTTTTTAAATTCTTTTTGATCGAAATTTTTTCGACATCAGCAGCGGGAATAGGTAGAGTTTTAAGTAATTTTTTTTTTTTAAACAATGTTTGTTTTTTATTGAAAAAACATGGTAATGCTTATAAGTTTGGCTGTCGAATTTAGAAAAAATAACAAAATACTTTTAGTTTAATTTAATTATTTGTTTCCTCTTCTATTGAGCTTACGATTTCGTCACTGGGGTAAAAAAGTTTTTTGTCGAAGGAATTATTTTAAAATAACTCTTGGGGAGAACAACCCCAGACAAAAAAAAAGGGAACTTATGAGGATTGGCGGCTCTTTCCGAAACGGAAAAACATTTTTAAATAAAAGTATCTGGATTCAAACGTGTTCCCCTTTAAACTGCAAATACCTGTGAGATCGATTGGAGAATACGATAAAGTGAGCATAACCAATTATATGGGGGTCATAACAAAACGAGGACCTTCTTTTTTTGAGGAAAATAATTTTTATCCATGGAAAAATGTGGCGGGATCATTCGAATGGCGTATACCCACAGTTCTATGAAAACCGTGGACCAATATGTTTTGATAGTGGTTGTATAACCCATAGTGAACTACAAATACTGAATTTGAAACAAATCCGATTAAAAATGTGATCTACATGGTAAAAGCACCTTTATTTGGGGGCTATAGAAAAACGTGGATCTATATAAACAATGTTCTACTACCCCTGACAAACTCTAAATATAAAATTTGGAACAATTAGAAAATTTGGCTAAAATCATCAAAATGCCGAATATCGAAAGGTAGCGTGCCGCACGAAAACAAAAACTTGAAAGGATACACTTAATTTTTAATACCAACCATGTCAAATTTACCACTCCACTCTCTCTAAATGCTCTACGTCAGATAATATACTGGGTATCGTGATTTAAACAAACAGACAGACGGTCGTCTTAGCATTATATGCCTATCAGGAGATAAAAAAAAACTGCAACAAAGTCAAACGCAATAATTTTTACATTTTTTTTTTTTTTTTCAATTTTTTGAATAAAAGCAAAATATGTCGGAAATAGCATCAAATTTTAGAATAAGTTTAGATTTGTTGGAATTGGTTACCTTTGGCAGGAATTATGGCTTTCAAACGGCCAATGAAACCGTCACACGCTGCCCGAATTCTGCTCTTCGGTATTTTGGTCCATTCCCGGCGAAGCGCTGCTTGAGGTGATCGTGGTATTTTTGGTGCCAACCTTGTTTTCCAAAATACTCCAGACACAATAGTCCAACGGATTGGTATCCGGAGATTTTGGTGGCCATTGTGCGCTGGAAATGAAGCGAGGAACCTCATTTTCTAACAATTCTTGGGTGGCGCGTACTGAGTGCGATGGTGCTAAGTCCTGTTGGAATGTCCAAGGTCTACGGTCAAAGTTTTAATACATTCTCCAGAATATTTTCGCGATTATTTTAGGCACTTATTCTGATACCACGGTCGATTAATACGAGCGGAGAGCGACCATCGGCTGTTATGATGGCCCACACTATCACCATGGCCGCGCTTGAGTTCTGGTGGCCAACCGAAAGTGCACATTTTCAGCTGACCTCTTTGGCAAGTAAACAAGATTATTTGGTTTGTTTACAAACTGCTGGACAACGAATGTCTATTTGAGTCTATTTTCTTTCTGTTGCGGTGTAAGTTCTTGCACTTCTTGGACTTTTTTCAATATTTGCCGAATGGCTCATTTTTCAATATTTGCCGAATGGAATATTGCGATATGTTCAGCTCACGAGCCATTTTTCGGCCACTGTGACGCGGGTTTCTAACCATTTCTGCCGTCCACTTCCTTGACGTCGAGCTACGATAACAGTATAACACAAACAATTTATTCACATTGAAATGCTAAAGTGCTCTAACGATAGCCACTTGTGGATTTTAAACCAAATATAAAGAAATCCCACTATCATGCTTGAATTCCATCACGAATAACTTTTTTCTGGAAAATTCTCACCACAATGCTTTCGTACGCTTGTAAACAATATAATGAGCGTCTCTGGAATAATTTTAACAGCTGTCGGACGAGTGATTTGGAAATGACAGCAGTCTGAAGTTGGTTTCAGTTTTTTTCATCTCACCCTGTATTTATTTTATCAGAAAAGTGCTGTCTAGGTTCGCGCTTTCGTATAGTTCCCAAATAATATTACCTTAGGGTATCCGGTGTTTTGGGTAGTTTTACCATAATCTCTAACGGATTTGTATGAAATTCGGTATTAAGAGATTTAAACACCATCTACCTACAGTGGCAGAATATTATCTAAATAGGCCAGGTATAGTGTTATACGATTTTCGCCACATCTTTCAATGGATGTATTTTAAATTTGATGTTTGTACCAATCACGGTAGCATAAAATGTTTTAAATTAGACATATTTCTATAATGAAATTGTTTGAAATTTGGTACTTGAAACTCCCGATACTTTTATATTAAAGTATTTATTTTCCTCAATGTGGTAAATTTTAAAGTTCGGACTGACTAGTTGATAAATTACTACCTTTTTCTTTGAATGACAGATTTAGGTTAGTGACAACCTTTACATACGGGCCTTCTTCCTTTTATTATGCATCGGAACAATCTGCTGCCAAACTACCTATCTTATTTATATGAATAGAGAAATATCGGAAATTAAAATCAATGTAATATTTACAGAACAAAGTAAATTTCCAAATTTAAAAAAGTTAAATTCCAAATATCACAATAAATGTTAAAACAGCAGAAAACTGCAATACGTTTTTTTGACAGCATTTTTTTTTCTCAAAATCCAATGATTGCACGTATGCACATGCATTTTTTTAATATTAGTAAAATTGCCATCTGTTCCCCATACAAAGCTGCAACGACGACAACAACAACAATGCCAAAAACCTTGAATAGAATTTGCGTTTGCTTGCAGTTTAAAGGTGACACACACACGAAATTTACATTTAATGCATTTTGCGCCTCGCCATTGTGGAGTAATTTCCTTTGAAACGAACGAACGATTTTATTGTCCGTGCATTTTTTTCCATTTCTATTCAATTCAAAGTAATTTCCATATTTATAAATTGACCCACAATTTTTGTTCGGATAGCCAGAGACGAACAAAGGCAAGAAATATAAAACTGCTTAGAAATGAATTTATTGAAAGAACAAAAAAAGCACCGAATGTGAGACAAAAACGTTTTGTCCCAAATACTTTGCAATGCTAAATGAAAAGTGAAAAAATACAAAAAAGAAAAGATACAAGTGAAGTAATTCAATAATAATAATCGGCAGGGACGGTAATTTGATGGTGCAACTTAGAATAGATGAGGAGAAATTATGTTTTTAACACTTTCTGAGTAGGAATTGAAAATTCTTCAAAGTTCGACTCTGGTTTTGGGATTTCAAAAAATTAAACTAAGAAAAACCAACTTCAAAATCTATGAAACATGAAAAAATGTTATACATTTTTGTGAATAAAAAATATTGATAATTAAAAAAAAATAACACTTTTTCCAAATTCTCTGCAAAATTTTCTTGTGGGAAATTCTAAGTAAACTCGATAGAACTCCTTTGGAGATCAAAACTCCAGAGGAGTTTCGGGTTCTTAGGTCAAAGGTTGTGAATACCTTTATGTTGTTTTGACTGTATGCAAAGGGATTCTTATAGTTTGACATATATTTCGCAACATTTCAGATAGAGGTTTGAATGCTGATAGCAATCTTTGCATTCATCCAGAATCATTGGTACAGAAAATGGGCTATATTAGCCATCATGGAAGGATGATTCGGATTTCCAGTATTTTTTACGTTTTTTCTTTTAATTTCGACAAATTTGAAATATTGACTTCTTATTCATCATTGGTGCTATTTTTTCTTGATATTAATGGAAATATGGATGTATTTTCTTTGGTGATTTATAGTGAAATTTGATGAAGAATAATTTTGCACCCTCCACCATTCTATGGAGGGTATATTAATTTTGTCATTCCGTTTGTAACTCCACGGAATACTCATGATGGACCCAACAAAGTTTATATATTCTGGCGTAAAATTCTAAATTGATTTCGAGGTGTTTCGAACGATTTGAGACATAAGGCTGAAATGTCGGTCCACGTTTTGGTGGATGTATTTTAGCGACATTGTTCACCGGAATTGTTTTAAATTTCATATTTGAAGATCTTAATGAGTGCTACAGCATATGTCATAAAATATTATTATCTCGTCTTCGTATAGCCAAAAATAACGGTTTTCATTTAAACGGTATTTTTTAATTTTTTTTTTTTAATTTTCATGTCCCTTCTAAATGGCGGAGGGTATTAAACGTTGGCCCGGCCGAACTTAAATACTATTTTACTTATTGTCCATGGCATCGTCCTTCTTAAATGATACTTTGTAAGAGAATTTAGTATAAATTCGCTTCAAGTATTGCCTTAGTAATAAAATGTGTTTTCTTAATATTTATGAATTTCTGGCATTGCGATAAGATTTAGATTTTTGATGTATTCTGAGACCTTGCGTGATGTGACCCCATTTAAAGGGGGTTTTAACCATACTATTAAAACGGTGCTCGAAAGATCTTCCTTTTGTTGCACAGTGTAAATATCGCCAGAATTGAATTGGCCAGCATAAAAAACAAAGGGGGATTTTTAGCGTTTTTTTTTGCAGCAATTCTTAATAAATTCACGCATGTCTCGTGTTTTGTTTCACTGTCAATCATTTTAAGTTTGGTCTATAATTTAACCATGGATCGTCTTTCAAAATGTATTTCACACCCGGGACCGGTTATTGCCCGCCTGGATAGTGCGGATTAACACCTTGAGACTATTCCGCTTGATTTAAAGCTTTGGGAGACAACATTGAAATATTTATTCGTGAAATACCGTCCGAAATATTGGAAAGAGTTTACCCAAAATTGAACCAAACGGATGGACCATTTGAGACACAGTCGCGGTCAACATTTGCATGAAATAATCTCCAAACACAAAATTACGTGGACAATTCTATCAATTCAAATAAAGATTTCATGTATTTTCAACATTTTAGGTGTTTTATTTTTAACATTTCCATAGCTCTTAAAATGTTAACCCTTAATAAGAGCAAAAATAAATTTTTATAGTTTCTTTTTGGAAATTCAAATTCTCCAAAGTTCAGAGTTAAACTCCGGCTTAGGAGTTAAAAAAATGGAGGGACATTCGTAGACCTAAAATGGTTCATTTATTCGAACCTGGTTCAAAATTTCAAAATTTCAAAACATGAAAAAACTTTGTATCTTTTAAGCGTCCTATCCAGTATTTAATTATTCACATATTTCAAAAATAGTATTGAAAACTTTTATGGGAGCCAACTCTCCTCAATTCTTGAGTTATTTTGATTATCTGAGGTGGTGCATGTATTGGATGGGGTTAGGGTCAGAATATAAGCCTTTTGCTTTTGGAGATGATCGCAAAATATGTAGGGGCTGTAATGGACCAAAAAGTATTTGAAGTTCGCAATGGGTAGGTGATACAGTCTTTGGAAAAAAAAATTGTATGCAGGTCCACGTCTTCGTATAGCCCCCATATAACGGTACCTCCCGATAGTCGGTATTTTCATGATTTTAGCAACATTATTTACCTGAATTATTTCAAATTTCATATTTAAAGTTATGGGTAATGCAGCCTATGACAAAAATTTGTGTATGCAAGTCCACGTCTTCGTATAGCCCCCATTCGTATAACCTCCCTATAGTCTGTATTTTGACGTTTTCAGCAACATTATTCACCGGAATAGTTTCAAAATTTGTATTAGAAGATCTAAATGGGTTCTACAACTTATGGAAAAAAATTCGCATGCAGGTCCAGGTCTTCGCATATGACCTCCCGATATTCGAAATTTTAATGATTTTAGCGACATTAGTCGCTGGAACTGTTTCAAATTTCGTTTTGAAAATTCGTAATGGATGTATATAATGGATATAAAAAAATCGTAAGCAGATCCACGTCTTCGTATGGTCCCCACATAACGGTTTTCAACTAAGTAGTAGTTTATTATTTATTATTATATTAAGTTGTAGTAGGAGGGTATTAAAATTTCTTCCCGGCCGAAATTAGATTCTTTTGTTGTGTTTTTGGTTTTATATTCAGGTTGCAATTATCGCCCTATTTTCACGAAGTTTTGCATGGGGGTAGCGTTGGGGTTAGAATGGAGACCTATTGTTTCGGAAGATGTTCGCAAAATACATAGGTTTAAAATTGGCCAAAAACCTAAAAATTGTCTAGGTTTTGCAGTCGCCCTACAGTTTTTAACTAAGGACCAATAGTTCTACATAAATAAATTTATCAAAAAAAAAAAAAAAAAAAAAAAAAAAAAAAAAAAAACGATAATAGACATGCTTATGAGGTTAGGGTTTAAAACAGCGCTTAATCCTAGCATTTTGGATGCCCGATAGGTGATATTTAGCTGAACATATTTTTTGACCATATTTTTTTGTGAAAATAACCAAAATTAACGAAATCACAAATACATGAAAGGCGCTCCTCTGACCTCTACATTGATGCTGATATCTTTGAAAAATATAGCCAAATATTTGAGATAAAGGAAATCATATATAGAGGAATCTAAATTTTCCAATATTCTTTTGAATATCTATTAACACGACACAAGGCGTAAATATAGGGCAAATGCCACGAAGATATGGCTTCGGTCAAAAGCCGTGGCTTCGGTCAAAAGCCAAAATAAAACTTTACTTGAACTATGTGAAATTTTTTCAAGAATGAATAGAAAAAAAGGTTCGCTAAGTATGTACAAAATTTTTTGAAGATGAAATTTCTGTTCTTTCCGATAGAACGAATTAGGCATTAGGCCGATCCTTTTTAGAGATTCTATGTTTTTGGAAAATATTTGTGCCAGATCTATGATGACTATTCGAAAAATTTTTGCACCTATTGTTTTTATTATGCAGTAGATAAGGGAAAATTCCTTAGGGGAATCTAGTCAAAGTAGCTGCCCGACATTAGCCTTTGTTTACTTGTTTTTAAATGAAAATATCTTTAACATTTTCACATATAATTTTACATAAATATATTTATCGAAAAAACAAACAAAACGAGAATTTACATCTTCGTTACGGTTAAGTTCCAATTAAACAAAGCATGAAATGAGGTCACAGTGTCACTGGTATCAGATACATTTTCCGTTTTTTGTTTGTTTGTTTTTTTTTTTGCATTCTCGGGGAAAGTCTCGGCCGAGACAAGGATGATGTGCCACATTTAAATGACGTCTGACGATTTGGGTGATAAATATTTTGGATTTTAGAGCAGGCTTTTTTTCAATTTATAAATAAATTAAAAATTACAACAACAACAACAATTTTTGTCAAGTGATTTTGAGAGATTTTGTAAAAAAATTCCCAAAAATCTTGTTTATTTCGTTTCTGCGTTTTTTCATAACTGATTAAATATTTCATGATAATTTGTTTGAAATTTTGTTTAAAACAAATTTTTGTTTTGTTGTTCATTGACGTTTGTTGTTGTTGCTGCTGCTGTTGTTTTTGGTTGGTTTCTCTGTATGTTGAACACCTGCAAATACTTAAATTTATTTCATTTTCGCTTTTTTCGTTATATTCATTCGAATGGTTTAATGTACTGAACACCGAAAACAACAACGAAATATATAAAGCATCACGCAACTTAACACAAAACAACACCATCAAAAAAAAACATACACATACAAGACAACAACAACAACAAAAACGCCAAAGTTAAACAATAAAAAATTTTGTCTGTGATTTTTTTTTATTTTTCGAAAAAACACAAAACGAGACTGAAAAAATCGGATTTGTTGTTGTTGCTGGGGATTTGTAATAATTTAGAAAGAAGAGTAAAAATGATGGTCGACAATGAACAACATTTCATTAGATGGCAGTGAATGCTGGCGGATTGTCTGACTGACTGCCTGGCTGGCAGACGAACCAACGAACGAACTCTGATGGTTATGGCGATGATGATGATGATCATTATCATTTGCCGCAGATCCACAATCACGCATTCACAAGTAATTCTCCCCTCATCAGCCACATCATTGTCCATTGTCATCATCAATTCACACGCTTTTTTTACCATGAGCAAAAACAGAGAAAAACAACAATTTTTTTTTTTAAATTTAAAACAATGTGGTCTCTTGTTTTTGTTTGAAACACATGCTGCGATAACCCCTTAATTTTTGGTTGCTATTTTAAAAAGGCCACAACTTTTACAAGATTTGTGTTTAAATATTTTGATTTTTTCTCATCTATGGGATTTGTTAAAAAAGTATATATATATTATCTCTCTCCCTCCCTCTTTTTCTCTCTCTTAGATCACACTCTTATCTATGCCAAATATTAAAGAGATTTGTTTTTATTTTGTGAATTTTATTTTCAAATTTCTTGGGTTGAAATCTGGTTTTTAGCCATACTTTAATGCTGTTAATTATTTATGGTTGTGGTATTTTATACATGTTTTTGTTGTCGTTGTTGTTGTTGCTTTGCTAAGATTTATATATGAACTCAACCTCAGCAACATTTAAAATACAAATAAAACAGGTGCAGAATATTCAATGATAAATTATAGCACATATCACACACACACTCACACCTATATATACACAATAAAATAAAGCCAAATCAAAGTTAATTTTATTTATTTTTTTAAAAGAAAAAAAAAATAACAACAAAACATTTTTATGACACTTTTTTCGGAATGCCAAAACAAAGCTGAAGTCATTAAAAACTTTTAGCTATTCAATGCGGAGACACAAGAATAGACTTGAAGCATCGAAATAAATTAGCAGATGTTCTTTTATTTATTGAGATAGCGGAATCTTCTTTTTTGGGGGACATTAAAGACAAAGAGGGGAAGCAAAGAGTTGAGATTTATTTTTGGGAAAATCGTAGTTCAGGAAGTCTTTGACAAAAAGTTTTAGATTTTAAATTTTCACGAGAATGCGGCAGGTAATAACGTACTGTAAAACACGTTAAGTTCGAACGGGTCGATTGGGCTGGAGGCCAGGGAGTCTCTATAGACAAGCTGGTGCCCAGGGAGTCTCTATAGACGAGCTGGTGGCCAGGGAGTCTCTATAGACGAGCTGGTGGCCAGGGAGTCTCTATAGACGAGCTGCTGGCCAGGGAGTCTCTATAGACGAGCTGGTGGCCAGGGAGTCTCTATAGACAAGCTGGTGGCCAGGGAGTCTCTATAGACGAACTGGTGGCCAGGGAGTCTCTATAGACGAGCTGGTGGCCAGGGAGTCTTTATAGACGAGCTGGTGGCCAGGGAGTCTTTATAGACGAGCTGGTGGCCTGGGAGTCTTTATAGACGAGCTGGTGGCCTGGGAGTCTTTATAGACCAGCTGGTGGCCAGGGAGTCTCTATAGACGAGCTGGTGGCCAGGGAGTCTTTATAGACGAGCTGGTGGCCAGGGAGTCTTTATAGACGAGCTGGTGGCTAGGGAGTCTTTATAGACGAGCTGGTGGCTAGGGAGTCTTTATAGACGAGCTGGTGGCCTGCGAGTCTTTGTAGACCAGCTGGTGGCCAGGGAGTCTTTATAGACGAGCTGGTGGCCAGGGAGTCTCTATAGACGACCTGGTGGCCAGGGAGTCTTTATAGACGAGCTGGTGGCCAGGGAGTCTTTATAGACGAGCTGGTGGCCAGGGAGTCTTTATAGACTAGCTGGTGGCCAGGGAGTCTTTATAGCCGAGCTGGTGGCCAGGGAGTCTTTATAGACGAGCTGGTGGCCAGGGAGTCTTTATAGACGAGCTGGTGGCCAGGGAGTCTTTATAGACGAGCTGGTGGCCAGGGAGTCTTTATAGACGAACTGGTGGCCAGTAAGTCTTTATAGACGAACTGGTGGCCTTGGAGTCTTTATAGACGAGCTGGTGGCCTGGGAGTCTTTATAGACGAGCTGGTGGCCTGGGAGTCTTAATAGACCAGCTGGTGGCCTGTGAGTCTTAATAGACCAGCTGGTGGCCAGGGAGTCTCTATAGGGAGTCTTCCGACGCAATCCATTCGTTTATGTGGCTGAAGGCCTGGGGATACCGTTATATGGGCTCCATACTAAAACGTGGACCTATTTAGACAATTCTCTTCTAGGGAGTAAAGTACTCAAAAGCAACCCACAGTGTGGATTTTAAACAATTCCATTAAAAAAATTTAGCTGAAATCAGCAAAATAACGAATATGGAGGGTACTGTTAAATGGGAGGTATACGATATCGTGGACTCATATAGACAATTCCAACAAGGGAATACAGTACTCACAAGGAACTCCTTCTCAGTTGGAAAATGTGGCTAATATCATCAAAATACCGAATATCGGGCGGAACCGTTATATGGGGGATATACGATGTCGTAGACCGATATAGCCCATCTTCGATCCGCCTGCAGACAAAAAACAGTTCTGTGCAAAATCTTAGCTTCTGTACTGCAGCGTAATTTTACGCTGATCAAGAATATACAGGGTAAGATAAAAAACTGCAGCAAATTCAATTTTTTTTATTTTATTGAATGTAAGCAAAAAATGTCGGACATAGCATCAAATTGTAGAAAAAGTTTAGATTTGTTCGAATTGGTCACCTTTGGCACGAATTATGGCCTTCAAACGGCCAATGAAACCGTCACACGCTGCCCGAATGTAGCTCTCTGTTGTTTGCTTACAAACTGCTGGACAATGAATGTTTTCTCTTCGGAGAAAACCAAATTCGGCAGTTCACCACTTTCGGCCAAGCGAAGCAACTCTTTAGCTCTTTTGAGTCTGTCTTCTAACGATAGCCACTTGTGGTTTTCCAGCCAAATATAAATAAATCACACTATCACGCTTGAAATCCATCACGAATAACTTATTTTTGTGGAAAATTCTTAAAAAAGAGTGTCTTAGAAGGGACAGCAATCTGAAGTTGGTTGCAATTTTTTCATCTCACCCTGTATATATTTTGTAGGGTCTATAATAAGTATTTCGAGGAGATACGAAGGGAATGTCAAAGCTAATATACCCTCCATAGAATGTTGGAGGCTAAAATCGCTATAGCGATTTTTTTGTGGATGGTATAAAAAATAATATTGTAAATATTTTGGGCAAGATTTCTAAAAGGGTTCAAATTTTTTGACTATTTTAAGACCTTATTACAAATTTGCCAATAAAAAATTCTATTTTTGCACGTGGGTCCAGGGTGTTTATTATATTTCGTTTTAAGTATCAAATTACCATTCAAAACAATATTCCAATATTTACGGTTTATATTGACCCAGTAATACCCTTGCAATTTTATTTTTACGTCACAATTTCGAAACCCAAACATTTCTTATCGGCAAAGTTTGACATTTCAAAACAATTTCTTTCAATTCGACTAGTCGCAATATTCATTTGCTTAATTTCGAATTCATTGAGAATATTTCACAACGATTTTCAGTTAAGCGCCATGCCTTAAGAACTTTGTAGATTGTTTTCTTTTCTTTTAACAGAGTAATTTGTTTTCCAAAAGGAAAAAAAATAAAGAAAACGAGAAATAACATCCCAGTCATTGAGAAAAGGCGAAAATAATACTCGTACCAGCAGCTCATCATCTCTAGCTTTGCGGGTATTTAAATGCAAAACAAAACTGCTGATTAACAAACAAATGAAACACAGCTGAGGGGGGAAAAATCCCACACTCACACTGGCATTCAACCGCATTAATAAATAGAAAATAAAAAACCAAACCAAAAAAAAAAAAAATAAAAAATAACTGAAAAATAAAATTAAAAAAACAACAGCAAAATATACAAAATAACAAATAACCACATGAGGTTATTTTGAAATTGGAACACGTGCATGCCCGTAGCCAATCCCCATGGCATTGTGATTTGTTGCGATTGGAGTGAAATTGTGGTGATGGTGTTGTTGGTGATGGAGGAGGCATTGCAATGAAGCCACGTAAATTTATTTATTAATGGCGTCTATTTGGAGACATTTTTTTTCTTTTGTGGTTCGTCTCTTGTCGCGCGAAGGTTAGTTTAGTTTTGGGTTTTATTTCTTTTCTGTTTTGCTGAATTTTTTTTTTTGGCTTGTAAAAGAGAAGAGACAAATTGCCATAAAACCAACATGCGCAGTTTTCCTGGAGACTTGGGGAACGCAATTTTATTGATTGATTTATTTGGCTTTGGAGAGTGAAATTTTTGTGGAGACTTTTTTTTGCCTTGAAAAATTTATAGAAAAAAATCATTATTTTCTGCTTACGGGTAATGCAAGGAGTATGTAGTTTAATAGGGACAAAGTAAAGAGCAAAAATCCCTAACTATTTTTTATGCCCTCCAGCATACAATGGGTATATTGAATTTTTCATTTCGTTTGCAACACCTCGAACTATTTGTCGGAGACCCCAAAATTCCTGATCAGGCGATTAAGCGATATCCGTCTGTTGAAATGGCGATACCGTCAATTCACATTACTTAATCCAGTGGTACACAGAAGGAACCCCTAGTATGGTTTTTAAAACAATTCCATTAAAAAATTTGACTGAATTAATTAAAATGCCGAATATCGGGGCGTACCATTATATGGGAGGTATACGATATCATGTACCAATGTAGACAATTCCCATCTAGGGAATAAAGTACTCACAAGGAACTCCTTGTGAAGATTTTCAGACAATTCGGTTGAAAAATATGGCTACAATCATCAAAATACCGAAGATCGGGAGGAACCGTTATATAGAGAATATATGATATCGTGGACTTATATAAACAAATCTCTTCCAGGGGATAAAGTACTCGCAAGGAACTCCTTGTGTAGAATTTTAGACTACTCCATTCCATTACTTAATCCAGAGCTTTGAAAGAAGATTTATATTATATGCAGGCTGATTGGTATTGAAAATTGGCTACACTGGTCCACGTTTAGGTATAGCCGCCATGTAACCCGATTTTCGGAATTTTGAAGGATTCTGCTACAATTTCCAACTAGATTAGATGAAACTTACAAATTGGGGTTCTCGGTTCTCTCCTAGCCAAAAATTTTCGATTTAGGTCCACACATTGGTATAGCACCAATGTAACGGTACCTTCCGGTTCTCAGTATTTTTGGGATTTCTTCCACAATTTCCAACCAAATTATATGAAACTTGTCAATTGGGGTTCTCGATAGGTCTGGCCTCCATCTGCAAAAAATATTCCTTACAGGTCCACTAATTGGCATAGCGCCCATATGACGGCAACTACCGATTTTCGATATTTTTTAGGTTTCCGCTATAATTTCCAACCAAATTAGCTGAAACTTGACAATTGGTATTCTCGGATGCTCTGTTTTCTCTTAGCAAAAATTGTTCGCTACAGGTCCACAAATTGGTATAGCCCTCATATAACTGTACGTCCAGATTTTCGATATTTTGAAGGTCTCTGCCATAATTTCCAACAAAATCAGCAGAAAATTGAAAAAGTTGGTTCTTGAAAGGTCAGTTCTCTCCTGGTAAAATATGTTCGATGCAGATCCACAAAATGGTGTAGCATCCATAGAACGGTACCTCCTGTATTTTAAAGGTTTCTGCCACAATTTCCAACCAAATTAGTTAAAAATTGACACTTCAGATTCTTCTTTTGAGGGCTGTTCTCCTCCTGCAAAAAATATTCGCTATAGGTCCCCTAATTTGCATAGCCCCCACATAACGGTACCCTCAGATTTTTGGTATTTTTGAGGTTTCTGCCATAATTTTCAACCAAATCAGCTGAATCTTGACAATTGGGGTTCTCGGCATGTCTTTTTTCTCCTTGCTAGAAATGTTATATTCAGGTCACTTCTTCAAACATAGAAAAAGTGCAGAAGTTCGTACACTGCTTTTATTGAAAAATATTTTTTACGCACCAAATTAGCACATACCTTCATCATCTCCTTATTTATTTTATATATCTGATTTTTTTATTAATACAAAAATTATTTAAAAATATTTTTTTGACCACCAAAGTAGGTTTGTAAGACCCCTACATATACCTGCATCATCTCCTATTCCGTATTATATATCCGAATATTTATTAATACAAAAATAACAAATAATATTATTAATCTCTTTGTTATTTGTTCTTTCCTTTCCAGATTTCTGATGAAAAGGATGTCGATAGCAGGCTGTTATGTTAGATTTTTATATCAGCCCCATTTTTCATAACCATGAATTCCTCATTTTAATTCATATAAAAATATAAGTAAGATTCTGTGAAAAAAGTGGAAGTTTGAAACAACTTCAAAATGGTAAACGTAGGAAATATTGGAAATAGAAATTTTCGAAAGTTTTAAGGAATATTGCTTTTAAATTCAAAATATTACATAATTTATGACAACATTCTTTCGGATAAGAAAATTAATTTAAAACTTATATTATTGCAAATTTTATACAAAATAAGGCAAGCATTACTAATTTAAAACAATTAGTCCCATTAAAAAAACTTCGCATATAATTGTCGGCATGGTGTAGAAATATTATATAATTTAAAGCTTTAATCAATTTATGTTAGTTATTGTTTTATTTTATTTTTCAATGCACGGCAATATTCTTATTATTACTAATTGTATTTAATTATTTTAATAATTATTTTAATAATTATTATTAGTTTTTAATTATTATTATTTTCCTATTAATTTTAGTTTGTTAAATTAATGATAACAACTAAAAAACACATAAATTTAAATATTCTGAAATCTTTTTAGATTTGTTTTTTTATTTTGATAATAAATTGTATTTTTTCCTCGAATCTTCCGATTTATAAATATTCTGGGATTGTTGATAAAACTCATGTTCCTTTGTTGATATTTTTAAAATCTGCATTTTTTTCATTTTCTATAACAACAATGTTGTAATTTGAACTCCTTCCTGAATAACACTTAAATAATAATATTCATGAAATTTTTGCAAATTTTTATTTAATTTTTTTTTTAAAAGTTAAAATTCAAGTTAAAAGTCCAGGGATGGCTAGCAATCTCAAACTATTAAAAAATTAAAGACAAATTTAAAAAATATTGATTAAATGAAGTTCATTCATATCTTAAAAAATGCAAAAAAAGATCCTTCAAATATGTATGTATGTGTAATTCCTTGTATATGTATGTTAAAAAAAATAAAATATTTTATTAAATAAATATTTAAAAAATATAAATTTAAGCACTAAATTTAATATTAAATACGGGTGTTTTTATTTAACAACAAAAATTAAAAAAAAAGTGGAACAAGGTAAGCTAAATATCAAAATTTTGATTTCGAAAAAATATTAAATATTGGTACCCAACTTCGTCGGTGAAAAGTACACCTTCAAATTTTAGATTCGTTCCAACAATACGGATTCGGATTTTTATTCCTCAAAATTCACACTTTGTTTAGTTTGATAACATGTTTTAGTTACCAACAGTGATGCAAAATTAGTACCATTTAGTACATTTTGAACAATTGTAGTATGCAATACCAGACCACACCTAGATCTTTAAACTATATACAAATAGAGACCTCAATATGAAATTCAGGATTCAAGCTCTATACATTCACTCAATACCTAATTTAGTAACATTTAGTACTCTTCATATAGTTTTAGTACTCATTTTCAAAACCAAACCATATCTTAACCACAGAGAGTAACCGTGACATTAATATCACATTTCGGGATTCCAGTCCTATCCCTTCACCCAATATCTAATTTAGTACCACTTAAAACTTTTCGTGTAATTATAGTACACCTTTACACCTTTTCGTGTAATTATAGTACACCTTTACAAAACCACCTCCATATATTAAGCACAAACAACAACAATGACATCCATTTCAATTTTAAAGAGTTCAGCTTCAAATTTCAGTCCAATTCCACATTTAGTATAATTCAGTACATTTAGTACACGTTTCCAAAAACTGCTCCATATCACAATTCTAGATACCAACAGATACCTCAATATAAAGTTTAGGATTTCAGCCCTATTCCTTCATCCAATACTAAATTTAGTACCATTTTGTTTATTTCGTAAAATTATTGCACACATTTCCAAAACCACCTCCATATCTGAATTCCAGATACCAACAGGGACCTCCATATTGAATTGAATATAATACCAAATGGTAACATTTTAGAACTTTCCATAATCTTAAAGTTCGAATTTTCAAAAACCCTTTGGTACTTCTATTCTGCACTCAATCAGTGACTCTCATTCCAAATTTTAGAATGCTAGCTCATTCCGTTTTGTCTAAAACAAAGTCTTCTACTGTTAATACATTTTAGTACTTTTTGTACGGATTTAAAAAAACCCAGCCTTATCACACGCCTACGCACCAAGACTGACCCTCGTACAAAAATTCAAGATTCTAGCTTCAGTCATTTCGTCTGGCCATTGATACTCAGTCAGTCAGTTGTTTCACTACTTGGTACTACAAATAAACGAAAAGTACAAAATAGTACTGTAATTGGTGCAATTTGATATTGGGTGAACCGAGAGTGCTTGACATCTGAAATTTAGTATTATGGTCGCTGTTCATGTATAGCCTGGACATATAGAGGTGATATCGGAAAGGTGTACTAAAATTGTACGAAAAGTACTAAACGGTACTACATTTCTTATTGGGTGAAGGGACAGAGGTACAATTCCGAAATATGATGTTTACATCCCTGTCGATATCTGTGTTTTGAGATTTCGCAGTGCTGTCGAAATGCGTTCCATATTTGCACAAAAAGTTCATAATAGTACAAAATTTGATGTTTCGTGAAGGTGTACAGCCGGAATCCCAAAAATTTCATATTGAGGTCCCTGTTGGTATCTGAGATTGCTTTGAAATGTGTATAAAAAAGTAGTAAATTTGGTATTGGGGGATATCGCTGTCGGTATCTATGGTCGAGAGAAGGAACTGGTTTTGGATGAGCTGTGCTATAATTGTACTAAATGGTACTAAATTTGGCAATAGGGGAAATTACAGATCTGAAATCGTGAAATTTGATAATAAGGTCACTATTAAAATCTAAGGTTGAGATATGGAAATGCGTAATATGATTTTTCGAAAATTGTACTAAATTTGCGGTTGAGTGAATGGATAGAGCTTGAATCGTGAACTTTGATGTTAAGGTCACTCACTGTTGGTTTTTAGATATAGTGGTGGCCAATTTTTATTGTGAAAAATGATTGAAATTTAACTAATGTTTGTGTCTGCTACAATTTTGTGGGTCCTTAGCCTTAGGCCGTTTTTAAATTCTATGTAGCACTAGCTTTAATAGGCTTATAAATTCCTTAAACGTTCACAAAAAAGACCCACCCCATTTAAAAAAACAAGTAAGCAAAGGCTATAGTCGTGCGGAGCCGACCATGTGACCCTACAACACTATAATATATTAGAAGTACCCTTATTTTCAAGTCAATTTTGGAAGATTTCGCTTTTGAAATTTTGTCATTTAGCACTGCCCAGATACTGCCCTTAGCATTTTGACCAGGGACATTTGCGCACTCCGTCGTGCTGTTAGTCGTTGTGGTCCATTTTACAGCTAAATATAATCCAATGGTCATCCAAAAAGCTAGAATTCTTCCCTATCCTCAATTCTCTTCTCAGGCATGTCGATTGGCTTCAATTGTGTGATCAGGTTTTTTTTTCTGTTTTTGGTTCATTTGAGCCCCTTAATAATTTGCGATCATCTCCAAAAGCAAGAAGCCGCTCTGCATCTACAAATTTAGACCCACATACATGATTTGCTTGACTACGATATTTGGATTTATTCTTCAACGAAATCAGCATAAAAAAGGCAGAAGTTCGCCTTTGGTGTATTTCGGATATCAATTGTACGTAATGTTAGTATTTTTTGCACACAAAAGTAGTGGCCCATTCTACCCGCTGTCCTAAACCCTCACTACATGCGAGATTTCGTGTCCTTTGGTTTCTATTTGCGACCTTATAACGGCTGCAAAATCAGGAAAAATTTCAATATTTGGTCCATTTCAACCCCTAAATATTAGGGATCATCTCCAAAAGCAATAGGGTTCTATTCTGGCCCAAACCCCACCTCCATTCTAAATTTCGTGAAGATCGGGCCATAATTGCGACCTGTAGAGTGATTACAAATTAACATGGACAGATGGACGGACGGACATACATAGCTAGATCGACTCAGCTCGGCGAGATAGGAAGATCCATATATACTTTCTTTTCCTGTTACATATTTTTTGGTCCAATCAATCCTATAATACCCCCAACACATAGTGTTGTAGGGTAAAAAAAAAAAAAACAATCAGAGAGTCCTAATAAAATTTCAGGAACTATGACCAAATATTTATTGAAATTTATTGTCTTTTCACACGAAAAGATACTCCCACAATGTTTGTAACTAAAATACTTTCTTTTGAATAATTAGATTATCCAACTCATATTAAGATATACTCCTATTTATATCCAAGTATCAGGTTAAACAAATAAAATTTTACCTTAAAACCTTTTCATTACTTGATTAATTTCACAACCCCTCCCATCAAAAATACACGTGTAATTACCTTAACCAAAAACCAGTAAAGAAAGTCTTAAAGTCGGTCGGGGCCGACTTTATGATACCCTACACCACTTTGCTAATTTAGTGGAGCTGCGCATAACAATTAAAAGTTTTTATGGGAGAATTCAATAATACACGCTATGATTATAATTTAAAGTTTAAAGGACTAAATATTCCGAAGCATTTGTATCTTTTAAATTCGGACTTGTATTACCCATTTGGTGCACAATTAATTTGAAATCGGATAAAGATATATATGGGAGCTATATCCAAATCGGAACCGATCTCGATAAAATTTGGTAAAGATATTTCTGAGCTTTATTTGATATATTTTTCCTTGAATATCGTTGTTACGGAGTGCATATTACGGCTGTGGGTAACATATATAACAAATCGGTTGAACAATATGTATGGGAACTATAGCTATATCTAAACTGATCTTCACGAAATTTGACATATTAGCTTCTAGAATCAATTCGGTCGCATGTGCCAAATTTCATCCCATTTGGGCAAATATTAGAATTTTGGTGAACAATAAAAAGTTAATCGGACGAAGTTATATATGGGAGATATATCCAAATCCGAACCGATCTCGATAAAATTTAGCAAACGTATTTCTGAGCTGTATTTGATATATTTCCCCAAATATTGTTGTTGCAGAGTGCATATTACGGCGGCGGAGGACAAAAATAACAAATCGGATGAACAATATATATGGGAGCTATAGCTATATCTGAACCGATTTCGATCAAATTTGGCATACTTATTTTCAGGTCCAATCTGATCGTACGTGCAAAATTCCATTCTATTCGGACTGATATTACACGTTTGGTGCACAATAAAAGGCAAATCGGACGAAGATATATATGGGAGCTATATCTAATTTTTGACCGATTATCTCCAATTTCAATAGGGTTCGTCCTTGGGCCAAACAAATGATTTGTGCAAAATTTCATCTGGATAGGGCAATGAATGCGAACTTTACTTTGTTTACAAAAATACATGGACAGACGGACGGACGGACGGACATGCATAAATCGACTCAGAATGTGATTCTATGCAGATCATCAAAAGGAACTATGGGTCTATCTCATTTCCTTTTGCCTGTTACAAACAAATGCACAAATACATAATACCCTGACCACCTTGTGGTGTAGGGTATAAAAAGTGATTGCCAAAATACACTTCAAACTGAAACAGAGATTATTTCACGGAAATTTTCCAGAAATGTTTTTTTTCTCAAGAAAAACCCAAAAAACGAAACGAAGAACAGCCATAATTAGTGCTAATTAATATTCAACCCAGAAAACTACATAGACCCTAAAAAAGAAATCTTTGAAGTAACAGAAACAACAACAGCAGCAGCAGTGGCTGAAGAAGAAAACCAAAAACAATCTCAGAAAGAAAAACATGCAGCACACCTGAGAATAAAACACCACCAACTGAAGCGACAAATGTATGATGACGACGCCGTTGTGAAGTGAATGCTTCAATGGTGGTTGGCCAGCTAGCTGGCTGGATGGATGGCTGGCTGTCTGTCTGTCTGTCAGGTTGCTTGAACGGTTAGTGGGGCAACCCACATAATGAAAGACATTTACACCTGACCTTACAATGGAATGAAATGACAAACCTATAGACAGACGGACAGAATGAGTGAGAGAAAGAAAGATTCGTCCATACTTGGAAATTCACAGCGACAGCAACAATGGCAACTGCAGCGAAATGTGAAAAGAAGAAAAGCAAACGAAGTAAACAACAATTATCTCTGTGCTACCTACACTCTTTGGGTCGCTCGCCTCACACACTCTACTAACCCAGCATGGCAAATCTAACGGGGTCTTAACAGAACTTTACCTTTCGTGGCAGACACATTCACCCAAGTGTTGAGCAATTACAGTGGCTCAGGGTGAAAAGAATTGGTTTCTTATACCCTCCACCATACTATGTAGGGTATATTAAATTTGTTATTCCCACCAACGAGGTACATATATTCTACATCAGCGTAAAATTCCGATTTACCGAAGAATTGAGATAGAAGGCTACAATTTTGCACACATGTGTATTTTGCAATTAAGATATGGTCGTAAATGGGACATGTCAGTCCATTTTTACGTATAGCCCCCATATAAGGGTACCTCCCGATATTTGGTATTTTCGTGATTTTAGCGACATTATAGCCCGGAATTGTTTCAAATTTCGTATTTAAAGATCTTCACGGGTACTAGAACTTCAGATAGAAAATAGTCTATGCAGGTCCACGTCTTTGTATAGGCCGTATATATAATGGTACCTCCCAATTTTCGGTATTTTTATGATATTAGCGATATTATTCATCGAAATTGTTTCAAATTTGGTATTTAAAGTTCGTAATGGGTACTACTGCCTATGATAGCCGTATGTAGATCCACGTTTATAGCCCCCACACAACGGTACCTCCCTACATTCGGCATTTTAATTATTTTGGCGAAATTATTCACCTGAGATGTTTCAAACTTCGTATTTGAAGTTCCTAATATGTACTACAGCCTGTGACAGAAAATTGTCTACGCAGATCCAGGGGTTCGTATAGCCCCTAATATACGAGTAACTCTCTATATTCGGTATTTTAAAGATCTTAACAGTATCTTTATCGGACTTCATATTTTATTATTTTTTTAATTTTCAAATTCCTTCCGGAGGTGGAGGGTATTAGAATTTCGCCCGGCCGAACTTAAGTGATTTTTTACTTGTTTTTAATTCATGTAGTAGAACCTTTGAAATTTATTTTACAACTCATATTTTATAAGGTTTGTAGTGGATATAACATCTGTGGAAAAGGCTTCGATGAATAGAAAATAATTTGAAAGGCCGTTTATCATCTCTCTCTTGGATGGGAATATAAGCTGTGGAAGAACCTTTAAGCGTTCTTCTGAAATGCTAGGCCTTTTGGGAAGCCAGGGACGTAAGCAGGGCGAGGATCTTGTCCACCACCGAAAAGCCTAGGTTTTTGTATTTTTTTTTAATATTTTATTTCGGAAAGGTACATTTTTGTTAGTTGAGCCCTCGGAAGTGATAGGGAAGTGTACAGATATTGTCAGTATGTCAATACGTTTCTCATCGAAATAACGGTTTTAGGCGCTAGGTCTCTTTGGAAGAAAATATTATTCAGGATATTTGGAGTCGACCAAGCGATGAATGTCCGTACGTCTGGCTGGCACCATAACTCTCGAAGGGAGCAATCGATTTGATCAAAACTTGGTACGTCGTACTATTTTTTGTCAAACTTAGATTGAGATCGAAGATGGATAATATCGGTCCACCCTTTCTAGTACCTCCCCCACAAAAGATCCAGATATTCATAGAAAATACTTTACATCATAGAACAAAATTCCCAAAAGCGCGATTCTCTCCCAATATTCTATTAACACAAGATCTGATATGAAGATTGGATATATCGGTTTACTCCTTCTGGTATCATCCCCTCTCAACTGGTCAAAATTTTGAATAGCCATGAATCTCATAAAACTCGAAATGATCATCCCATTCCTGTAAGGCTCGGTACATCCCAATATTTCTATCAACAAAAGATCTGTTGTGAAGATGGTAGAGACCCTCCTTCTGGTACCAGAAGGTCAAAGTTGTGAATAACCAAAGTTGTGAATAACGATCATAAAATGCGAATTAAGCATCCGATTTTCTTCATATTGTGCATATCCTAATACAGGGTGAAATAAAACAACTGAAACAAAAGTCAAACGCCACAATAGATTTGTTTGAATTGATTACCTTTGGCACGAATTTTGGACTTCAAACGGCCAATGAAACCGTCACACGCTCGAATGTTGTTCCGCGGTATTTTGGCCCATTCCCGGCGGTATTTTGGCCCATTCCCATTTGGCGGCCATTGTGCGCTGGAAATGGAGCTAGGAACCTCATTTTGTAACCATACTTGGGTGTCGCTTGTTGAGTGCAATGGTGCTGACTCCTTTTGGAATGTCCAAGGTCTGCGGCCTAAATATTTGCGTGCCCAAGGCTTTAATACACCGTCCAGAATATTTTCGCAATAATATTCGGTCCACACCATCACCATGGCCGGCGCTTGAGTTCTAATGGCCAACCGAAGGTGCACATTTTCAGCTGACCTCTTTGGCAAGTAAACACGGTATTTTTGTTTATTTACAAACTGCTGGATAACGAATGTTTTCTCATCGGAGAAAACCAAATTCGGCAGTTCACCACTTTCGGCCAAGCGAAGCAACTCTTTAGCTCTTTTGAGTCAACTTTCTTTCTGTTGCGGTGTAAGTTCTTGCACCTTTTGGAATTTCAATGGCTTTACCCCGAGCTCATTTTACAAACAGCTGTTGTTTACAAACAGCTGGACAACGGATGTTTTCTCATCGGAGAAAACCAAATTCGGCAGTTCACCACTTTCGGCCAAGCGAAGCAAATCTTTAGCTCTTTTGAGTCTATTTTCTTTCCGTTGCGGTGTAAGTTCTTGCACTTTTTGGAATTTGAATGGCTTTACCCCGAGCTCATATTTCAATGTTTGCCGAATGGAATATTGCAAATTGTTCAGCTCACGAGCCATTTTTGGCCTCTGCGATGCGGAATTCGATCAAATCGCTTCTTCGTTTTTCGATTCGACCATTTCTGCTGATGTTGCTGTTTTCTTCCGTCCACTTCCTTGACGTCGGGCTACGCTACCAGTATCACGGTAACGAGCGATGGTACGAGACACAAACGATTTAGTCACATTTAAATGCTGGAGAGCTCTAACGATAGCCACTTGTGGTTTTTCAGCCAAATATAAAGAAATCACGCTTGAATTCCATCGCGAATATTTTTTTTTCTGGAAAATTCTCACCAAAATGCTTTTGTACGCTTGTAAACAATATAATGAGCTGTCACTGAAATAATTTTAACAGCTGTCGGACGAGTGGCTTAGAAATGGCAGCCGTCTGAAGTTGGTTGCAGGTTTTCATCTCACCCTGTATATACTCCTTGTAGCCATATAGCTGAGGATATAAAAATGTTGCAAAGGTCTTCTAAATTCGGAATAATTTAATGAGTATTATCCCAAAAGCACTGATATCAAGTGAGAACCATGCCAAATTTCAAAGTTTTAGCTGTACTCCTTCGACTTTATTTTTCGTCTTCATTTCCAGTCCTAAAACTTGGAATATTCAAAATTTCAAGTACTAAACCCATTCTTTCTGAATTCTTTAAAAACTTTCACATGCCTTATGCCTCGAACATATAGTTGTCTTCATGCGAGATTTCAAGATTTTATATCGTAGAGTTTTAAGTACTTTTGTACGATTTAATTTGTTGTGGTACACTTTTGGTACAAATGTCCATACAAACTACCGTTTTCGGCTCTTTTGCACTAGGAAATATACGAATGTTAAATTTCGGAGCTTTTGTTTTTTAATTAAGTCTATGATGTTTGCATAACATTGTATCACTGTTAGATGATCTACATACCCAATATCAGAATTTAATCTCTAACACCATTTTCAGTATGATTTAAGAAACTCTACCTAAACTCGTACAAAAAAAAAATATAATGTAAATTTTCATAGATCTAACCGATCGCTTTATAACAATGCTGCGCTATTTGACACCTTTATTTGTGCTTTCAAAGTTGGAACTTACAAAGACCTTACTTGGTCTCACAGCAACAGTGACCTGAAAATAAAATGTCAATATTTCAACCGATTCGGTCGTTCAATAACAATAGTGTTCCATTTGGTACCTCTTTTTATTTTTGTGCTATTTAAAGTGCATTTTTTTCCAAATCCGCCACTATTTGTTCCCTCTGAGCCACTGTCTTTCTCCTCAGGTGTTTGTGCTGGCGATAAAATGAGTGCATTGCGCAGCAATATTCAAAAGGTAAGAAGCAAATACATCAACGATAAATTGAAAGAAGAAAGTTTTTATTTTCTGGCAAGGTTCGTTGGCTGGCTGACTGGCTGGCTGCTTCGTGTGTTTGCTGTTGTTGTTTTTGTGTACCCGAGAATCCATATCTTGCTATAAGACAAGATTCGATGTTCGATTCGTGCTACAATGAACTAAAAGTGGACATTTTCGGATTGTTTGTTTGTTGTTGGCTGTCGGTCTGTCTGTCTGTCCGTAAACAACACTCGGTGATAACAACGCACAAAACACGCAGCTCCTCTATGACTGCTTATTTTGTAGTTCTCACGGCTTACACGGCTGGTTGGCTAGATACAGGTAGGTTGTTATGGGTATTGAAGATACGACAGAGGAGGAAATTAAAATCATCCATCCATTGTCGTTGTTGTTGTTATTTCGTTTTGAATGTTATTACCTGTTACGCCGTAACGATGTCTTCTACTTCACGTCTCACGTTCTTCAGGGGCTTTGTAACGGGAAGATTACCACCAAAAAGGTTTACTGCGAAACGTTGCTGCCACCGTTCAGTGTTCGTTGTTGTTGTTATTATTGTAGATAGAAACTTTTTATGAGTTGCACGTGTGCAAAAATATTCCATCGAATGGCATGTAATGCCAAGGGAAGGGAAGTAAGTGTGTAATAAGTAAACTACTTTTTTCCCAAACAACTGCTGCGCAATGACAATGGAAAATTGAGATGATCATGCGGCATCATGCGAAAACATGAAGAAAACTAAAATATTGCCGAGATGTTAAATGTTGGGTTAAATAGATTTGCGGAATGATGGCGTGATTGAAATTGTTTCTGTGAGCCGATTTGTAAGAATACAATAATTTATTGCGGTTTCGTTTCTTCTTATTCCGTTAATATTTAAATTTCAATATTTGATCTGAGTCCTGATAGTTTAAAGTTTTACAATTTATCTGTCGGTATGACTTATGCCATTACAAATTCTGGACATATACGTCCCATTTTCAACAGACACACGAATAGAGGTGCATAGCTAAATCGATATAGAAGGAGGTCACAAACTTAATATACTCAATAATGATGGAAGGGCAGTGACACAACGATAGGAGTATAATCGGAATATAATCCCATTTTCAATTATGGGGACTATGCCCAGTTTTTTGGTCATAAACCCCCATAATAAAGTGGGGTTTATGTTCGCATCCAAAACGGACAGAGTCCCCATGGAGTGTATGACTGTTTGCTGTGGGGATTACGACCGCAAGAAAACAAGACTCGAGTTAAGTTTAGGGGGCTATATTCGGATTGACCTGAAATTTTTATAACAAGTAGGTATTTATACCCTACAACAATATGTGTTGGAGGTATTATAAGTTTGATTGGGCAAAAAACTATGTAACACCTCGAAATAATGGTATCCGACATAGGAAACTATATATGGATCTTCCTATCTTGGATCTTCCTATCTCGAGCTGAGTCGATCTAGCTATGTACGCCTGCCTTTCAATGTAAATTTGCAATCACGCTACAGGTCGCAGTTGTAGCCCGATCTCCACTAAATAGAAAATGGAGGTGGAGTTAGGGCCAGAAAAGAACCCTATTGTTTTTGGAGATGATTGCAAAATATCGAGGACCAAAAACCAGAATATTATTCTGATTTTGCAGTTGCTCTATAGGCCACAACTATTAACTAAACGACGCGGAAATTGTCATGGAGTTAGAGTTCGGACAATATTTAGCGCATAAAATAAACCATAACTTTTATGTCAAAGAATACGAAAAGTTGCGTTATACTGTTTACAATTTAGAACCGATCGACATTGAATATGCATGCGAAGAGAGTTAAGGACAGGGAAGTAGTCTAGCATTTTGGATGACTATTGGATTATATTTAGGTGTAAAATTGACCACAACTTTCGTGTAAAACTGTTTTGAAAATCTAACTACACGACGGAGTGCGTAAATATTGGGCAAACGCTCCGATTAAAAATCAAAGGGTAACATCTGGGCGTTCTCTATGACATCATGTCAAAAACGAAATCTTCAAAAATAAGGGCGCTTGCAACATGATGTAGTGTTGTAGGGTATCACATGGTCGGCCCCGCACGACTATAGCCTTTGCTTACTTGTTTTAACCTGATTACGGCAAAGTAATTTTTGTCGTGGGGCAAATACCCGGTTACCCGGTGCAATACAAGAAAATTGGAATTTTTGTAAGTAACTTTTTGAAAGACCCCTAAAAAGTCGAAAATGGACCAATGTGGGTTATTAAGATTCTAAGAGGATTTAGCCCTGTTGGACCCTCCGCTGCAGTCAAAACGATTTTTATAGGAAGCTAAAGTATTGCACAGATCTGTCTTTTGTCTGCAGGCAGGTCAAGTTCGAAGATGGGCTATATCGGCCCACCATATCGTATAGCCCACATATAACGGTACATCCCGATATCCGGTATTTACATGATTTTAGCCACAATTTTTAATGCAATTGTCTAAAAATTCTGCTTTTTACTTGTTTTTTTAGTTTTTTTCCACCTAGATGCATTCAATTTTATTTGCATTTTTCTTCTGATGGGCGTATGATTTTTTAATTCTAACTCTATTAAAACTATATGATGAAGTGATGAGCAAACTATGAGAATAGAAATGACAATTTTAATTAGATGTTTATTTAAAAACCTTCATAAGACAATAATGTCATGTAATATTCATATAAGGTTTCAGTGTACGTGTTATATGAAAGTGAAATAATTTAATAGCTTGAAATAATTTCGAAGCAGAGAACATTATATAATAGACCATAGTTGCGTTGGGCAATTCGATTGGAAAATGTTGCTGTAAACCCTTATATGGGTCGAAACTTGGACCTGCATAGATAATTATATACCAGAGAGATTGGTACCTAATATAAACTCCAAATACCAACATTCAGAAAATTCCTGGAATATGTGTCTAAATCGTCTTAATACCGAATATGGGGAGGTGTCGTTCTATAGGATCCCACAAATGGGAGCTATATAAACAGTTCTGTGCAAGGATGTTTCTGTGGTCGTTTTACAGTCCAATCGATTAAAGAATTAAGCCCATAGCTGATGTGGATTTCGGATTTTCGGACTACTTTTACTAATAGCTCCCCAAAACTGGTTAAAATTTTGAATATGTACAGGTCTCATAATTATTGTTTCTTGCATACTTCACATAACACAATGTTTTCACCTTCGTTAGATCTTGTGTGAATATGGATCTTGTCGGCCTATTCCTTCTGGTACCCCTTCCAAAAAGAAAAAAGCTATCTCAAAAAAAAAAAAACATATGTAGGGTAAGTGTGCCTAAGTTCGGCATGTCCCAGTAGTCGGCACTTTTTATTTTTAAGCCCAAATAAATGAAACTATTATAACTAAATGTATTTTGTTTACTTCAAATATATTGTCAAGTATCTTTGTGCACAATTTCGCTAAGAAAAGATGAATTATTCTAATAAAAATTAAATTTTTGTCTGTGAAGGTCCTCAACAATCCATATTCTTAAGAAAAGTACAATAAAGACGTCGAATCAGTTTAACTAAACAAAAATATTATATTTTAATGAATTTATTTATTATTATTATTAATTATTCTTACAAAAAAAATTGGTATGCCGACTGTTGGAAAATGCCATACCGACAATTGGCAAGTGGTGCCGACTACTGGCAAAAAAGCATTGTTTTAATAAAACTCCAAATTTATGAAATTTAATAAAAAGTTATTAAAACTTTATTTATTATTGCAAAAACTATACAAAATTTCGAATCTGAATAAACTGACTTTGTAATAATTGTTCCACTCAGAATGGTGAGCGATTAAAAACGAGAAAACCCTAAAAGTGCCGACTACTGGTACACTTACCCTATACCCTCAGCAAATGTTCGATTATTTAAATATATTTTGGCTTCTACAATGATTATTCAAATTTTTATCCTCTATGAAGTAGGTTCTGAATGAATGGGCCAATATTGTCCATTTCGTATCAGGCATAAATAAATACGATATAAATGTTGCGACGTGTCAGGTGTGGACTATATTCATTACTTCCTTTACTTTATATGAAATATGTGATAATTGTTAGAAAATGTAAAAATGTGCGTGAGGTCCCAGATATAGTCGACCAATCTAATTCAGATAAAAAATATTGGTATGGGAAAAATTACAAGAAAATCTGACATTTATATTCAATTTAATGCGAAATCATAAATTCCATATTTATCTGAGGTTGAGAGAAATATTTAGATACAGAAAGTTGTAAAGAATCGCTGACTTTTTGTCGCAAGCTAAAATATAGAAAATTGTGATCCCTTCCCAACAGATCTTGCTTTCAAAATCTTTGTGGGGGAGGTACCAGAAGAAATGGTCCGATATCTACCATCTTTATAGCAGACTTTGTGTTGATGGAAATATTGAGATGTACCAATTTTTGCAATGGAATCGGATGTTGATTTCCCGTTTTATTAGCTTAGTGGATATTAACAATTTTGAGCCTCTGTGGGGGAGAAACCAGAAGGAGTGGCCCGATATATCCCATATATACAGCAGATCCTGTATTAGTAGAAATAATGGGATGTGGGAAAATGAAGAGAACCGGATGTTTATTTCGGATTTTATAAACATTTTGGTTATTCAAAACTTTGACCCTTTGTGGAGGAGATACCAGAGGAATGGTCCGCTCTTTATAATAGATCTTGTGTTGATAGAAATATTGAGATGTACCAAGTCTGAGTGTAATCGGAAGTCTGAATGGAATCGGATGTTTATTCCAAGTTTTATGAGCATTATGAATATTCAAAATGTTGACCCTTTGTGGGGAGGTACAAAAAAGAGTTGCCCATCTCCGAACTCGATCTAAGTTAGATAATAATATTACGATATTCCAAGTTTGAACCAAATCGGATACTCCCGTCGATAGTTATTGTGCGCACCAGCCAGACAAAAGTACGGTCGGACATCGATAGATCGACTCCAAATGTCCTGAAAGGCATTTTGCCCAAAGAGATTTAGGGTCTGAAACCGTTATTTCGATGAGGCACGTTTTAGCCGTATCAAATGTTATATACACTTTTTAGCCATATGGCTGAGGGTATAAAAATTGCCTGCATGTGAATGAATGACTGTTCATCGGAATAGTTTCAAATTTCGTATTTAAAGATCCTAATGGATACTACAGCCTATGACCAACAATTATATTTGCAGGCCCACTTCTTTTTCGTATAGTCTCCATGTTACGGTTTTCATTTCAGCGGTATTTGGCGGAATTTGTTAAAAAATTTTCAAGTTCCTTGCAAACAGTGGAGGTCATCATCATGACATGTGGTACAAAAATTATGTTTTGAAAGTAGTGTTGATAAAAGTATTTGTTTTTGGAAATGGGTACTAAATGACACTAAATTCGTTAAAATTTGGTTTTGTTTGAACCGATTGATCGGGGCATTTAAAATGCTGGTGTTGGCTTGTCTTCGGGTGGGTAGGGTTAACTTAAAGAGTTGGATTTGAAATGCCTTCAGCAAGCGTACAAAAGGTGCTAATTTGAGTGAACAGATACAGCTAAAAATCTGAAATTGGGATTAGAATCACTGTTAGTGTGTAGGGTTGAGATCTGGAGGTGGTTTTGGAAATACGTACTAAAAAGTACTTAATGGTACTAATTT
Organism: Musca domestica; assembly: GCF_030504385.1. NCBI lineage: Eukaryota > Metazoa > Arthropoda > Insecta > Diptera > Muscidae > Musca > Musca domestica. The sequence goes on along the minus strand of NW_026712318.1, from coordinate 1,950,918 downwards.
TGGTATTAAAGTAAGGAATTGAGTTGTGCGGACTTATTGATACATGGCGGGCGATTGAGAATTGCTTACTAATAATTACGAAAAGTACTATATAGTATTAAATTTTTGTATTTGGGGAAGTAATAAAGCTCGAAATCTGAAATTTGAGGTGAGAGACCTTGATGTTGTGTAGGATACGCCAATTAAAGGATTCTTCCACTAAATGTACCAAAATTACTAAAATACACCTAATGTGGTACCATTTGGAATTTTGTGAATAGATAGAGGTAAAATCATGAGATTGGGTATGAGAATCAATTCTTGGAAATAGAGTTGATGTAAGGAGGTGGTTTTGGAAGTGTAAAAGTGGTTGTTGGTTTGTGATGAAGATGTAGTTTTTGGAAATGTGGCTTACAAGTCCACGAAAAGTACTAAATATTACTATATTTGGTACAATTCTAAAATTTGGTATTACGATTGCTGTTCATGTGTAGTTCTGATATTTGGATATGGTTTCGGAAATGTGCACTACAATTACACGAAAAGTTCGCAATGGTACTAAATTGGGTATTGGATGCAGGCCTAGAGCTGAAATTCGAAAAATTTGATGTTAAGGTCTGACAGCCTATACTTCCTTGCTGATATGTTTTGTTTGATTTTGTGAACAATACAATATTCAAGCCAATTTAATAACCCTTTCGTACTCACATATATACAAACACTCATACATATAAATAAACGCAAATGGTGAGATGCCTTTTGTATTTGTTTAGCAACAGCTAAATCGCTTAATACCAAATATGAAAAATATAAAGCAACAAAAACACGATAAAACCAACGACAACAATTGCCCATAATACGGCACTAATTGTTTTTAGACACCTGTAAAATAAAAACAAAAATGGTTAACGACAACAACAACCACAAGTCATAATAAATGCTTTTTTTTTTTGCTGGTGTTTTCTCGCTGCAGTTACTGTTGACTGCACGCGGTGCAAAATAAAGATCTGTCGCCATCATCTCTATCTGTATCTCGCCATTGCTAATCGCCGGCAGTTGTTGTTGGTGCTGTTGTTCGCACTGAAATCGCATATTAACCTCATCCGCATCAGCATCGTAGTAGCCATCGTCGTCGACGACGTCTTGAATGTCTAAACTCAGAATGACATTAAAGCTTAGGCTACGCTAGCTTTATTTGTTATATCTCCATATATTTAAATGTAATTGTTGGCTGTTGTTGTTGTATTTTTCCGTTTTTTTTTTGTTGTTAGCTTTGAAATTAGTGTCCGAGTGTTGTCTGAAGATAACAATCAGCTGTTGCACACAGTAGCGAGTCACCATGCCGAGATGTGGTAGGTAATTCAAATGAGATGTTTGGTTATCAGGACTCTTGGATCTAAAGTCGATTTATCGCGTCATGTGGTTATTGTGTTTTTTTTCAGACTTCATAAACATCGGAATTAGGGAGGCTCCAACGGGTTAGAACTCAAAATAGGTTATTTTGCAAATATTTTCGAAAAATAAAATATTTGATGTAGTTGTCCCTAAGATTGTCAGTTATTGGGACCAAGGGTACCCTGTATTTATATTTTCTAGTGCATCCTTAAAAACTATAATCCTTACCAATTTATTGGTTAAATTCCGCGAGGCCCTTTAATATTAGATACAATAGCCATTTATTAATTGCATTAATTAAGGGCATAATGTCTCTGTAAAACCAGGCAAAATATTTGTTCTAAACATGAACCTTGTAAACATACTCTCGTACATACACATATATCTCCGATAATCTTTAGCCTTGTAATCCTGTTCGTATTTGTCATACAAATATGCTGTCAAGTGAATATTTTCAATTATTTAATATTTCTTTGTGTTCAGTTTTTTCTTAAACCTGTGATCGAAATCGATTAAAGATACAGCGTGTTCATGTTAATTAAATGTCTTTATCAGCTGACAGATATTAACTGAATTGAAACATAAACGGTGGGTTTATGTCAGGTTGCAGAAAATTGATATATTATGGAATTCCGAGAATAGAAGACAAAATCGAAGTCTGAAAGTTTACATGGGAAACTAACTGAAATAGAGGGTGCAAATTCCCCCCTCTTCAATACTTTTGGACATTTCTGCCTTTGGATTCCTCGGAAGCCGTGCATTTTAGATATACAGTGTCTTTGACAACATTGTAGCTAAAAATACGAGGAATATTTTGGTTAAAAATGTTAACCCTAAAATTATTCAAGAAATGGATCTTTTTGGACCTTTTGTTTGGAAATATCGTTAAAAACTTACTTAAAACAGGATCCTAGCAAGCCAAAATATTCCACAAAATTATGTGCCATAAAATTGTAAGAAAGGTTCTGGAAGAATTCAAAACTCTAGATCTTACATAAACGCCAGGATCTCATATATATTTAAAACACATTTTAGGGTTAAAGCCGTACTTTTTGTGATTTTATGCAAACATTTCCAATAAAACATTATTTTAGAAGGATGACGCCAAAAACAAAAAAAAATATTCTTCATCTAATTTCGATACATTCACAAAAAAAAATAAATAAATTTGTATTTGGACCAAATCCGTGATGTTCTGGTCCTCGATCTAGAAATGTCCGTCCGTCTGTTTGGCTGTCTGTGGCACCCGATAACTCTCGAAGGGAGTATCCGATTTTGTCCAAGCTTGGTACATCGTAATATTTTTGTCAAACTTAGATCGAGTTTGGTGATGGGCAATATCGGTCTCCTCCTTATGGTACTTCCCCCACAAATGAACAAAATTTTACGTTAATCAGATTTTGCTCCAACTGATATTTGGGTCAGTTCTCGATCAGGTGCAAAAATGGATAATATGGGTCCACTCCATCGAGTGCTTTCCCAACAAAGGGTCAAAATTTTGAATATTTATAACTCTTAAAAAATGTGATGTAAGAATCTGATTGTCTTAAAATTTCATACATCCGGATAATTTTATAAATCCAAGGTCTGGTGTAGCTCCCCCCCAAAAGGTCGAAATTTTAAAAAATCTGTACTATCTGCACAGAAAGAGAAACGATAATGCGATTTTGATCCATCTTTTCAAAACCTTATATTTGCATCAGGTCTAGGTCAGGTGCAAAAAATGGATATTATCGGTCCACTCCATTAGGTACCTCCCCCACAAAGAGTCAAAATTTTGAAATGTGATGTAAGAGTCCGATTGTCTTCATATTTCACACACCCAATATTCTTATTTACCAAGGTCTGATGTTAAGATGGAATATATCGGTCTACTTCTTCTGGTAACTGCTCCACAAAATGTCGAAATTTTCAAAAAATATACTATCTGTACAGAAAGAGAAACGATAACCCTATTTTGCTCCAACTTTGCAAATCCTAATATTTGCCTCAGTTCTAGGTCAGGTGTAAAAATTGATAATATCGGTCCACTCCATCAGCTGCCTCCCCCACAAAGGTTCAAATTTTTGAATAATTATAACTCTTACAAAACGCGATTGTCTTTAAATTACTCACATCCCAATATTTTTATGATCCCAAGATTTGGTGTTAAGATGGCATATATCGGTCCACTCCTTCGAAGTTAACATCCGATTCCATTTAGACTTGGCACATCGGAATATTTTTATCAACACAGGATCTGTTATAAAAACGGTAGAGATAAGACCATTCCTTCTGGTACCTCCGCCACAAAAGTTTTGAATAATCAAAAAATCCGAAAAAAAGCATCAAGTTTTCTTTATATTTCACACAACCCATTATTTCTACTAACTCAAGATCTGTGAAGGAAGTTACCAACTTGTTACCAAGTTACCCCATATTTACATCGTTTTTATTTATTTTTATTTTATTCCCTCAGAACCCACTCCATAGAGGATCAACAGTTTGAATAATCATAACAGAAGTCAAAACATATTTAAGTAATCGGACAATGGCTGAGGGTATTAGTCTGTCGGCAGAACCGATTGATACCTTTTAACTTGTTTTTATAAAAATTACATTTGAAATTCATGTAAAATTATGTGCTTGCTTTTTTAGCTTTTAATTTAACACGTATCCACTACGAGTCAAAATCTCCCTTTTTTGGGAAAGTTTCATGGGAAGAAAAGTTCGAGATCGAATTTCATTGTGAGTTTTGGAACACAATAAATATGTATCATAAAAAATAACATACATTTTTTTTAAATGGTGTCTTCGTAATTCCGCTAGTAACTCATCGTAATAATAATTTTACACTACACAAGTATATATATCCTTGATCAGCGCAAAATTCAAGAGACGATTTACCCCTGTCCGATTGTCCGTCTGTTGTAATCACGCTAGAGTCAAAACGAATTTAGATAGGAAGCTAAAATTTTGCACAGATCAATCTTTTGTCAACAGGCAGATCAAATTCGAAGAGTGGCTACATCGGTCCTCGATATCGTATAGCCCCCATATAACGGTACACCCCCCCCCCCCTTATTCGGTGTTTCAATGATTTTAGCCACATTTTCAATAGAATTGTCCTTTCTGAGAACCCTACTCCCCGGGAAGAGAATTTTCTATATAAGCCCGCGACATCGTGTAGCCCCCATATAACGGTATCCCCCTGATATTCGGTAATCTAATGATTTTTTACACATTTTTTCAATGAAATTGTCTACATATTATCACAAGGAGCTCTTTTTGAGTATGTTACCTCCCCGGAAAGAAATTTGTCTATAAAGACCCGCGTATAGACCCCCCCCTCTACTTCCCAAGACTGATGCAAAACCACGTTTTTGTATAGCCCCATATAACGGGTTTCCTTTGAGCGTTATTTTTCAACTGAATTTTTTGAAATCTTTTCAATTCCCTTTAAAATTGTGGAGGGTATTAAAAGTTCGGCCCGGCCGAAGATAGCTGATTTTATACATGTTTAGCTTTACTTTCATAATCTACTGGATTGAATATTGATATTGAAAAAAAATAATTTTGTCGCAGAGTGTAATAGGAATAGCTGAAATTAAGTGCTGCGGGTCGTATGACAAATAGCAAATCAATAAGGAACAATGTGGCGAATGAGTATTATATTTGTTCAAGAAGTTTTTTACATGACTATATAAGGCAAGAAAGATAGATATACGCATTTTTTTTTTTTTTGAAATAAGAATTTCAAATATTCTTTGAAAAACTTAGCGAATCCCTGTATTTTTGTCAGTGTTATGTTAATTGCGAAAATAGACCATATCAGCCTAATACTAGATCTGGTGTAAAGATGGGCCAACATTTTGTATAACTATTAAACTTGTAAAACGTGAAATGAGCATCCAATTCTGTTCCACGGATGGCAAATACAGGGTGAGATAAAAAACTGCAACAAAGTCAAATGCCATCATTTTTACATTAGTTTTATTGAACGAAAGCAAAACATGTCGGAAATAGCATCAAATTTAAAAGTAAGTTTAGATTTGTTCAAACTGGTCACTTTTGTCACGAATTATGGCCTTCAAACGGCCAATGAAACCGTCACACACTGCCCGAATGTTGCTCTGCGTTATTTTGGCACATTCCCGGCGAAGCGCTTGCTTGAGGTGATCGACACTTTGGGATTTTTTAGTGCCAGACACAATAGTCCAACGGATTGGAACCCGGAGATTTTGGTAGCCATTGTGCGCTGGAAATGAAGTGAGGAACCTAATTTTGTAACCATTCTTGGGTGGCGATGTGCTGAGTCCTGTTGGAATGTCCAAGGTCTGCGGCCAAAATGTTTGCATACCCAAGGCTTTAATACAAACTCCAGAATATTTTCGTGATAATATTCGGCATTTATTCTGATGCCACGGTCGATTAATACGAGGGGAGAGCGACCATCGACTGTTATGGCGGCCCACACCATCACCATGGACGGCGCTTGAGTTCTAATGGCCAACCTAAGTTGCAATTTTTAGCTGACCTCTCTGGCAAGTAAACACGATCATTTGGTTTGTTTACAAACTGCTGGAAAACGAATATTTTCTCATCGGAGAAAACCAAATTCGACAGTTTGTCACTTTTGGCCAAGTGAAGGAACTCTTTAGCTCTTTTGAGTCTATTTTCGTTCAGTTGCAGTGTAAGTTCTTGCACTTTTTGGAATTTCAATGCCTTTACCCCGAGCTCATTTTTCAGTATTTTCCGAATAGAATATTATGATATGTTCAGCTCACGAGCCATTTTTCGGTCCCTGTGACGCGGGTTTCATCGAAGAAAACCAAATCACCACTTTCGGCCAAGCGAAGCAACTCTTTTGCTCTTTTGAGTCTATTTTCTTTCTGTTGCGGTGTAAGTTCTCGCATTTTTTGGAATTTCAGTGACTTTACCCCTAGCTCATTTTTCAATATTTGCCGAATGGAATATTGCGATATGTTCAGCTCACGAGCCATTTTTCGGCCACTGCGACGCGGGTTTCAATCAAGTCGCTTCTTTACCTTTTGAACCATTTCTGCTGATGTTGCTGTTTTCTTTCGCCCACTTCCTTGGCGTCGGGCTATGCTACCAGTATCACGGTAACGAGCGATGTTACGAGACACAAAACATTGATTCACATTTAAATGCCAAATATAAAGAATTTACACTATCACGCATAAATTCAATCACGAATAACTTTTTTTCTGGACAATTCTCACCAAAATGCTTTTGTACGCTTGTAAACAATCTAGTGAGCTGTCACTGGAATAATTTTAACAGCTGTCGGACGAGTGGCTTGGAAATGACAGCAGCCCGAAGTTGGTTGCAGTTTTTGCATCTCACCCTGTAATATTAGCTTTCTAGTCTTTTTAACTGAAAAGACATTTGCCATTATTTTACATATCTCTCTATTTATAGTCTAATGGTGTAAAATATCGACTTTATATTTTTCATGGTTTTCCATTTTCGTACTCGAAGCACGTTTCTCTTCTTATGTCACATCTTGATTTTTCCCAAAATAAAAACAAAAATAACAAATGTCTATTTGTTCACAACACGAATTTGAATACTTTAAATTTGAATAACAATAATCACAATAATGATAATAGAAATAGAAATAATAATACGACATTATAACTAAGTGGTTTGGTGTTCGTCGTCGTCGTCGTCGACCATTGTATGAGTTGTATTTACAACATGTACTACTAATAATAATGCATGTGAAACCGAAATTCTACAAAAAATTGAAAATGAATAATATAAACTGAAATTTGCAGGGAAAACAGAGAGGAAAAAACTCCAAATTCGGCTGGCGGTAGTCAATGAGTGAGAGAGTGAGTGAGTGAATCAAGATATTTGTTGGCTGAATTTTTTTCCTAGTCAACAATTCCATTGTTTTCGGGAAATACTTGCCTATGGGTTTGAAGATAAAAAAAAATATGTTTGGCAAAATTTTCTCACTAATGATCAATTGCGGCAAAAACAAAACCAACAACGGCAATAATATGCATCAGATCGACATCAGACAACCAGACAGGCATTAAAATGTTTTTTTTTTTTTTTGTTTCGGTCTCTCGACAACGTGTCTGGTATGTGTTGTCGAAATTTTGAAATTCTCTTTTGGAAAAATGTGACTTTTTCTCCTGTTTTTTTTTTTTTTTTTTTTTTTTTGTTTTGTTTGTTCCTGGGTTTCGTCAATGGCTTCTATTGTTTTGGCTTCTGCAGATTTCCATTCCTTCTATTCAAATGTCAATTTATTGTTTTGTTTTAAAGGTGCGGATTTGTGAATATTTTTCTCCTGTTTCTGTTTTGCCGTGGATTGCAGGGAAATCGTGTGCCTTTGGCTGGTGGGGTGGGGTAAGAAGGGTGGTTGTTTTGACCAAATATATTTCGATTTTCTGAAGTTGTCATAATTCTGTTTTTGTTTTGTTTATCCATTGTTTTACATTATAATGACACTCAATTAGTTTTATTGCTTGTTCATAGTAATTGGATAATTTTCGGTGGGAATTATTTCTAAATTGTATTCTAAGTTGGTAATGGTGGATTGTGGAGTAGGCAATGTGTGGGAAATGTCAATTAAAATAGATTTTAATGAGCTTTAAGGGTTGGTCGGAAAATGAAACGAATTATTTCAAAGAATTGTTTCCTCAGATATAAGAGAGCATCTTTGAAACAGGCATTCTTGTAAGGACTATCACAGCCATAGGCGTGGATTTTTTAAATTATATTTTTGCAAGGACTATTACAGCCATAGGCGTGGATTTTTTAAATTATATTTTTGCAAGGACTATTACAGCCATAGGCGTGGATCTTTTAAATTATATTTTTCAAGGACTAGCACAACCATAAGCGTGGATTTTTTAAATTATATTTTTCAAGGACTATCACAGCCATAGGCGTGGATTTTTTTAATTATATTTTTCAAGGACTATCACAGCCATAGGCGTGGATTTTTTTAATTATATTTTTCAAGGACTATCACAGCCATAGGCGTGGATTTTTTAAATTATATTTCTCAAGGACTATCACAGCCATAGGCGTGGATTTTTTAAATTATATTTTTCAAGGACTATCACAGCCATAGGCGTGGATTTTAAAATTATATTTTTCAAGGACTATCACCGCCATAGGCGTGGATTTTTAAATTATACTTTTCAAGGACTATAACAGCCATAGGCGTGGATTTTTTAAATTATATTTTTCAAGGACTATCACAGCCATAGGCGTGGATTTTTTAAATTATATTTTTCAAGGACTATCACAGCCATAGGCGTGGATTTTTTAAATTATATTTTTCAAGGACAATCACAGCCATAAGCGTAAATTTTTTTAAATAAATTTTTTAAGGACTATCACAGCCATAGGCGTGGATTTTTTAAATTATATTTTTTAAGGACTATCACAGCTATAGGCGTGGATTATTTAAATTATATTTTTCAAGGACTATCACAGCCATAGGCGTGGATTTTTTAAATTATATTTTTCAAGGACTATCACAGCCATAGGCGTGGATTTTTTAAATTATATTTTTCAAGGACTATCACAGCCATAGGCGTGGATTTTTTAAATTATATTTTTCAAGGACTATCACAGCCATAGGCGTGGATTTTTTAAATTATATTTTTCAAGGACTATCACAGCCATAGGCGTGGATTTTTTAAATTATATTTTTCAAGGACTATCACAGCCATAGGCGAGGATTTTTTAAATTATATTTTTCAAGGACTATCACAGCCATAGGCGTGGATTTTTAAATTATATTTTTCAAGGACTATCACAGCCATAGGCGTGGATTTTTAAATTATATTTTTCAAGGACTATCACAGCCATAGGCGTGGATTTTTTTAATTATATTTTTCAAGGACTATCACAGCCATAGGCGTGGATTTTTTAAATTATATTTCTCAAGGACTATCACAGCCATAGGCGTGGATTTTTTAAATTATATTTCTCAAGGACTATCACAGCCATAGGCGTGGATTTTTTAAATTATATTTTTCAAGGACTATCACAGCCATAGGCGTGGATTTTAAAATTATATTTTTCAAGGACTATCACCGCCATAGGCGTGGATTTTTAAATTATACTTTTCAAGGACTATAACAGCCATAGGCGTGGATTTTTTAAATTATATTTTTCAAGGACTATCACAGCCATAGGCGTGGATTTTTTAAATTATATTTTTCAAGGACTATCACAGCCATAGGCGTGGATTTTTTAAATTATATTTTTCAAGGACTATCACAGCCATAGGCGTGGATTTTTTAAATTATATTTTTCAAGGACAATCACAGCCATAAGCGTGAATTTTTTTAATTAAATTTTTTAAGGACTATCACAGCCATAGGCGTGGATTTTTTAAATTATATTTTTTAAGGACTATCACAGCCATAGGCGTGGATTATTTAAATTATATTTTTCAAGGACTATCACAGCCATAGGCGTGGATTTTTTAAATTATATTTTTCAAGGACTATCACAGCCATAGGCGTGGATTTTTTAAATTATATTTTTCAAGGACTATCACAGCCATAGGCGTGGATTTTTTAAATTATATTTTTCAAGGACTATCACAGCCATAGGCGTGGATTTTTTAAATTATATTTTTCAAGGACTATCACAGCCATAGGCGTGGATTTTTTAAATTATACTTTTCAAGGACTATTAGGGCCATAGGCGTGAATTTTTTAAATTATATTTTTCAAGGACTATCACAGCCATAGGCGTGGATTTTTAAATTATATTTTTCAAGGACTATCACAGCCATAGGCGTGGATTTTTTAAATTATATTTTTCAAGGACTATCACAGCCATAGGCGTGGATTTTTTAAATTATATTTTTCAAGGACTATCACAGCCATAGGCGTGGATTTTTAAATTATATTTTTCAAGGACTATCACAGCCATAGGCGTGGATTTTTTAAATTATATTTTTCAAGGACTATCACAGCCATAGGCGTGGATTTTTAAATTATATTTTTCAAGGACTATCACAGCCATAGGCGTGGATTTTTTAAATTATATTTTTCAAGGACTATCACAGCCATAGGCGTGGATTTTTAAATTATATTTTTCAAGGACTATCACAGCCATAGGCGTGGATTTTTTAAATTATATTTTTCAAGGACTATCACAGCCATAGGCGTGGATTTTTAAATTATATTTTTCAAGGACTATTAGGTCCATAGGCGCGGATTTTTTAAATTATATTTTTCAAGGACTATCACAGCCATAGGCGTGGATTTTTTAAATTATATTTTTCAAGGACTATCACAGCCATAGGCGTGGATTTTTTAAATTATATTTTTCAAGGACTATCACAGCCATAGGCGTGGATTTTTAAATTATATTTTTCAAGGACTATTAGGTCCATAGGCGCGGATTTTTTAAAATATATTTTTCAAGGACTATCACAGCCATAAGTGTGGAGTTTTTAAATTATATTTTTCAAGGACTATCACAGCCATAAGTGTGGAGTTTTTAAATTATATTTTTCAAGGACTATCACAGCCATAAGCGTGGATTTTTAAGCAATTTTTTCAGGGACTACTTGAACGACAACGATAAAATTTTCCTTAGATTATCTTCTTTGATTTTTGGAGACTTTTCAAAAAGTTTTCTCATTTTCTTCTCCCCTGAAAAAATAAATTATATCAGGTGCATGGTTTCCATTCTTCGATTCATAACAAATTTACAATCCAAATGTTAATTTCAAAATTATCAAACAACACATATTCATAACAAAATGAAACACATGCTATTAATTTGGACATTCATCCGTGCAATTCAAATGAAAAACAAAAAATAAAAAAAACAATTTGAAATGAAACAAATTCAAAACTAAACACTCGCCAGCTCATTTCCATTGCGAGTGCGGTATGAATGAATGGACTAGCCAACGAAACGGCACAGTCAATTCAATTGAACACCAACAGATTGCTGTGAAGTGTACAAAAACAAGTACAACAACAACAATTATAGGCATCCGCAAGCGGTTATAAGCGATTATATTACCAACAAAGTATCTATTTTATCTAAAGCGTCGGTGTTTTACAGGTGCGTTTGCAGGTGTTTCCCCATTGCTGCAAACATTGCCATTAAAAATAACAGCGGCGGCAGCAATAGCAGTCGCTGTCGCTATGCAAAAGTAAAACAACTACAACAACAAACGCAACCCCACTTTCTGTTCGGAACATTTGTTAGACGTAGCTATCGGTTAGTTGTTGCCAACAACAAGAGCAGTCGCAGCATTGTTTTGTAGTGCATGGATACTTTTTAGCAAATGTTAGCTAGTTAAACACGGCACGGCGGGCTAGCCAGCCAGCCAACCAAACGCCACCACTACTGCCACGAAATTTAATGCCCCAGCACATGGCCATGGTAAGTAACCAGGCACAGCCAAACACATGGTGGCACTGCCTGGCGCATAACATGGGCGCATACATCCAGTTGATTCAATTCAGTTGCCATTGCTAGTTGCATACTTACAACCCAGTGCAATGACGACAGTTATGTTAAGCATTACATCTGAAGTGGTGTGTGAGAGAGAAAGAGAGAGAGGGGGAGATAGAGAGAACGCGGGCAACTTCAAGTAGTGTTACACAAATTACCAAACTGTTAATAGATTGGTAAATGCTAAAAGGAACCCAGTCAAATATTTTGTTGTTATCGTTCCAAGGACTACAACTTTTTCCCAGGATATCAGAAACAGAAGCGTGGATTTTCCAACAACATTTCTCAAGGGATATCAGGGCCATAGGCCTAGATTTTTTAACAAAAATGTTGTAGGACTATCAGAGAATAAGCGTGTTTTTTTTAAATTTCAAGGACTATCAGAGCTTTGTATCAATTTTTTAAGGACTTCCAGGCCATATGTAGATGTTTCTAAGCTGATTTTTTAAAGACTATCCGAGACATAAGTCTGGAATTGTTTAGCTGATTTTTTAAGGACTATCAGAGCAATAACCTGAATTTTCAAAGAATATCTGAGCCAATAGCGTGGACTTATTAGCAGATTTTTTTTAAGGACTGTCAGAGCCATTAGCGTGGGTTTTTTAAGTAATTTTTGCAAGGACTATCAAAGTCATAAGCGTGGGATTTTTAAGCAGATTTTTCAAATCAAGCGTGGATCTTTTAAATAATATTTTTCAAGAACTATCAGGGCCATAAGCGTGGATTTTTTAAATAACACTTTTCAAGAACTATCAGGGCCATAAGCGTGGATTTTTTAAATAACACTTTTCAAGAACTATCAGGGCCATAAGCGTGGATTTTTTAAATAACACTTTTCAAGAACTATCAGGGCCATAAGCGTGGATTTTTTAAATAACACTTTTCAAGAACTATCAGGGCCATAAGCGTGGATTTTTTAAATAACACTTTTCAAGAACTATCAGGGCCATAAGCGTGGATTTTTTAAATAACACTTTTCAAGAACTATCAGGGCCATAAGCGTGGATTTTTTAAATAACACTTTTCAAGAACTATCAGGGCCATAAGCGTGGATTTTTTAAATAACACTTTTCAAGAACTATCAGGGCCATAAGCGTGGATTTTTTAAATAACACTTTTCAAGAACTATCAGGGCCATAAGCGTGGTATTTTTAAGCAGATTTTTCAAGGACAATCAAAGCCCTAAGCGTGGATTTTTTAACAAAAATGTTCAAGGATCATCAAAGTCCTAAGCGTGGATTTTTTAACAAAAATGTTCAAGGACCATCAAAGTCCTAAGCGTGGATTTTTTAACAAAAATGTTCAAGGACCATCAAAGTCCTAAGCGTGGATTTTTTAACAAAAATGTTCAAGGACCATCAAAATCCTAAGCGTGGATTTTTTAACAAAAATGTTCAAGGACCATCAAAATCCTAAGCGTGGATTTTTTAACAAAAATGTTCAAAAACTATCAGATCTATAAACGTGGTTTATTAAATAAAATATTTTAAGGATCATCTGATCTATAAACGTGGACCATCAGATCTATAAACGTGATTTATTAAATAAAATATTTCAAGGACCATCAGATCTATAAACGTGATTTATTAAATAAAATATTTCAAGGACTGTCAGGGCCATATGGGTAAGTTTTTTGTAGAACATTTTTCAAGGAGTATCAGGACCATAAGCGTGGAATTTTTAAACAACATATTTCAAGGAGTATCAGGAACATAAGCGTGGAATTTTTAAACTACATATTTCAAGGACTATTACTGCCATATATTGATGTTTCAATAACATTTTTCAAGGACCATCACAGCCATAAGCCTGGATTTTTAAATAACATTTTTCAAATACTGTCAGAGCCGTCAGAGTGAGTTTTTCTAACATATTTATGAGAGGACAATAAGAGTAATAAACAGGAGTTTTATAACTATTTATTCAAGGACTTTTAGAGCTATAAGCAAGGATTTTTAAAAATAAATATATGCCTAAGGCTAGAATTTCTAAATTTTGCACGAGGGCGAATCTTGAACGCAGACCTTGGACATTCCAACATGACTCAGCACCATCGCACCCAGCCTGCGCCACCCAAGAATGGTTACAAAATGAGGTTCCTCGTTTCATTTCCAGCGCACAATGGCCACCAAAATCTCCGGATACCAATCCGTTGGACTATTGTGTCTGGAGTATTTTGGAAAGCAAGGTTGGCACTAAAAAATACTAAAGTGTCGATCACCTTGCTTCGCCGCGAATAGGCCAAAATAGCGCAGATCAGCATTCGGCAGCGTGTGACGGTTTCATTGGCGGTTTGAAGGCCATAATTCGTAAGTATTAATAATTATTCTAAAATTTGATGCCACTTTCGACATTTCTTGCTTTCATTCAAAACAATTTTTAATTTAAAAATTATGGCGTTTGTTGCAGTTTTTTTACCTCACCCTGTATGTTTGTCATCAACACCGCTTTATATACTTCCCTTCTACAATTACAAAGCATAGAAACAAAAATGTATACTTACTCCATTCAAAATTGTTCGCTGGGTTATCATATTCTCATATCCACCATAATTTACTGAGAAACTTCATAAAAATAAACCAACTGCCTATGTCAGCTGAAAATAAAAATATTTTTTTTCTGTAATTATTTATAGAAATGTTTCATGTGCTCTAGCATTCGTAACAAATAATGGTGTGAAAATTATAATTAAGTATTTAATATTTTATGTATGGCTACGGTTGCAACGTTCAAATCTCAGCAACTTGTATGACTGTGTGTGAGATGTGTGCGTCTACACCCCACTCGGTTGTTCTCAAAAGAACTGGATACGAAAACATTGTTTCCGTTTTGTATGACTATGTGGCCGTGCAACCGGCTGAAATGTTGACTAGCTGACTGACTGACGGCCTGCATGTCTGCCTGACTAACTCGAAATAAAACAATAGATCATTTTTTCCGTTTATTTAATTGTGTGACTCTATGAATGAACCCGAGAGAATGCTGCCACACCTCCAGAAAAACGATTGCAAAACCTGAGGATTGATTGCCAGGTTGGCCAAATGTTATTGTGGCTGGTTGGCTGACGGGCTGGCTGCAATGAATATGTTGGTCCAAACTGTCAGCCAAGCTGTTGCAAATGTCAGTTTGACAATTATAACATCATGCAAGAACTTTTCAACACAGCTGTTTCGCGAAATTGGCAATTCTACGGGGAAATCGATTTGTTGTTGGAACTAATTTTTAAATTAGCTGCGATTTATTTTTTTTTTGTTGGTCTAATATGTCTGAATTATCAGTCTGAATTGAAGTGAAAGAAAACTAAGTTGCGAGATACCAGTCAGTTAGACGGAAGATATGTATTTTATTGTCAATTTATGAACCTGACATAGGTGTATTTGCCATACTGCGATGTATAAAATATGCACTACTTCGCATGCTATGAGTTAAAAAATCAAGTAAAATATTATCAGTCGGTTTTGCCGACATATTTATATCCCCAGCCTTAAGTTATGATTATGACTCTTTATGGGGGATTATGGTTATTGAATGAAAGCAATAGGAAATAGTGTCAAATTTCAGAATAAGTTTAGATTTGTTTGAATTGGTCACCTTTGGCACGAATTATGGCCTTCAAACGGCCAATGAAACCTTTACACACTGTCCGAATGTTGCTCTGCGGTATTTTGGTCGATTCCCGGCGAAGCGCTTGCTTGAGGTGACACTTTGGTATTTTTTAGCGTCAACCTTGCTTTCCAAAATACTCCAGACACAATAGTCCAACGGATTGGTATCCGGAGTTTTTGATGGCCATTGTGAGCTGGAAATAAAGCGAGGAACCTCATTCTGTTACCATTCTTGGGTGGCGCTTGCTGAGTGCGATGGTGCTGAGTCCTGTTGGAATGTCCAAGGTCTGTGTCCAAAATTTTTGCGTGACCAAGGCTTTAACACACCCTTCAGAATATTTTCGCGATAATATTCGGTATTTATTCTGATGGCAAGGTCGATTAATACGAGCGGAGAGCGACCATCGGCTGTCATGGCGGTCCACACCATCACCATGGCCGGCGCTTGAGTTCTGGTGGCCAACCGAAGGTGTACATTTTCATCTGGCCTCTTTGGCAAGTATACACTATCATTTTGTTTGTTTACAAACTGCTGGACACCGCAGTTGACTAAGTTCGGCCAAGCGATGCAACGTTTTAGTTTTTTTGAGTCTATTTTCTTCCTGTTGCAGTGCAAGTCCTTGCACTTTTTGGAATTTAAATGGCTTTACCCCGAGCTCATATTTCATTATGTGCCGAATAGGATATTACCCTTATGGTGAGGCACCAGAAGGGGTTGGCAGATATACATCATCTACTCAACAGATCTTGGATCTTGGATGTGTGAAATTTAAAGAAAGTTGGATGCTTATCCCGCTTTTTTTTTGAATATTTTGTTTTTCAGAAATCTTGAACCCTATGTGGGGGAATAACCTGAAGAAATGGTCCGATCTGTACCAACTTTATAACAGATCTTGTGTTGATGGAAATATTAAGATGTGCCGAGTCTGAATGGAATCGGATACTAATTTCGGGTTTTATGAGCTTAATGGTTATTCAAATTTTTGACCCGTTGTAGGGGAGGTACCGGAATAATTGGACCGATATATTCCATCTTCACTGCAGATCTTGTGTAAGTAGAAAAAAATGGGAAGCGTGAAATGTAAAGAGAAGTGGATGCTTATTTCGGATTGTATAATCGTTTTGGTTTTTCAAAACTTTGGCCCTTTGTGCGGGAGATGCCAGAAGGAATGGTCCGATCACTACCATATTTAAAAGAGATCTTGTGTTAATAGAAATATTGAGATTTGCCAAGTCTATATGGAATCGAATCTAATTTCGCGTTTTATGAGCTTCATGGGTATCCACAATTTTGACCCGTTGTAGAGGAGGTACCAAGAGGAGTGGACCGATATATCCTACATTCACACCAGATCTTGCATTAATAAACATATTGGAATGTTTGAAACATCGGACTCTCACATCACATTTTATAAAAGTTATAATTATTTAAAATTTTGACTCTTTGTGAGGGAGGTACTTGATGGATTAGGCCATTTTCGTACCTGGCCTAGCGCTGATATTGATATTACGATTTGCAGTTTAAACAAAAACGAATAATCCTTTCTCTGACTATGAGGCAAATTATTTTCTTTGGAAATCGTTGACCTTTTGTGGAGAAGGTACCAGAAGGAGTGCACAAAGGTTGCCCATTTCCGAACCCGGTGTAAGTTTGATAATAATAATACGATGTGCCAAGTTTGGGCCAAATCGAGAGTTGTTGTGCGCCCCAGTTAGATAGACAGATGGACAGGCACCCCTAGATCAACTTCAAATGTCCTGGTTCAATGAGACCTAGGGTCTAAAACCGTTATTTCGATGAGGTACATTTTGGCCGTGTTCAATGATATACATGTACTCTATGAAGCCATTTGACAGAGGGTATAATTATTACGAAGCAAAAAGTTGGAGCCAATGCAGAAACTCCCTTCATCTCCTTCCTATCGCCAAGTATTCTAAAATTTTAACACATCTTATTGGAGGTATTCCCTTAAGGCCTCTATTTTGGCACATTTTAGCTCTTTTATTTCCCAGAGACCCATTATTACGACGCAAAAGGTTGGAGCCAATGCAGAGTCTTTCTTCATCTCCTTTCTATCGCCAAATATTCTAATATTTTAACACATCTTATTAGAGCTATTCCCTTAAGGCCTCTATTTTAGTTCTTTTATTTCCCAGAGACCCACACACATGTGCAAACCTCTAATAACAATTGCCCAGCTAAAGACATAACTAATCATTGACGGAACAGCACTTGAAAACGAAAACAATTAAATTGTAAGTCACACACACATGAACACACCCGCTGATATCTCTCTCCCTCTCTCAAATTAAGACAATTGCAATAAAAGAAGCAAATAATTTGACAATGACATGAAACGAAATAAACCGCACCGCAAAGGTCGCATCGAGTCAAAATGCATTTAGTATTGAAACACAAACAATCTCACACGAAGAAAGGACACCCCTCCCCCCTCTCTAAGCGTGAAGTTCATCAGAATGGATTTAGGGTCAACAAGAGTAATGTGTTTCTTTTGTGTGTGTGTGTGTTGTTTTTTGACTACCAACCAAGTGAATTTGGTTTGTGCAACACCTGAGATTACCCAAAATGTTGTGGATTATTAAGTGAAACATGTCTTTGTTTGGCGAAGATAATAAAAAAAAAACAAAACAAAAGAACGAAACGCTCAGTACTTGAATGAAAACAATATCCTTCTCGGTAAAAAAAAGAGGCATGAGAAAATTATTACAAAATGTTTTGCCATGCTAACGCAGGAAATGAAATAATTGAAGAAATTCCTGGAAATTAAAGGAATGTTTAGGGATTCTCAATGAAAAGGAATGCCGTTAGTTTTCAATTTCGAGAAATTCTTGCACCTGAGGTAATTTTTAATTTTTGGGATAAATTATTGGATTTTGATTTGTGGAATTTCTTTTGGCATAATTTTTATTTTGGTTCTTTTTTATACCATCAACAAATTGGATACAGAGGGTATATATCACTTGATATGACCACAACGTGCCTCATCGAAATAACGGTTTAAGACACAACGTCTCTTTGGATAATAACCATTTCAGGACATTTAGATACGATCTAGCGGTGTCCATCCGTCTCTCTGTCTGGCTGATTGCAGCGCAATTTAAATTTCGAAGGGAGAATTCAATTTCCTTCAAACTTAGTACATTGTAATGTTATCATCAAACATAGATCGAGTTCGGAATTAAGAAATTTCACATCTTTTGGTACCTCCCCCACTTTAAACTTTCAAATAATCTGATGTCAAGATGGAATATATCGGCCCACAACTTCTTGTACCTCCCCCAAAATAGGTTAAAATTTTGAATAACCAAGAATACCATAAAACGGATCCGATCCAATGCAAACACGGCACATCCCATTATTTATACCAACACAAGATCTAGTGATAATAACGAATATATAGGACCATCCCTTCTGGTATCTCCCTCACAAAGTTTCAACATTTTGAATAACTACAAATCTTATAAAATGTGATATAAAAGTCGGATTGTCTTCGAAGTTCGCACATCTCAATATTGCTACTAGCACAAGATCTGATGTGAAGATAGTAGATATCGGCTCACGCCTTCTGATACCTTCCTCAAAAAGGGTCAACTTTTTGGTTACTTATTACCCTTATAACGTCCGAAACAAGTCAGCGATTCTCTTTAAAATTTTCTCTCTATGACTAAACTCGAGACCTAATATGAATATCGACCCTCTCCTTTTTGTACCGAATTTATAAGGGTCAACATTTTAAATAAGCCAAGTGTAAAAATTAACAAGTTAACAAGTAAAAAAACATTAAGTTCGACCGGGCCAAACACCTTAGGGTAAAGGAAACATTAGAGCCCATTATGACCCACATATACCAATTTTTAGACATATTCATGGGAAAATGTGCCAAATATTATCAAAATACCGAATATCAGGAAATACGGCTATATGGGGCTATACAAAAACGTGGACGTATACATAAAGTGTTTCGCCAAAAGAAATCCGCGAAGAAATGTGGCAAAAAACATTAAAATGGCGAATATCGGGAGGTAACGTTATATGGGGGCTATACCAAATCGTGGACCTTACATGCAATGTTTCGCCACATGAACTAGGACCCATTATGATCTACAAATACCGATTTTTAGACAAATCCGTGAAACAATGTGGCAAAAATCATGAAAATACCGAATATCGGGAGGTACCGTTATACCAAATCGTGGATCTATACACCAACAAATACCAATTTTTAGACAAATCCGTGAAAAAATGTGGCAAAAATAATTAAAATACCGAATATCGGGAGGTACTTTTGTATGGGGGCTATACCAAAGCGTGGACCTATACATGCAATGTCTCGTCTCACGAACTGGGACCCGTTATGACCTACAAATATCAAGTTTCAGACAAATCCGTGAAAAAATGTGGCACGTATCAGCAAAATACCAAATATCGGGAGGTACCGTTGTATATAGTCCCCATAACAAAAAGGTGGACCGATATATTTCATTTTCAATACCAACCATCCTAGACACAATAAAAATTACTCTGCTAAATTTTGGTGCTCTACGTCAAATAAAGTGGGCTGTATCGTGATTTCAACAGACTGGCGGACATCGTTAAATCAACTTAGAATTTTATGCTGATTATGAATATATATTATGGGGTCTACGACGAATATTTAAGGATGTTAAAAACGGAATAAAAAAGTTAATATACCCTCCTTTCCAAGGTGCAGGGTACAAAAAGCATCGAACTTTTAATAACCTCCACCATTTGGATGGAACTCAAAAAATTTCGTCAAAAATACCAGCTAAATGAAATCGCATACGTTTTTTTGTCATTGGCGGTTCCGATTTCAAACTTAAAATACGAAATTTAAAACAATTCCGGTGAATAATGTCGCCTTTATTATCAAAATACGGAATATCGGGAGGTAACGTTATAAATGGGCTATACGAAGACGTGGACCTGCATAGACAATTTTCTGTTCTAGGTTGTGATATCCATTACGAACTTCAAATAAATGTAATAAACTCATAAATAATGTCTCTAAACTCATCAAAATACCGAATATTGGGAGGTACCGATATATGGGACCTATACAAAGACGTGGACCTGCATATTTAATTTTTTGTCATATGCTTTAGGACCCATTACGAACTGTAAATACCAAATTTGAAACAATTCTGGTCTTAGATGCCTCTGAAATTGTCAAAATTAAAAAAAAAAATGGGAGGTAACGTTACATAGGTTCTATACGAAGAGATGGACCCGCATATACACTTTTTGTCATAGCTTGAACTACCCATTTTGAACTTCAAACATAAAATTTGAAACAATCCAGTGAAAAATGTCGCTAAAATCGTCAAAACGCTGAATATCGGGAGGTATCGTTATATTGAAACTATACGAAGATGTTGACCTGCATATGTAATTTTTGTCATAGGTAGCCATTACTGTAGTACCCATTACGAGCTTAAAATACCAATTTTGAACAATTCCGGTATAAAATGTCTCTAAAATCATAAAAATACTAAATATTGGGAGGTCCCGTTAAAATGGAATTCAGTCTAGAAGCAAGTATGTCAAATTTGGCGAAGATCTGTTCAGAGCATTGCTATATCTCCGAAAAAATATATTTCATCCGATTTAATATTTAATAAATTTTTATTTTTTACTTGTAGCTCCATACAATATGCATAATGGTGTAGGGTATCACATACAGGGTAAGATAAAAAAAACTACGACAAAGTCAAACGCCATATATTTTTTTACATTTTATTGAATGAAAGCAAAAAATTTCGGAAATAGCATCAAATTTTAGAATACGTTTCGATTTGTTCGAATTGGTCACCTTTGGCACGAATTATGGCCTTCAAATGGCGAATGAAACCATCACACGCTGCCAGAATGTTGCTCTGCGGTATTTTAGTGATCGACACTTTGGTATATTTTAGTGCCAATCTTGCTTTCCAAAATACCCCAGACACAATAGTCCAACGGAGTGGTATCCGGAGGTTATGGTGGCCAATGGCGCTGGAAATGAAACGAGAAACCTCATTTTGTAACCATTCTTGGGTGACCAAGGTCTGCGGCCAAAATGTTTGCGTGGGCTTTAATACACCCTCCAAAAAATTTTCGCGATAATATTCGGCATTTATTCTGAATGGCCGGCGCTTGAGTTCTGGTGGCCGACCGAAGGTGCACATTTTTAGCTGACCTCTTTGTCAAGTAAACACGATCATTTTGTTTGTTTACAAACTGCTGGCCAACGAATGTTTTCTCATCGGAGAAATCGAAAGTCGACAGTTCACCACTTTCGGCCAAGCGAAGCAACTCTTTAGCTATTTTGAGTCTATTTTCTTTCTGCTGCGGTGTAAGTTCTTCCACCTTTTGGAATTTTAATTGCGTTACCCCGAGCTCATTTTTCAATATTTGCCGAATATTGCAGAATATAGCGATATGTTCAGCTCACGAGCAATTTTTCCGCCACTGCGACGCGGGTTTCGATCAAGTCGCTTCTTTACTTTTCGAACCATTTCTGCTGATGTTGCTGTTTTTTTCCGTCCACTTCATTGACGTCGGGCTACGCTACTAGTATCACATAATCCGTAACGAGCGATGGTACGAGACACAAAAGATTTATTCACATTTAAATGTGGGATTGCTCTAACGATAGCCACTTGTGGTTTTCCAGCCAAATATAAAGAAATCACACTATCACGCTTGAATTCCATCACGAATAACTTTTTTCTGGAAAATTCTGACCAAAATGCTATAATAAGCTGTCACTGGAATTATTTTAACAGCTGTCGGACGAGTGGCTTAGAAATGACAGTTGGTTGCAGTTTTTTCATCTCACCCTGTTAGGGTCTATACGAAGAGGTGGATCTGCATACCCAATTTTCTGTCCTAAGTTGTAGTATCCCTTACGAACTTTAAATACCAAATTTAAAAATCATAAAAATACCGAATAGTGTGAGGAGTTTGACACATGCCACAGAATTCAGTGTAGAAGCAAGCATATCAAATTTGGCAAATATCTGTTCATAGTATTGCTATATCTCCGATAACTGTATTTCATCCGATTTGATATTTAATAAATTTTGATTTTTTACTTGTAGCTCCATAAAACATGCATAAAGGTGCAGAGTATCTCATATTCGCCCCCAGCCGGTTTTTCCTCCTACACTGTTTTACTCCCTTCTAGATATATGTGTCTGTGTGTCAACAGCATCATGCGAATCCAGGTTTTTGAGTTCAGCATTACAATTTCCATTTGATGAATATTCTTCCCCTATATATGTATATCGACCCACACTAATAAACATCCAGCTCTTTTTATCTATGATTCTTTAATAAATGGCCCCGCTCATTGCGTGGGGGGACAAAATGTATCGGCATTTGTTCGCTGCCGTATGTCAATGCCTCCTTATCCGGAAGGGGAAGCCTTCTGGCTGCCTACAATTTAACGGCCATTCATTATACCCTACAACACTATGTGTTGGGGGTATTATAAGTTTGATTGGGCCAAAAATTATGTAACACCTCGAAATATTGGTTTCCCACATAGGAAAGTATATATGGATCTTCCTAGCTCGCCGAGCTGAGTCGATCTAGCTATGTATGTCCGTCCGTCCGTCTGTCCGTCTGTCCGTCTGTCCATGTTAATTTGTAATCACTCTACAGGTCGCAATTATGGCCCGATCTTCACGAAATTTAGAATGTAGGTGGGGCTTGGACCAGAATAGAACCCTATTGCTTTTGGAGATGATCGCCAAATGTTTAGGGGTTGAAATGGACCAGATACTGAAAAAATGTCGGGTTTTGCAGCAGCTATACAGGTCGCAATTATAGACCAATCGACGCGAAATTCCGCATGTAGATAGAGTTTAGGGCGGGGAAGAAGCCTACTAATTTGGGTGGTCATCGGATAATATTTAGCGGGTAAAATAGACCATATATTTTGTGTTGAAAAAAATTCAAAATTTTTCATTAAACCGCGAATATTTTGAATTCCGGCGAAATCATAAAGCCATCACAAGGTTATTTCTGACCTTTACATTGATGTTATTATCCAACAAATCGGATATATAGCAAAATATGTGCGATATATAGGTCTATCAAAGGAGATATGCTTGAAAGATCTCTTATATGTCGAGAACGGCTGAACTGATTTCGACAGTTCTCATTAATTCAGAATGGCCTCTTGGCAGGAAAGAAAAAACGTCTAAAAAAATCGCATAAAAATATCTCTCTATAGATGAAAATATTGATTTTGTAACATTTTCTCATATTTTTTCAATTTTGTTATATTTTTGGCATATTTTCATTTTGAATTAAACATTTGGTAATATTTCTACAGCTATCAAAACTAAGTAGTTAGGATATCAGGATATCAGATACAGATCGCATTTATGGCCCGATCCTTACGAAATTTTGCATGGGGATAAGATGAGGGTCAGAATAGATGCCTACTCTTTTTGGAGATGATCGCCATATATTTAGGGGTTGAAATGGACCAAAAAACTGCAAAATTGTCAGCAGGTCGTACCCTCAAGCACAACTTTTGTAGACAAAATACGAAAATGTCCATTCCAGTGACTTTTTGGAGAATTCACAAATACAGGAAAGACGCACTTCTGACTATTTCGTTAACGCTGATTTCGTTGAAGAATATAGTCAAATATCTGTATCTCATATAGATGCGTTTCAGTCAAAAACCAATAATAAATGTTAATCTTTTGCCACTTCTGAGAGATTATAGGTCTTTGGGAAATATTGGTTCCAGATCTAGGAAGACCATTTACGTGTAACATCTACCAATAAATTGGAAATGAGCAAATTAGTTTAAGTTGCTATTATTCGAAAATTAGAGAACGAAACCTGATGGTTTTCTTTTATTATTTGTCACAATATCTTGTGGAATTCTTTCGAGTATCTCGCCTATATAAACTGTATCGTTTATTGTAGTGTTGTAGGGTATTCAACGGTCGGCCCCGCTCGACTGTAGCCTTTGCTTACTTGTTTTATGATTATCGTTGGCTAGAATTCTGGGAAAGACTTCTTCTTCTACTTCTTCCTGTTGCTGTCGGGCAATTATTTTTCACATTCTTGTGGTGTTGAAGAGATTTGTGTTGCTTCTTCTTTTCATATTTTTTTTCTATAATAAACGACAACAGCAGCAGCAGAAGAAGAAGAAAAAAAAAATACCCACAATTTTTTTATAGAGGTAACGTAGTCGTCGATGTGGTCGTTGTTTTTAATTCATGTTAACAAACAATGTCAATGGCTTAACATTCCAACAGACAATAATTTTTGTAACACAGAAAAGAAACAACAACAAAACAGCAGAATACAGCAAAACGCTACACAAAGAAAGAAAAACTGAAGAAAAAAAGCATTTCCTTTCAGGTGTTCATTATTGGTCTGGTCTGGTCGGCTGAGACTTTTGCTGCTGATGATGTTGCTGTCCGTCTTCCAACTTGGTGTTTGGGTGATGTTGTCGATACAACATCAACCTCCTTAACCTCATCATCATCATCGTCAACAGCAGCAGCAGAGGCATCATGAGCATTGCCATAGCTGGCCAGCCGGCCGGCTGGCCATGCTGCCAGCTAACGTCATTGTCGTCACAATCAATGAACGAGCGAACGGTTGGTTGGACATTGACGGTCGTTGGTGTCGATGTAGCCGTTGATATTATTTCGTCCCCGCTTCTTCGTTAAACAAATCTGCGTCTTGAGTTCATCATTTTTTGTTATTGTTGTTGGTAGGTCCCCTTAATAAAATGTTTCTTTTCAAAAAGCAGAACAACGCCAGCAACAGCAGCAAACAAATTTGCTGCTGGCTGCCTTGTAATGATTAGTGCTGGCTATAGTAGGTGCGGGTAGAGAGCAGTGCAGCTGAGCGGATTTAACGAGGAAACTTAGCATTTCATTTTATGCTGCTCGTTCATTCACAACAGCAAAAACGTCATCCTCATCAGCATGGCTGGCCATTATCATCATCATCATCACCATCCACATCCACATCATCGGATAATGACATCCGTATGAAATGCTATACTCCCATGCTTGTAATGTATGTTTTCTTTTTGTTTTTGTTTCTGCTACACAGTAGTGACTGACACTGATGATCGCTCCAGACCCAGAACGGTGCAGAGGGCAAGAGTAGTTACTTTGATACTCTTCTTGTTGTTGTTGTTATTGTGGTTGATATCATAAGGAAAAAGTTTATCATGTGGGGTCGTTTGCATGTGCACGTGCATTTTTTTGTTTCGTAAATGCGAATGGAGTTGATAACAGAGTTGAATCACCTTTGGAGCTGCAAAGAAATTCAATATTTCTTTTTCAGATAAGATGGAGAGGAAGCGAGCTTGAGCAAAGAGATTTTTTTTATCAAGGGAATCTTTATAAACATAGCTATATGGCTAACGTGACTCATCGAAATAACGATTTTAGACCCTAGGCCTCCTTGGACCAAACCCGTTTCAGGGCATTTGAAGTCGATCTAGTAGTGTCTGTCCGTAAATCTGGATGGTGAGCTCGATAAATTTCGAAGCGGGTATCCGATTTGGTCCAAACGTGGTACATCGTAATATAATTGTCAAACTTAGATCGAGTCTGGAAATGGCCAACATTGGTTCACTCTTTCTAGTACCTTCTCCACAAAAGGTCTTGTTTTCATAGAAAACAAGTTAAACCAGTGAAGAAAGTCTTAAAGTCGGGCGGGTCCGACTTTATGATTCCTTACACCACTTTGCTAATTTAGTAGAGCTCCGCATAACAATTAAAAGTATTTATGGGAGAATTCAATCATACACGCTATGATTATAATTATAATTTAAAGTTCAAAGGACTAAATATGCCGAAGCATTTGTATATTTTAAATTCGGATTTGTATTGTCCATTTGGTGCAAAATTAATTGGAAATCAGATAGAGATATATATGGGAGTTGTATCCAACTTGAACCGATCTCGATAAAATTTGGCAACGATATTTCTGAGCTGTATTTGATATATTTCCCTGAATATCGTTGTTACGGAGTGCATATTACGGCTGTGGGTAACAAATACAACAAATCGGATAAACAATATATATGGGAGCTATAGCTATATCTGAACCGATCTCCACCAAATTTGGCATACTACCTTCTAGACTCAATTCGTATGTGCCAAATTTCAAACCATTTGGGCAAATATTAGACGTTTGGTGCACAATAAAAGTTAAATCGGATGAAGCTATATATGGGAGCTATGTATAAATCTGAACCGATCTCCATAAAATTTAGCAAAGGTATTTCTAAACTGCATTTCATATATTTCCCCAAATATTGTTGTTACAGAGTGCATATTACGGCTGCGGAGGACAAAAATAACAAATCGGATGAATAATATATATGGGAGCTATAGCTATATCTGAACCGATTTCGATCAAATTTGGCATACTTATTTTCAGGCCTAATTTGGTTGTATGTACAAAATTCCATACAATTCGGGCTGATATTACACGTTTGGTGCACAATAGAAGGCAAATCCGACGAAGATATATTTGAAGTCGATCTAGTAGTGTCTGTCCGTAAATCTGGATGGTGAGCTCGATAAATCGGACGAAGATATATATGGGAGCTATATCTAAATTTTTACCGATTATCTCCAATTTCAAAAGGGTTCGTCCTTGGGCCAAACAAATGTTGTTTGAAAAATTTCATCTCAATCGGATAATAAATGCGACCTGCATTTTGTTCACAAGAATACATGGACGGACGGACGGACTGACTGACATGCATAAATCAACTCAGAAAGTGATTCTATGCTGATCATCAAAAGGAACTATAGGTCTATCTCGTTCCCTTTTGCCTGTTACAAACAAATGCACAAAGACCAGGGTACTATGTCTTTGTGCATTTGTTTGTAACAGGCAAAAGGGAACGAGATAGACCTATAGTTCCTACACCTTGTGGTGTAGGGTATAAAAAGTACAATAGTATCAGTCGGTTTTTCCGACAGATGTATACCCCCAGCCTTGAGCTATGATAATTCCAACTGTTGAACCTTTATGGGAAAGGTTCTGAAGCAGTTGGCCAATATTGACCAATTCGCATCTGATCTAAGACTGATATAAATATTAAAAAGTGCCAGACTATATCGACTACTTCCTATACTTTATATGCGACATGTGAATTTTTTTGCAAAATGTGGGAATATACGTGAGATAACAGATATAGCGGACTTTATCTAATACAGATTAAAATATTGGTATGGGCAAAATTTGAAGGAAATCGAACATTTATATCCACTTTTATGCGAAATCATAAATTCCGATAAATTACATATTCATTTCAGATTTCTGGTTAAGAGAACTGTGTAGATATAGCAAGTTGTAAAGAATCGCCGACTGGTTTCGCAAGTTATGACAGACCTTTTGGAAATTGTGACCCTTTGTGGTTGAGGTACCAGAAGGCCTTGGCAGATGTGTATCATTAGATGTGTTAAATTTGACGAGAGAGTTGGATGCTTATTTCGGTTTCTTTTCAAAATATTAAACCCTATGTGGGGGAGGTACCAGAAGATATGGTGCGATCTCTACTATCTTTATAAAAGATTTAACAGTGTTGATGGAAATACTGAAATATACTAAGGCTCAATGGAATCGGATGTCAATTTCGCACTTTATGAGTGCCATTGATATTCAAAATGTTGACCCTTTGTGGGGGAGGTACCAAAAGAAATTGTCTGATCTTCATCATCTTCACAACAGATCTGGTTTTGATGGAAGTATTTAGATGTGTCAAGTCTTAATGGAATCACACGTTAATTTCGCGATAATGAACTTCAAGGATACTCAAAAAGTTGACCCTTTGTGGGGAATGTACCAGAAGGAGTAAACCGATATAGTCATTCTTCACACCAGACCATGAGTTAAAAAAATATTGTGATGTGTGTAATTTTAAGAGGATCGGATGCTTATTTCGGTTTTATTGATCGTTTTTGGCTATTCACAATGTTGACCCTTTGTGGGGGAGGTTCCAGAAGGATGAACCGATCTGTACCATTTTTAAAACACATCTTGTGTTGATGCAAATACGTGCCAAGTCTGAATGGAATCGGATGCTAATTTCGTGTATTATGAGCTTCATGAATTATCAAAATTTTGACCTTTTGTGGCGATGGTACCATAAGGAATGGACCGATATATTCCATCTTCACACCAGACCTTGTGTTGATAAAACTATTGTGATGTGTACATTTTGAAGACCACCCGACTCTTACATCACATTTTATAAGAGTTATAAATATTCAAAATTTGGACCATTTGTGGGAGAGGTACTTGAAGGAGTAGACCGATATAGTCCATTTTCTCACCTGACGTAAATTTTAGGATGTGCAAAGTTAAGCAAAATAGGATTACCCTTTCTCTTTTTGTGCAGTAAATTATTTTCTTTGAGAATGTTGATATTCTGTGGTGGGTGTACCAGAAGGAGTTGAGCGATATTGTCCATCCCCGATCTCTATTTATGTTTGACAATAATATTACGATGTACCAAGTTTAGTTCAAATTGGATACTCCCTTCGAGAGTTCGCTAGATAGACTCCAAATGTCCTGAAACGTATTTGGTCCAAAGATACAAATTTGGCTGTAGGTCCCATATAGTGTCTTCTGTTTTTATAAGTATTGTGTACCAAATGCGTAATATCGGTCCCAATCAAGTCTGGTTCAGTCCAGAAGTATATCTGATGAACATCGGTTCAGATTATCATATAGTTCCCATGTATATTTTCGTCCGATTAAAATTTTTTTGTGCTTCACATATTTAATATTCGCCCAAATGGAACTGATTTCGGTATATCTGAGCGAATTCCAGAAGCAAGCAGTTCAGACATAGCTTTAGCTTCCATACATATGTTTCATCCGATATGGTGTTTAAGTCTTTAATATTCGTGGTATGTACTCCAAAACAATACTTTTTAAAATCAGACGTAAGATATAGCCCTGAAATGCCTCTGCCAAATTTCATCAAGATCGGTTCAAATTTGGATATACCTCCAATACATATTTTATTCGATTTGGTGTTTATTGCTCACAAGATGGTTAATATGAGCCCAAATGGATCGGAGTTTTGCATATACAAATAAGCTTCAATGTTGGTGAAAATCTATTAGGATGTAGCTATATCTCTCATATATATAATTCATCCGATTTTGGGTTTAAGTCCCTCACATTCGTAATACACTCTTAACAACAATGATATTTGGTACCAGATATAAATTATACCCCAAAAATACCTCCGCGAAATTTTTCGATATCGGTTTAGATTTGGATATAGCTTCCATATCAAATCTGGCCAAACCATTTAACTGAATTTATCCTGGAAGTACAAACGACATTTGGTGAAAATCGGTTCCCATATATCTATTGCTCCGATATACATATTTTTAATATAATCCTTCTCGAATCCTTGTACGAAAAGTATAAACGCCACCGTCAAACTTGGTGGAAATCGATTCAGAGTTGGATATATCTCCCATACCTCTGATTCAAAATTATTATTGATTACTGATCTAAAGCCATAATACACATTCAAAAACGTTCATTCATAATTATCTAATTCCCAGAAATTGCCAATACATAGTGGCGTAGGGCACCATAAAGTCGGTGCCACCCGACTTTTGACCTTTCCTTACTGATCTTTTATTAAATTTTAGGTAGATATTGTATAGAAAAGAACACGTGTGTGGTAAAATCCACAGAAGTCGAAAAAATGACCCTTGTCGAGGAAATAACACAAAATACAAAGCAATTAATTTCCGGCTTAATTTCCATTCATATTCATGTGTTAGGGTATTTATGACGTCATTTGTTGTTCAGAAGTGATTTTCGGTTATAAGGGAAATCTTGAACAACTTGGGAGGTCTAAGCAGTGATTTTTTCTTGTTTTTGCTTTATAAAACATTCTTAATTGCACGATTAAGCTAATGCTTATTCTGGGCTTTTTTTAATTAACTCATGTTTAATAGCCATACCATTGTTGAATACAAGCCGTGTTCCGTTCTTTTCTTTTGTAAAGAATATTCGCTTTTTTGTGGCATGAAGTCTTTACTTTTTATACCCTCCAGCATAGTATGGATGGTTTATTAAATTTGTCATTCAGTTTTTAACATCTCGAAATATATATTTTAGACCCCACAATGTAATTGCAGGGTGAGAGAAAAAAACAAAGTCAAACGCTACAATTTTTACATTTTTTAAAATGTTATTGAATGAAAGCAAATAAATGTCGAAAATAGCATCGCATTTTAAAATAAGTTTAGATTTGTTCGAATTGGTCACCTTTGGCACTAATTATGGCCTTCAAACCGCCAATGAAACCGTCACACGCTGCCCGAATGTTGTTCTGCGGAATTTTGGCCCATTCCCGGCGAAGCGCTTGCTTTTCGACACTTTGGTAGTTTTTAGTGCCAACCTTGCTTTCCAAAATACTACAGACACATCGGCTATTATGGCGGCCCACATCATCACCATGCCCGGCGCTTGAGTTCTGGTAGCCAACCGAAGGAGCACATTTTCAGCTGACCTCTTGGCTGGACAACGAATGTTTTCTCATCGGAGAAAACCAAATTCGGCAGTTCACCACTTTCGGCCAAGTGAAGCTATTTGAGTCTATTTTCTTTCTGTTTCATTTTTCAATATTTGCCGAATGGATTATTGCGATATGTTCAGCTTACGAGCCATTTTTCGGACACTGCAACGCGGGTTTTGATCAAGTCGCTTTTTTACTTTCCGAACTATTTCTGCTGATGTTTCTGTTTTCTTCCGTCTACTTCCTTGACATCGGGCTACGCTACCAGCATCACGGTAACGAGCGATGGTACGAGACACAAAAGATTTATTCACATTTAAATGCTGGAGTGCTCTAACGATAGTCACTTGTGGTTTTCCAGCCAAATATAAAGAAATCACACTATCACGCTTGAATTCCATCACGAATAACTTTTTTTGTGGAAAATTCTCACCAAAATGCCTTTGTAGGCTTATAAACAATATAATGAGCTGTCACTGGAATAATTTTAAGAGCTGTCGGACGGGTGGCTTGGAAATGACAGCAGTCTGAAGTTGGTTGCAGTTTTTTTCATTGCACCCTGTATGTTCTGATCAGCATAAAATTCTATGTCGATTTAGCGATGAAATGATACAATTTTACTCAAATGCATATTATATCTGTAGGACTTTTGATATTGAAAATGGGCCATAAAGGTCCGCGATTTGGTATATGGGGGCTATAACGTACCTCCCGGTGGTATTTTGATGATTTTAGCGACATTATTCACCGGAATTGTTTCAAACTTGGTATTTGAAGTTCGTACTGGATATTACAGCCTATGACAGAAGATTGTCTGTGCAGGTCCATGTCTCCGTATAGCTCATAATATATCGTTACCTCCCAATATTCGGTGCTTTGTTGATTTAAGCGGCATTATTCACCGAAATTGTTTCAAATTTGGTATTTGAAGTTCGTAATGGATACTACAGCCTGTGACGGAAAATAGCCTATGTTGGGCCAGGTCTTCGTATAGCTCCCCTATATTGGAGACTTCCCATATTCGGTATTTTTATGACTTTAGCTACATTATTTACCGGAATGGTTTCTAATTTCGTATTTGAGCTTCGTAACGACTACTACAACCTGTGACAGAAAATTGTCTATGCTGCTCAAGGTCTTCGTATAGCCCCCAATAAAACAGTACCTCCCTATATTCGTTATTTTCATGATTTTGCGACATTATTCACCGCAATTATTTCAAGTTTCGTATTTAAATACCATAATGGCTATAACAAAAATTGCCTAAGCACATCCACGTTTTCGTATGGACCCCAATATAATGGTAATTCTCTATATTCTGCATTCTAAAGATTTTAATAGAATTGTCAACGGTTGTTTTTTATACCCTCCACCATAGTATGGAGGGTATATTAAGTTTGTCATTCCGTTTGTGACCCCTCGAAATATACATTTTAGACCCCACAAAGTATATGTATTCTTGATCAGCACAAAATTCTATGTCGATTTATCGATGTCCGTCTGCCTGTCCGTCTGTGGAAATCACTCTAACTTCCGAACGAAATGAAGTAGCTTGATAAAATTTTACTCAAATGTGTATTATGTATGCAGTACTTTTGGTATTGAAAATGGACCATATAGGTCTTCGTCTTCGTATAGCCCGCATATAACAGTACCCCCAGATATTCGGTATTTTGATGATTTTAGCGACATTATTCACCGGAATTATTTCAAATTTTGTATTCTTAGTTCGTAATGGATACTACAGCCTATGAGGGAGATTGCCTATGGTGGTCCAGGTCTTCGTATAGCTTCCCAATATCGGAACCTTCCCATATTCGGTATTGTGATGATATTAGCGACATTATTTACCGGAATTATTTCATTTGTTTTGTAGCTGAAGTTCGTAATGGATAGTACAGCCCATGACAGAAAATTGTCTGTGCATGTCCACGTTTTATAACCCCCATGGTACCTCCCTATATTCGGTATTTTAATGATTTTAGCATCATTCACATCATTCACCGATTTTTTCCAAGTTTCGCATTTGAATATTCAAATGGCTTATGACAAAAGTTGCCTATGCAGGTCCACGTCGTCGTATAGACCCTAATATACGGCTACCTTCGATACTTTAAGATTTTAACAGGATTTTTAACGAATTTTATTTATTTATTTATTTTTTTTTTTTTTTGAAAATTGTTTAGGTTGTACCAAATGTTCAAACTTCGGCCAGGCCGAACTTACAGCTTTTTTACTTGTTTTTCTTTAATATTTTCAAATTAGTTCCCTTTGGTGGAGGGTATTCAAAGTTCCTGGTCGAACTTACTGCCTTTTTAATTGTTTAAATTAATCCATATTTAACAGCCGTACCATTGTTGAATACACTCCATGTTCCGTTCTTTTTTTTTTTTGTGAAGAACATACATTTCTTGTGGACTAAAGTTTTTACCTTTTTCTTATAACCATCGCCAATGACTTCTCACAGCTAATACCTTTTCACAAACCAAAATCTCATTAAGTCTCATAATAAAGCATTGAAAATTAACACATAAGCATGAAATTGGAAAAAAAATTATTCAGCCAAAAATAATCTCAGCTGTGCCATCTTTGGTTTGGTTCTTTAGAAAGACACAAAATAAAAAAAGAAAGGATAAGGGTTCGATTTTAATCAGATTTTTAAGAAACAGATGAAATACTTCCTGCCATAAAGATACAAGACCAGCAATCATCAGAAAACTTGGAAGAGTTTAAAAATATATTTTTAAATATTCAA
The DNA here is from genome assembly GCF_030504385.1 of Musca domestica. Classification (NCBI taxonomy): domain Eukaryota; kingdom Metazoa; phylum Arthropoda; class Insecta; order Diptera; family Muscidae; genus Musca; species Musca domestica. Next base: position 1,917,142 of record NW_026712318.1, on the reverse strand, counting down.
TATTTGCACATTTTGCATTTATGACTTTTAAATGCAGTGCCATGTTGTCGCACCTCTTCTCAAATTTCTATAATATTTTTTGATAAATATTAAAAATCTCAAAAAAAAAAAAAAACTAACATTACTTTTTGCTGATTGCATTGATTTGTGGCAAAACAAATGATAATTTTTTGTTTCAGGTTTTTTTCTCTGATTAGTTTGTTAATGATGCTGAAGATAAAACGCCAAGATATTGATGCTGGTGATGATCATCACAGCCAATCCTTAAAACCACTTCTAAAAATATTCAAAAAATAAAATAAAAAACCAACGAAGAAGAAGATCCCTCTTTGGTACCAAAAAAATGTACGAAACCCCCAAAAGAAATCATTATGAATACAATGAAATGCAGGTGTGGCCTCTTAAAACTCAATCTGAAATTCAAATCATAACGATAGCAAGGAGAATCGTATCGCCAAAAAACACCGAAGAATGCCAAAAAAGAAGAACTGTAAAGAAACACAAAAATTACATTTTCTCAATACACAAGAAGACCACAACACCAGCAACAACAGCAAGCGGGTAACAACAATTATTAACCATCATCGAAGTTTTAGTGGAGTTCTGCTGTTGTTTTTTATCGTTTTGGGATGCCACTAAGGTTATTTTTATTATGAAAGAAACCCCATTTCAAACGAAGATGGAATCTCGCTTCGTACTTTTTCGGTGCATTTATACATCCAGAAGTGTGGAAGTACTGCACTGGAAGAAATTATATAATAAATTGTTTATACGTGACAGGTTATGGGAAGTCATAATAGGAGATCACAGAGGATTAATTAATGTAGTCAGTACATGTAGTAGATCTACCAACTATGAATCTTTTATGGCTTTAGAGCAGTTATAATTTGGAATCGGAAGGAACTGATATATGGGAGGTATATCCAACTCTGAGTCGATTTCCACAAAATCTTACAGAGGCCTTTGTAACTCTTGAACCAAATAACAGTGTTATAGAATATATTATATGTCTTCGAGAAGACTTAAGTAAGTTCGGCCGGGCCGAATTTTGAATATCCTCCACCATTTGGTACAAATTTGGCAATTTAAAAAAAAAGTTAAAATCCATTAAAAATTCTGTTAAAATCTTAAAAATGCCGAATGTAACCGTGGACCTGCATACGCAACTTTTGTCATAAGCCTGCACAGACAATTTTCTGGCATAGGCTGTAGTATTCATTACGAACTTCAAATACAAAATTTGAAATAATTCCGGTAAAAAATGTCGCTAAAATCATCACGGGGTACCGTTATATGGGGGCTATACGAAGACGTGGACCTGCACACACAATTTTCTGTCACAGGCTGTGGTATCAATTACGAACTAAGAATACAAAATTTGAAACAATTCCGGTAAAAATGTCGCTAAAATCATCAAAATACCAAATATCGGGGGAACCGTTATATGACGGCTATACGAAGACGTGGACCTGCATACACAATTTTCTATCACAGGCTGTAGTATCCATTTCGAACTTCAAATGCGAAATTTGAAAAAAATCTGGTAAATAATGTCGCTAAAATCATCAAAATACCGCATATCGGGAAGCGCCGTTATATGGTGGCTATACGAAGACGTGGACCTACATGGCCCATTTTAATAATACACATTTGAGTAAATTTTTATCAACTTACTTCATTTCGTTCGGAAGCTAGAGTGATTTCCACAGACGGATAGAAGGACAGACGGACGGACATTCTTAAATCGGCATAGAATTTTATTCTGATCAAGAATATATACTTTGTGGTGGTGTGGAGGTGTTACAAACGGAATGACAAACTTAATATACCCTGCATACTATGGTGGAGGGTATAATAAATATCGGAGCTATGGATGTATGGGAACCAGGTTTCACTAAATGTATTATTCGGTTGAACTTGCAAAACTAGATCCAATTTGGGCTGACATTACAAATGTGATGGACAATAACCGTCAAATGAGATGAAGATATATATTTGTAAAATTTGAGATGTATCTGTACAAAAATGAGAGAATTAAACACCAAATCGGATGAAACATACATATGGGAGCCATAGCCATATCCTTACCGATTTTCACCAAATTTTACATACTTACTTCTTAGATGAATTCAGATGGGCTGAATATTACACATATGGCGCAAAATCGAAATCGAAAGAAAATATATATGGGAGCTATATCTAAATCTGAACCGATCTTGACAAAATTTGAAACATATATTTCCGAGCTTAACCTGATATATGAAACTAAATATTAATATTTAAATGTGAATAAATCGTTTGTGTCTCGTACCATCGCACGTTACTGTGATACTGGTAGCGTAGCCCGCCGTCAAGGAAGAGGACGGAAGAAAACAGGAACATCAGCCGAAATGGCTCGAAAATTAAAGAAGCGACTTGATCGAAACCCGCGTCGCAGTGACCGAAAATGGCTCGTGAGCTGAACATATCGCAATATTCCATTCGGCAAATATTGAAAAATGGGCTCGGGGTAAAGCCATTGAAATTCGAAAAAGTGCAAGATCTTACACCGCAACAGAAAGAAAATAGACTCAAAAGAGTCAAAGAGTTGCTTTCCTTGGCCGAAAGTGGTGAACTGCCGAATTTGGTTTTCTGCGATGAGAAAACATTCGTTACCAAAGAGGTCAGCTGAAAATGTGCATCTTCGGTTGGCCAGTGGACACCAGAACTGAAACCCCGCCATGGTGATGGTGGGGGCCGCCATAACAGCCGATGGTCACTCTCCGCTCGTATTAATCGACCGTGGCATCAGAATAAATTTCGAATATTATCGCGAAAATATTCTGGAAAACCTTGGACACGCAAACATTTTAGCAGCGGACCTTGGACATTCCAACAGGACTCAGAACCATCGCACTCAGTACGCGCCATTCAAAAATGGTTACAAAATTATGTTCCTCGTTTCATGGCCATCAAAATCTCTGGATACCAATCCGTTGGACTATTGTGTCTGGAATATTTTGGAAAGCAAGGTTGGCACTAAAAAATATCAAAGTGTCGATCACCTCAACCACGCGCTTCGCCGAGAATGGGCCAAAATACCGCTGAGCAACATTCGGGCAGCGTGTTACGGTTTCATTGGCCGTTTGAAGGCCATAATTCGTGTCAAAGGTGACCACTTCGAACAAATCCAAATTTATTCTGAAAGTTGATGCTATTTCCGACATTTTTGTTTTCATTCAATAAAATTAAAAAAAAAAATGTAAAAATTATGACGTTTGACTTTGTTGCAGTTTTTTTATCTCTACCTGTATATTTTTCATCCGATTTGGTGTTTTATGTCCCTCACATGCACTCCACAACATTAATCTTTGGTTCCAGATAACAGATACAGCTTAGAAATAAGTGTTTAAAATTTTGTCAATATCGGTTCAGATTTGGATATAGCTCCCATTTATATCTTCAGTTGATTTCAGGTTTATTGTGCACCAAATGGCTTATATCAGACCAAATGGATTGGATTTTGGCACTTCCGACGGAATTCATCGCAGAAGCAAATACTTCAAATTTTGGTGGTAATATATAGATATATCTATAGCTCCCATATATATGTTTCATCCGATTTGGTGTTAAAGTCCCTCACATGCGTAATATGCACTCCCCTTAATATTTTTATACCCTCCACCATACATAGTATGGAGGGTTCGTCACTCCGTTTGGAACTCATCGAAATAATAATTTTAGTATATATATTGTTGATTAGCGTAAAATTCTAAGACGACTTAGTCCTGTCCATCAGTCCGTCTGTCCGTCTGTTGTAATCGCGCTACAGTCAAAACGAATTAAGATAAGAATCTAAAATTTTGCACAGATCTGTCCTTTGTCTGCAGGCAGGTCAAGTTCGAAGATGGCCTATACCGGTCCACGATATCGTACAGCCCCATTTAAATGTTCCCCCGATATTCGGTGTTTTGATGATTTTAGCCACATTTTGCAATGAAATTGTCTAAGATTCTACACAAGGAGTTCTTTATGAGTACTTTATCCCCTGAAATATAATTGTCTATATAGGTCCACGATATTGTATATATCCTATATAATGGTAAATCCGGATATTCAGTATTTGGAATAATTTAGTCACATTTTGCAACGAAAGGAGTTGCATGTGAGTACTTTATCCCCTGGAAGAGAATTGTCTATCGAGGTATTTTCCAACGATTTTTTTTTAAAAATTTTCAAATTTCTTCCAGATGGTGGAGGGTATAAAAAATTCAGCCTGTCCGAACTTAGCTGTTTCTACCCTACACCACAAGGTGGTCAGGGTATTATGTCTTTGTGCATTTGTTTGTAACAGGCAAAAGGAAACGAGATAGACCCATAGTTGCTTTTAATGATCTGCATAGAATCACTTTCCTTTACTGAAAAAAAAATCTATAATTTTATCAGTGTAAAAGGATAAGTTCTAGCATTAGGACCAAACATTTCATTGTGATATAGGTGTTTCCGCTTCGTTTTCTATTTTTTTCCTTGCAGTACTATGTTTCCTTATCAATGAATCAATATTGATTTCAAATTATCTATTCATCATTGTTAATGTTTTTCAACAATTACAATATTAGAAATATTACCAAACTGCTACTGCTAAGTCTTCTCTTCAATTTCATTAATGACATATACGTAGCTACCGATCTCCCTAATCCATTTAGGAAAGACCCATAATCTAATATTACCATAAAACATTTTAAGATATTCATATTAGTTTTAATCCCACCTAAGTGAGGGCAGTCGTCGCTTTTCCGTCTTATCTTCGCTTTGTTTTTTTCCGTTTATTGATTTTTTTGGTTGACTGGCCAAAAGGCTGAGTATTTATGGCCATCAATATCACAGCGAAACGATCTTTGCCAGAAGTCTTAAAAATTCTTCTTTACGTCGTCATCGCCATCGTCGTCGTCGTCATCATCATTGTCAGAGATTTGCTTGGGTTCGGTTTTGAAGGAAATCAAAACGACAAAATAGCAGCCAAACAACCAAAACAAAGAACTGACCCACACAAACACTTCAATAATCCCGAAGATTTAATGCCGGTGGATGCTGTTAACAAAAGCAGCCACAACAAAAACAACGACTGCAGGAACACTTGCAAAGATCCTGTGAGAGGAATGGAAGTCATAGTTGTTGTTTTTGTTGCTATATTCATAACGAACTAAAAATATTCTTTGCCTTGGTGGAGGCGAGTGATGTGATGATGGTGGTGGGGTTTTCTCTGTTTTTTTTTGGGTTCTTGCCGAGGTGATGTGTTTCTTCGTGTTTCGTAGACTCCGTTTGTCGGCTGTTGTGGTCTTTTTTTCATGTGTGTGTGTGTTTGTTTTGCACGTGTTCAAAACGAAAACAAAGCAACAACAACAACAGCCAACCCAAGAGCAACAAATGTGTGTTTATTTTCGGTTCGATTCATTGTTACCGGTGTTGCTGTTCTCCTTGCTGTTGTTGTTGTAGCGGCTTAAGAAATGTTCTTAGTTTGGCTTCTTTTTTGGCTGCGTGTGAATATCTTGGCCATGCCTGCCTGACTGCCTGGCAGGCAACCAGCGTTATTGATAGTTGGTGGACTAACTCAATGGCGATGAGGAGGAGGAGGATGATGACGACGATGATGTTGCTGTTGAACACTTGTGCGTTTCATGGTGGTATGTTGTTGTTATTGTTGTTTCTGCTGTTCTTGTTGCCGGTGTTGTTTTGCATTTGTTTTGTTTATTTTTGGGTTCCTATTAGTCAGTCTCTTTGGTGGCGTTGTTAGTTCTTGTTGCTATTATTGACGAGATATTTGGTTTGGTTGATTTCGCGGTGGTGGTAGTGTTGACAACTATAGATACATCTGTATGTAGGGTGTTGTTAATGATGATGCCTTATTTGAAGAATCAATTCTTGGAATTGCCATTCTTTGCTGTTTTGGGGGTTTCTGTTTTCGAAGATTTTCTGTTCGATAAGAATTTTAAACCTTTGATTTTGGGTTAGGTAAAATGTTTTAAATGAATATGTTCTATAGGTGGTGTTGTGAGATATTTTGGTGGGATGGAAGTTATTAATATCTTGGGTAAACTTCATATGGTACAGCTTAGTGATAACAGAGTTGCTGAGGGATATATTTCAGCGCCCGCTTTGTAAATATTGAATATGGACTACTGGTGGAGTGTAGGGATTCGATAGGGAGAATTTGTGTTAAGAGGCGTCAAGTTACTGTAGTGTACCAAATTATGCACCATGGTATTTTGCGAATTGGAAAAAGTGTAACGTTAAAATTTAGAGTGTGGGTCACATAAGAATCTTGAATTTTTGCAGCTGAAACCTTAAAATGGTTCACGAGGGCCAGTATTAGTAGGCATGTGATAAGGCTGGACCAAGATTGAAGATGGTCTATCTCGGTTCATGATGTCCTATAGCCCCCATATAACGATACCCCCGATTTTCGTTATTTATTTTTCATGAGAGCCAGTAGCCATGTGATAAGGCTGGGTCGAAGATGGTACATATCTAAGGGTACTCCCGATTTTCGGTATTTTTATGATTGTAGCCAATTTTTTCAATGGAATTGTTAGAAATTCTGCACAAGGAGTTCCTTTTGAGTACTTTACCCCCTCGAAGAGTATTGTCTTTATAGGTACACGACATCGTACAGCCTCCATACAACGGTACCAACCGATATTCAGTACTTTAACGATTATAGTGACATTTTTTTGGGAATTGTTTCAAATTTCATTTTTGGAGCTCGTACTACAGCCCATGACAAAAAAATTGCGTTTGCAGGTCCACGTCTTCGTATAACCCCCACATAAAGATAACCGATATTTCGCTATTTTGACGATTTTAGCGACATTGTTACCGGAATTCTTTCAAATTTCATATTTTAAGCTCGTAATGCGTACTACAGCCTATGACAAAAAAATGTGTTTGCAGGTCCACGTCTTAATTTAACCCCCATATAACGATAAATCCCGACATTCGCTATTCTGATGACTTTAGCGACATTTTTACCGGAATTGTTTTAAATTTAATATTTAAAGTTCGTAGAGGGTTTTACAGCCTATCACAAAAATTACTTATGCAGGACCCCGTTTTCATATAGCCCACATATAAGGGGTTCCTTTGAGCGCTATATTTCGACGGATTTTGTTGGAAAATTTTCAAGACCCTTCAATATGGTGAAGGGTATTAAAAGTTCGGCCCGGCTGAATTTAGCTACTTTTTTACTTGTTAGTAACTAATCTAAAAATACTCCTTATATATTTACTGACCTAGAAACAACGCTCAGATGAAGCGGATATAACTAGGATCTTTTTTTTTTTGCATGAGGGCGAGCCTCCTTGCTTAGGCGTGTCACAAGGCTGGGTTTTTAGGAATTGGTACTAAAAGGGTACGAAAAGTACAAACATGTACTAAAAATTGAATTATTTTTATTTTATTAAATGAAAGCAAAAAATGTCGGAAAAAGTATCAAATTTTAGAATAAGTTTAAATTTGTTCGAATTGCTCATTTTTGGCACGAAATATGGCCTTCAAACAGCCAATGAATGTTGCTCTGCGGTATTTGGCCCATTCCAGGCGAAGAGCTTGCTTGAGGTGATCGACACTTTGGTATTTTTTAGTGCTAACCTTGCTTTCCAAAATACTCCAGACACAATAGTCCAACGGATTGTTATCCGGAGATTTTAGTGGTCATTATGCGCTGGAAATGAAGCGAGGAACCTCATTTTGTAACCATTCTTGCGTGGCGCGCGCTCTGTGCGATGGTGTTGAGTCCTGTTGGAATGTCCAAGGTCTGCGGCCAAATTGTTTGCGTGCCCAGGGCTTTAAAACACCCTCTAGAATATTTTCGGCATTTATTCTGATGCAACCGTCGATTAATACGAACGGGAAGCGATCATCGGCTGTTATGGCGACCCACACCATCACCATGGCCGGCGCTTAAGTTCTGGTGGCCACTGGCCAGCCGAAGGTGCACATTTTCCGCTGACCTCTTTGGCAAGTAAACACGATCATTTTGTTTGTTTACAAACTGCTGGACAACGGAGAAACCAAATTCAGCCGTTCACCACTTTCGGTCAAGCGAAGCAACTCCTTAGCTCTTTTGAGTCTATTTTCTTTCTGTTGCGGTGTAACTTCTTGTACTTTTTTGGAATTTCAATGGCTTTACTCCGAACTCATTTTTCAATATTTGCCGAATGGAATATTGCGATATGCTCAGCTCACGAGCCATTTTTCGGCCACTGCGACGCGGGTTTCGATCAAGTAACTTCTTTATTTTTCGAACCATTTCTGCTGATGTTGCTGTCCACTTCCTTGACATCGGGCTACGCTAGCAAGTATGCCGGAGTGCTTTTTCAGCCAAATATAAAGAAATCGCACCATCACGCTTGAATTCCATTACGAATAACTTTTTTTCTGAAAAATTCTCACAAAAATGATTTTGTACACTTGTAAGCAATATAATGAGCAGTCAGTGGAATAATTTTAACAGCTGTCGGACGAAGGGCTTAGAAATGACAGCAGCCTAAAGTTGGTTGCAGTTTTTTCATCTCATCTTGTATCGGCGCTCTCCTTATCCTTTACAGGATTTTCTGTAATTACTCAATACGATTTTTCTCGGAATTTACCAGCCCCCAGACAGTATTTACGCATTCTTTAACTCAATCGGACAAGAACGTTCCATATCTATCGTGGAAAAATTATATAAATTGCAATCATTATGTATATATTTGCTACATGCAATTCATGTCACAGCTGCTCCAAAGGTATTATAACTTTATTTCAATTCCAAAAAAAAAAAAATCGAAGGATTGGTCTCCAAATCAATTTCCATAAGAAAAAATAGCACATGGAACATTATCTTAAAATGTTTTGTCCCAGATACGAATGTGTTACTGGACGTTGTCGTTTGTTTTTCGCTGAGCGAGGGTAATTATTTCCCTCATGCGATAGTGTCCATTTAATTTAATAACATTCAATTGAAACCTATTATTAAACACTTGTATTTAATTAAAACATATTTCTTTTGGCCACAAATCCCCAGATAGTGGGTCCGCTGCGGGTACAAATGTTGGCTGGCTGGCGGGCTGAGTGGTTGCTTGGCAGTAGTAAAATACATGTCAATTTAGAAAATTGCAACAAAATTTTTTCATTTGATAAAACCAAATTGCCAAGAATTTTGTACCGAAAAAAAAAACTGAAAAAATAAAAACGACGAGGTGAGGCTAAATTTGCGGCAGAGAAGAAAAAAAAAACACGACCAGGGTGTGCGAATGCCGTTGCCCCCTAAACTCTCCAACTGGAGTTGTACAATGCAAAACATTTTTGTTATTGTTGTGCTGGACAACAACAACAAAAAATTGTCGTTGACGCTGTTGCTGGTGGTTGTGGCGAAAATTGAGTGGCAGTGGCATGGTGATTATTCAGATGCTGGCGTTGCTCTCCAATGTGGCGGGGCCATGAGTTGATTTGCACTGGAGACGGGTATTAATACCGCGTCACCATACGCCAGCTGTCTGTGTAAACAACGGCGTAAACAAATATCAAAAAACAGCAGCAGCAGCCCTCACTTTCAACTGGTGGCAAGCGAAAAAAGGCTATGAGAACCCACATTATCAATGGCGACACCAACAATGGCCACAACATCCAATGGTCCACAGTGGCCGCCACTGCTGCTGTTGCTGCTGCGACTACTGACCAATTGATATCTCCTTCAAGATCAATGAATCAATTAAGAAAATGAACACAAGTCCGCCTTTGTGCTAGTCCGCCACTGGATCCTGCTTCGTGCTAGCCCACAATTGCTGGGACACCAAGACTGGCAACTAAGAGCAATTGTTGCAACAAGAGAGTGAACAATATTTTATTAACTTGCTAATAATTCTTAACAATTTTGAAAAGCTGTTGCCGCTGCTGCTGCTGTGTAACACCGAAGCAGAGAAAATAATAATAGTAGCAAGCTATGTTTGTCGCCCATTGAGCAATATGTATATGTGTGTGTGTTTGTGTGTCTATAGCAAGCCCCGACAACATCAAGGTGTGGGATGGTATTTATCAATGTCTGTAATGATTTGAAAACTTTTTCATTTCGAAAAAGCAACAAAACAATTATGAACGCGGTCAGCCAACGAACGAACGATCGATGATCGGTGGACGGATACCAGGTTTGAAAAATAATATTTTTTATGATCATTTGCTAATAAAGGGGGTGATGTCGGGTCTTTGAAAGTCCAATCGATCATTTTTGCAGATTTATAATCCTCAGGTATGGGGAGGAAGTTTAATAGTATGTGTTTTCGGGCGAAACATATTTTAATGAAAGACCGATTAAAGCGTGTTACGAGGATGGGATCTGATTTAAAATATAAATGAAATGCAGAATATATACATTTGAGTAAAATTTTAATCATCTACTTCATTTAGTTCGGAAGCTAAAGTGATTTCCACAGACGGACAGATGAAGAGTTGGACGGACATCGCTAAATCGACATAGAATTTTATGCTGATCAAGACTTCTTGTGGGGTCTAGAATGTATATTTCGAATTGTTACAAACGGTATGACAAACTTAATATACCCTCCATACTATGGTGGAGGGTATAAAACAAACTTCTAATACCCTCCAAATGCAAAAGTATCTGGATTCAAACATGTTTCGCTTTAAACTACAAACTCAAGTAAAATTGGTAGGATAATGGTTGGAGCCATTATTTGGGGGACATACTAACACGGGAGCCTATATAAACAAATCTAAACTACAACGATTGTAATCCATTGCGAGCCATAAATATGAAACCGTTATATGTGCGCTATAGGAAAACTTGGACCTGGATATTCAATGTTTTACCACCGTAGCTAGAACCCATTACGGGCTACAAATATCAATTTTTATACAAATCCGAAGAAAAATGCGGGTAAAATCATCAAAATACCGGAAATCGGGAGGTACCCTTATACGGAGCTATACGAAAACGTGGATCTATGTATACAATATCAAATCCCTCACCCAATACCAAATTTAGTACCACTTTGTACTTTTCGTACAAATATAGGACGAATATCTAAACAACCTCCAAATCTCAAACACAGATACCATCAGTAATCTAAATTCCAAATTTTAGAATTTTATCTCTATCCCTTCATCCAATACCAAATATAGTACCATCCAGTACTCGTCGTACAATTATTGTACACACTTCCGAAACCACCTCCATATGTTCAGGCTACATAATACCAAATTTCAGATTTCAAGCACTATTTTTTGTACCAACACCAAATTGTACGAAATGTAGTACTATTTAGTACTTTTCATTCACTTGTAGTAAATATTTGCAAAACAATCTCTCTATAGCAAGCCTAACAGCAACAGCAATTTCCGTCCTGACTAACTATTTCTTATACCCTCAGCCATATGGCTACAGTCAGTGGTTATATATCATTTGATACGGCCAAAACGTACCTTATCGAAATAACGGTTCTAGACCCTAGGTCTCTTTGGAAAAAATCCGTTTCCGGACATTTGGAGTCGATCTAGCGATGTCCGTTCGTCCGTCTGTTTGTCTGGCTGGTGCGAACGATAACTCTCGAAGGAAGTATCCGATTTGATCCAAACTTATTACATCGTAATATTATTGTCAAACTTATAGCGAGTTCGGAGATGGGCAATATCAGACCACTCCTTCTGGTACCTCCCCCACAAAAGGTCGAAATTTAAAAAAATATATATTTTCTACTCAGAAAGAGGAACGATAATCCAATTGTGCTCTAACTTTGCAAATCCTAATATTTTCATTAGTGCTAGGTCAGGTGCGAAAATGGACTATATCGGTCCACTCCATCAGGTACCTCTCCCACAATGGGTCAAAATTTTGAATAATTACAACGCCTATAAAATGTGAAGTAAGAATCCGATTGTCTTAAATTTCACACATCCCCATATTTTTATAAATTCAAGATCTGGTGTTAAGATGGAATATATCGGTCCACTCCTTTTGGTACCTCCCCACAGAAGGTTTTTTAATATCCAATAAGCTCATAAAACGCGAAATTAACGTCCGTTCCATTTAGACTTGGCACATCAGAGTATTTCCATCAACACAGTATTTGTTATAAAAGCGGTAGAGATCAGAATATTCCTTCTGGTACCTCCCCTAAAAAGGTTCAAAATTTTGAATATCCATGAAGGTCATAAAACGCGAAATAAGCATCAGGTTCTCCTTATATTTCACATATCCCATTATTTTTACTAACACAAGATCTGTTGTGAAGATGGAATATATCGGGCCACTCCTTCTGGTACCTCCCCACAAAGGTTCAAAATTTTTAATATCCATGAAACTTATAAAAATCCGATTCCATTCCAGACTTGGTACATCTCAATAATATTGGATTATCTGCTGGTAAAATAACTACAAATCGATGCAGTAAAATAACTACAAATCGATCGCTAGATTTCAGACGTCAAAGAACTAAGACAATTTCCATCATGGATGGAGTGATTTCCGTTTCGCTTAACTATTTTTTTTTTTCTTCCAACAAAAATTAGTTATTTGAATTTAATCAATTTGATCAAAGTCTCCGATATGCTTCACCATTTCGACATATGTGGCCAGCCTTCAATTTGTTGCCTTTTAACACTTATTGTCTGACAAATTTATTTAAATCACTGCCCCGTTGTTGTTGTTATTTTTGTTCTTTCATCTAGAACACTTGAGACCACATAGCCGAGCTGGACAACAAAAAAATTAAAATAAAATAAAATCTTACAAATCAATTGTTTGGTGGACAAATTTCTGCATTTCGACAGAACAATGACCGATATTTAGCATGTTCGATTCGATTCGGTTCGATACAATCGCCCATACAACTCAAGACTAATTATATTCTGTAGGTTTTTTTTGTGATTGAAAATTTGCTGATAAGAGGAAAATAGAGGCAGAACCGTTGCTGCTGCTGCGATTATTATGCAAACATTCTGCTCCATATTGATATGATTGAGTAGATATGTGTGTGGATATGTATGTGCATATGTCGGTATGTTTAAATGGTGTTTAATTTGGGTTAGGTAAACGTTGGCAGGTTTCGCTTATTTTGCCCGACATTGATTGTTTAATAATTTGCCCAATAAAGTGGCGCAAACCTGTAAATTGATTGCCACAAAACAACAAGTCGTAATCAGTTATTGGCGATATTGGATAAAAATATGTGAAATATATGTGCTTATAGTTAGGTCGAGGAGGTAGAGGAGATAAAAAAACAATCGTTAAGCTATGTTGGTACACACTCCTCGGAATATATGATGAAAGGAATGATAGGATGTCATCTTGTCAGGACATTATACAAAAGGTGTCAGACTATTGGTTTAGATTTGTGCTAGGCCATAACCATGCCATTTGCCATTATAGAAATGAGCGGTATTAAGGAATAAATCTACTGTTTTGATGATCCACTTATTTGTATCCATAGCAAGTAAAAAGGCAGAAAGTTTGGACGGATCGAAATTTCGATACCTTCCACCATTTGGAAGAAATTTAAAAGAAACCGTTGAAATATTCTGTAGAAATCATAAAAATACCGATTTTAGGGAATTGCCGTTATATTGGGGTCTGCACGGAAACGTGGACCTGCAAACACAATTTTTGTCCAAAGCCATTACAATATTCAAATACGAAATTTAAAACAATTCGGGTGAATTATTTCGCTAAAACATCAAAATGCGGAATATAAGGAGGTACCGCTACATGCGGGCTATACGAAGACCTGAACCTATATATGCAATTTTCTGTCATATGCTGTAGTACCCATTAAGATCTTCATATACGAAATTTTATACAATTCCGGTGAATAATGTCATGAAGATCATCAGAATAACGAATATAGGGAGGACCGTTATATGGGACCTATACAAAGGCGTGGTCTTGCGAAGGCAATTTTCCGTCATCGGCTGTAGCACCCATTAAAAACTACGAAATTTGAAACAATTCCGGCGAATAATGTTGCTAAAATCATCAAAATGCCGGATATAGGGAGGTACAGTTATATGTGAGCTATTCGAAAAGATGGACCTGACTTATGATTTTTTTTTTGTCATAGGCTACATTACCCAACAATAAATTCAAATATGATATTCGAAACAATTGCGGTGAATAATGTCGTTAAAATCCTCAAAATACCGGATATAGGAAGATTTCATTACACGGGAGCTATACGAAGACTTGGACCTGCAAATGTATTTTTTTGTTATAGGCTGCAGAACCCATTATGAACATCAAGTGCGAGATTTTAAACACTTCCCGCGAAAAATGTAACACAAATCATCAAAATACCGAATATCGGGAGGACAGCTATATGGGGACTATTCCATAACTTAGACCTACAGGGTTAGATGAAAAAACTGCAACCAACTTCAGACTGCTGTCATTTCTAAGCCACTCGTCCGACAGCTGTTCAAATTATTCCAGTGACAGCTCATTATATTGTATACAAGCGTACAAAAGAATTTTGGTGAGAATTTTCCAGAAAACAGGTTATTCGTGATGGAGTTGATGCGTGATAGTGTGATTTCTTTATATTTGGCTGGAAACCCATAAGTGGCTATCGTAAGGGCACTCCAGCATTTAAATGTGAATAAATCTTTTGTGTCTCGAACCATCGCTCGTTACCGCTCGATACTGGTACCGTAGTCCGACGCCAAGGAAGTGGAGGGAAGAAAACAGCAACATCAACAGAAATGGTTCGAAAAGTAAAGGAGCGACTTGTTCGAAACCCGCGTCGCAGTGGCCAAAAAATGGCTCCTGAGCTGAACATATCGCAATATTCCATTCGGCAAATATTGAAAAATGAGCTCGGGGTAAAGCCATTGAAATTCCAAAAAGTGCAAGAACTTATACCGCAACAGAAAGAAATTAGTCTCAAGAGAGAGTTGCTTCGCTGGATTGCCTGGCCGAAAGTGGTGAACTGCCGAATTTGGTTTTCTCCGATGAGAAAACATCCGTTGTCCAGCAGTTTGTAAACAAACAAGATGATCGTGTTTACTTGCCAAAGAGGTCAGCTGAAAATTTGCACCTTCGGTTGGCCACCAGAACTCAAGTGATGGTGTGAGCCGCCAAAACAGCTGATAGTCGCTCTCCACTCGTATTAATCGACCGTGGAATCAGAATAAATGACGAATATAATCGCGAAAATATTCTGGAGGATATATCAAAGCCTTGGACACGCAAACATTTTGGCCGCAGACCTTGGACATTTCAACAGGACTCAGCACCATCGCAAGATAACCAAGAATGGTTACAAAATGAGCTTCCTCGCTTCATTTCCACCGCACAATGGCCACCAAAATCTTCTATTGTACCTGGAGTATTTTGGAAAGCAAGGTTGACACTAAAAAATACCAAAGTGTCGATCACCTCAAGCAAGCGCTTCGCCGGGAATGGGCCAAAATGCCGCAGAGTAACATTCGGACAGCGTGTGACGGTTTCATTGGCCGTTTGAAGGCCATAATTCGTGCAAAGGTGACCAAGCTAATAGAAGGCATGATCTGATCACTACCACTTTAATAACAGACCTCATGTTAATAAAAAAAAATATTGAGATGTGCCATGTCTGAATGAAATCGGATGTTAATATCCAGTTTTTGAGCTTTATGCATATTCGACATTTTTACCCTTAGGGGGGAGGTACCACTAAGTGTAAACAAGACTTTATGTTGATAAAAATATTGTGATGTGTGTAATTTGACGATAATCGGACTCTTACGTTGCGATTTATATTTGTAATAATTATATCTACAAATGTTGACCCCTTGTGGGGGTAGGTACTTGATGGAGTGAACCGATATTGTCCATTTTCGCACGTTACCTAGCACCTAGGATTTGGAAAGCTGGAGCCAAATTTGATTATTCTTTTTCTTTCTGTGGAATATTTTTTCTTTCAAAATTTCGACCTTGTGTGGGGGAGGTACCAGAAGGGGTGGGTGGATATTGTCCATCTCCGAACTCGATCTAAGTTTGATAATAATATTATGATGTACCAAGTTTGGATCAAATTAACTCTCTTCGAGAGTTATCGTACGAACCAGCCAGACAGACGGACGGACACCCTTAGATCGGCTTCAAATATCCCGAAACGAAACCAAATGGTCTAAAGAGATCTAGAGTTTAAAATTTGTATTTCGACGATGCACGTTTTGGCAGTATCAAATGATATATATCCCCACATAATAATTAAATGTGAAAAGAGTCCGATTATCCTCAAATTAAAAAATATCCCAATATTCTTATTAGCATAAGATCTGGCGTGGAGATGGAATATGACGAACCACTACTTGTGGTACCTTCCCCACAATGGGTGAACATTTTGAGTAATAATATCTTTTATAAAATTCGATTCTCTTCAAAATTTCACATATCGCAATATTCGTACTAACGTAGGTTCTGGTGTGAAAAGTTTAGGCATCGGCCTACTCTTTTTGCTACCTCACCCACAAAGTGTGGACCCTTTTAAGTTTTAATGAGACTTGTTAAATATGGCGCCCTATATTGTGATCTCGTGATATGGGCCAACAAGATGGCCAAGTCAACTAATGACTCATGTTAAAGTCTAAAATGGAGTACAGTAATCATCCAATCGTACATATGAAACATTGAAGGACAATTATGGGAGTGGGACATAATTCTGACCAGCAAAACTGCATCTGTTCCGGGTCTTATTTGAAGACGAATCTAGCACTATTTTCCCCAAAATGCTATCCCAATTTGACTTAACGCAGAATAATAACAATTTTCTTCACTTATTACTCCAGCGCATAATATTGCAACTTTTGTTAATTAAAACATTTATTTAATTTAATTCAATATGCAATTATGATGAGTTGTAAAGTTTTATGTTCATATAAATTTAAGTTTTTTACGACCTTAAAAAAAAACAAAAAACAACGTCAACAACCACTACTGCGGAATATCCACAGTGATTTCCATAGAGATGGAGAGAAACAAAAAAATCAAAAGAAAATCTGCTTACATCACAAAGAAATAAACCAAAACCAATGAACAAAAACTCCAATTTGCACTGCAGCGCATTGGCTGAGTTTTTTTGTTTTCCACGGAGTAATGACAGAGTATGAGGGAGCGAGAACAGCCAAGATTTGCAATATGAATATAATGCGAAGAAAAAAATAAAGAGTTGGCAAACACACTTACATCCATCGTATGTCATTGACTTGTAAGCGCCACCTTAAGTCACCGCAGAACCGATTAACGTGGCTCCACATCAGAAAACCAAAAAAATAAAGAAACACAGAATCTCAAAGAAAAGGAACGCCAACAACATTGCATAGATCTTATGGCCGTCTGCTATACACGTACAAACATATGTACGTCTGTCCACCCATTCATACGTTCGGAGAACACCAAGCGCATGACTGTGCAGAAAATCATCGCAATTGTTATTTGAACATTAACGTTTAATATAAACAAATCATTTTAAATTTGAAACCTTTTTTTCATTGCTCTGCTGTCTGCATCTGTTTTGTTTTTTTTTTTTTTTTTGTCTTGATTTCGGTTTTTATCTTGCGGCAAATGGCCAACAGTGATTTCAATCCTTTGGAAAGCTATATAAATGTGGTGTCCAAACTTGGAAGGTTAGAGTGCCGTTAAAAACTCTCAACATTCTATGTAGAGAACTATATCCCTATTTCAATTACCGAGCACGGCTGAAACCAAGGTAAACAAATTATCTGTAAGAATGTAAAAGAGTTTACGAGGGCAGTTCAGGTACCTGCAAGATGGGTGCCGCATTTCTAAAACAGTCGTTCAAAAACGCATACGAGTATAATGAACATTTCTCAAGCTTGTTTGGATCGTTTTAAGCGAAATAAAATGGATTTTAAGCGTCCAGAGACTCCAGAGAAAAGAACAATCCAAACAATGGACTGAAGCTGGAGGAATTGCCCCAAAGAAGGTACGATTATGGCAATTATGGATTGACTATCTGCAAACAGGTAAAACAAAAAATTCAGAGTACTATTGCAACCTTTTGGATCAATTTGGATAATTGTACAAATTCGAGAAAAACGTCCAGGCTTACAACACAAAAAATATTTTTTCATCAAGACAACGCACCAGCACAAGAGTGTTTTAACAATGGCTAAAATCAACGAATTACCCAGTGACTTTTTCTTGTTCCCACATTTAAAAAAAAAAATCCTTATAGACCGAAGTATTCCCCTTCATCTAATACCGACAAAAAAATTGGGCTGAGCAAAATTTAAATAAATTCAGATATCTGTTACCAATTTTTATTGTGGGAGAGGTAAGAAAAGGAGTGAACCGATAAATTCCATATTTACGTCAGATCTCTAGTTGGGAGTAATATTTCTAAATACTAAGTAGTTAAAATAGTGACCCTTTGTGGGGGAGGTAACAGAAGGGGTAGACCCATATCTGTCTGTACGAAAAAATATTGAGATGTGTGAAATTTTAAGAGAATGCTTATCTCGCATTTTCTTAGAAATATAATTATTCAAAATTTTGACACGGGGTGGGGGAGGTACCAGAAGGAGTGATCCGATATATCCCATCTTCACATCAGATTCAGTGTTATCAAAAATGTTTTAATGTGTGAAATTTGAAAAGAATCTGCTGCTTATTTCACATTTTATGAGAGATATTATTATCAAAATGTTGACACGTTGTGCGGAAGGTACCAGAAGGAATGGTTCGATATATTATATATTTAAACCTGATCTTGCATTGATAAAATGTTTGGGATGTTTCGAGTTTGAAATTAATCGGATACTCATTTCGCGATTATTCAGCCTCATGCCTATTCAAAATGTTGACCCCTTGTGAGGGAGATACCAGAAGAAGAGAGCCAATACATCTCATCTTCACATCAGATCTTGTGTTACCAGTAATATTGGGATATGTGGAATTTAAAGACAATCTTATCTCAAATTTAAAAAAAAAAAATTATTCACAATTTTCACCTTTTGTGGGGGAGACACCAGAAGGGGTAGACCGATATCTCCAACCTTCACATCAGATCTTGTGATAGTGAAAATATTCGGTTGTGTGAAATTTAACGGTAATGGGATGCTTATTTCGTTTTTAAAATATATATATAAATATTCAAAATGTTGACCAATTTTGAGGGAGGCACCGAAGGAGTGGTCCAACCTACCTCATCATCATACCCGATCTAGAGTTGATAGAAATATTGGGATATACGAAATTTAAAGGCAATCGGTCTCTTTATAAGAATTATGATCATTCTAAATTTTGGACTTTTGTGAGGAAGGCACTTAATGTTGCGAACTGGCATTGTCCATTTTCGCACCCGACATAGCACTGATACAAATATTAGAATTTGTAAAGGTTGATTAAAATTGGATGATCGTTTCTTGTTCTATAATTATACCCTCCGCCATATGGCTAGAAACGTCCCTAATCGAAATAACGATTTTAGACTCCAAATGTCCTGAAACGTATTTGCTCCAAAGAGACTAGCAATTACGTTTCAGGACAGTTGGAGTCCACCTAGCGGCGTCCGTCCAGCCGTCTGTCTGTCTCGATAGGAGTATCCGATTTGTTCCAAACTTGGTACATCGTAAAATTATTATAAAACTTAGATCGAGTTTGGAGATGGGCAATATCGGTCCACTCCTTCTGCTATCTCCCCCACAAAAGGTCGAAATTTGCAAACAAAAATATTTTACTGCACAGAAAGAGTAAGGATGATCCGATTTTGCTCCAACGTGGCGAATATTAATATTTACATCAGTGCTAGGTCAGGTGCAAAAATGGACAATATCGGTCCACTCCATCCAGTACCTCACCTCCAAAGGGTAAAAATTTTGAATAATTATAACTCTTATAAAATGTGATGTAAGAGTCCGATTGTTACACGCATCACAATATTTTTATTAACCCAAGGTCTGATGTAAAGATGGAAAATATCGTTCCACTCCTTCTGGTACCTCCCCCACAAAGGGTCAAAATTTGAAATATTCATGGAGCTCATAAAAAGCGAAATTTACATTCGATTCCATTCAGACTTGGCACTTCTCTATATTTCCATCAACACAAGATTTGTGATAAAGATGGTAGAGATCGGATCATTCCTCCCGGTACCTCCCCCACAAAGGGTCGAAGTTTTGAATAACCAAAACAATTATAAAATCCGAAATAAGCATCCTTTTCTCTTCATATTTCACACATTCCATTATTTCTACTAACACAGCCGTATTATATACCGGTCCACTCCTTCTGGTACCTCTCCCACAAAGGCTGAAAATTTCGAGTCCATGAAGCTCATAAAACGCGAAATTAACATCCGATTCCATTTAAACCTTGCACAGCTCAATATCACCATCAACACAAAATCTGTTATAAAGATGGTACAAGTCGGACCATCTTTTTTGCTACCTCCCCCACATAGGGTTCATGATTTTTTGAAAAACCAAACGCTCAAAGAAATCGAAATAAGCATCCAATTCTCTTCAAATTTCACACATACAAACATTTTTTCCAATACAAGATCTGTTGTGAAGATGATATATATCTGCGAACCCCTTCTGGTACCTCACCCCAAGGGGGTAACAATTCATTTATCTGTCATAACTTGCGAAACAAGTCAGCGATTATGTACAACTTGCTACATATAAATATTTCTCTCAACCATAAACCTGAATTGAATTTCATCATCGGAATTTATAATTTCGCATAAAATTGGATATAATTGTTCGATTTTCTTGTAGTTCTGCCCATACCAATATTTTTATCTGTATTAGATAAAGTATAAAAATGGTCGACTATATCTGGTTCCTTGCTCCCATTTCAACATTTTCTAAAAATTATCATATATCTTATATAAAATAAAGGAAGTAGTCGATTTAGTCCAAACCTGACACGACGCAATATTTATATCATATTTATTAAGGACCGATACGAAATGGAAAACATTGGCCCATTTCTTCGGAACCTTCTCCATAGAGGGTCAATAATTTGAATAGACATAACAAAAGCCAAAATATATTTAAATAATCGAACATTGGCTGTGGGTAAACAACTGTCGGCAAAACCGACCGGCACTTTTTAACTTGTTTTTATACCCTCCACCATACTATGGAGGGTATATTAACTTTGTCATTCTGTTTGTAACTCCTCGAAATACTCATGTCAGACCCAACAAAGTATATATATTCTTGACCAGCGTAAAATTCTAAGTCGATTTAGCCATGTCCGTCTGTCTGTTCGTCTGTTGTAATCACGCTATTTTTCGAACGAACTGAGATAGAAGGCTAAAATTTGGCTCACGTGTTTATTTTTCCAGTAGGCAGGGTAAGTTCGTAAATGGGCCATGTAGGTCCAAGTTTTCATATAGCCCCCATATATAAGTACCTCCCGATATTCGGTATTTTTATGATTTTAGCGACATTATTAACGGGAATTGTTTCAACTTTGGTATTTGAAGTTCGAAATAGATACCACAGCCTATGACAGAAAATTATCTGTGCAGGTCCACGTCTTCGTATAGCCCCCATACAACGGTACCTCCCGATATTCGATATTTTGATGATTTTAGCGACATTATTCACCGGAATTGTTTCAACTTTAGTATTTGAAGTTCGAAATAGATACTATAGCCTAAGACAGAAAATTGTCTATGCAGGTCCACGTCTTCGTATAGCCCCGTATAACGGTACCTCCCGAATTTCGGTAGTTTGATGATTTTAGCGACATTATACAACGGAATTGTTTCAAATTTGGTATTTCAGATTCGTAATGGATACCACAGCCTATGACAGTAAATTGTCTATGCAGGTCCATGTCTTCGTATAGCCCCCATATAACGGTACCTCCCAAAATTCGGTATTTTTATGATTTTAGCGTCATTATTTAACGGAATTGTTTCAAATCACGTATTTAGAGTTCGTAATGGAAACTACAGTCTGTGACAGAAATTTGTCTATGCAGGTCCAGGTCTTCATATAGGCCCCATATATCAGTACCTCCCTATATTCGGTACAATACCCACCGAAATTTTTTGAGATGTCGTATTTGACGTTCGTAATGGATGCTATAGCCTGTGACTGAAAATTGTCTATGCTGGTCAAGGTCTTCGCACAGCTCCGATATAACATTACCTCCCTATATACGATATATTCATGATTTTAGCTACAATATTCACCGTTTATTTCAAGTTTCGAATTTCAATATGGTAATGGCTTATGACAAACAAGGCCTATAGACCCCAATATATATATATATTGGCTATATTCGGTATTTTTAAAATTTTAACAGATTTTTTTAAGGTTTTATTTTTTGAAAATTTCAAATTCAGCCCGCCCGAACTTGTTGTTAAATTAAAAACCTATAAGTTCGATGTTGTGGAAATCTTAGGACAAGGTTTCCCATTTCTGCTTAATTTTTTTCATCTTCTCGAAAAAAAACAACGCAAACAACAAAAACATGACTAATTCTCACATACGAAAAAAAATCTATTCATACCATGTATATTCGATGAAAATCGAAACACCTAATCCGCAAATGCATTGGCCAAAGACTCTTAACCACCATATGGGACGTGTAAATATTTTGAATATTGCTTCCACTACCACTCCGGCCGACAATCGAAAGCTTCTACAGTTGCTAAAATGCTATTGTCCTATAATGACGCTTTGATGGAAATCATTAATTCTACAGCTCGGAATCAAGTTGACCTCACAGCTAACAGCGTTCAATGCAAGTCATTCAGGGAGTCCTTACAACTCAAGCTCTTTGAGATTTCCTTTTGGATATCGCGGCACATTGTTCACATTTCCCAGGCACACATGCGACCTTTGTTTCTTTTTTCATTTCGCACAGCTAACAATTGTTAAATTTTTGATTGAAAGCTAACTTTTGTTTGAAAGGCTCTCAACCATTCGCTTTGATTTCCTAGGGTTTCCTCCATCTTCGAGGAGTTCCCAAATGTTCCCTTGAAACGCTCCCTCACTCACAGCGAAATTTGAAGTAATAAATTATTTGTGTGGGGTTCTTTGTTGAACATTTCAATGCATTTGTCATTGTCGGTTTTGTCATTTTCAGTTTTGTTATGATTGTCACTGTGTGTTCGTTGGGCAGACGGCCAACTGTTGGCTGTGCGCATGTGTAGTTCATGCTGTTTCAGCAGCTCGCTGGAGGTTCTGTTTTTTTTTTTTTTATTTTATTTTGACAATTGCCAATTTTTTGTTGATTGACTTGGCTTCCATTGGCTGTCGTCAAAGTATCAAATTTTGCCAATATCAAAATGATAAATCTCAAATATTTGAAGACAATTGTTTATGATTATTTGAAAATTATACCAGTACAACCAAGTGGGGATAGATACAGTTTGCAAAATTCAATTGTTCAATGGTTTTGAGAAGTTATGACGTATTGTGGAGTAAGCCTGACATATGTTCGATGCGGTGAATATCGAAAAAGTGATTTTTTTTTTTGGATTTCTAGAGATGGCATTGCAAATGTTTAGAAATGAAATATATGTATCATGCAACATGCAGCGTTGGAGGAATCATAAGGTTGGTTGTGCAATTTATATATACCCTACAACACTATGTGTTGGGGGTATTACAAATTGAGCCAAAAATTATGTAACACATCGAAATAGTGGTTTCCGACATAGGAATCATATAACATATGGATCTTCTACCTCGCCGAGCTGAGTCAATCTAGCTATGTATGACCACCCGTCCGTCTGTCCATGTTAATTTGTAATCACGCTACAGGTCGTAATTGTGGCCCGATCCTCACGAGATGGAAAATGGACGTGGGGTTAGGGTAAGAATTTTGGGTTGAAATGGACCAGAAACAGTAATTTTTTCAGATTTTGCAGGCCACAATTAAGAACCAATCGACGCGGAAATTTGCATGGAGTTAGAGCTCAGGGATGGTCATCGGATAAACCATAACTTGTATGTCAAAAAAAAAAAAAAAAAACGAAAATTTAAATTAAAATATCGGATATATAGCAAAATAGCTGCAATATACAGGACGAGATAAAAAAAACTGCAACCAAACTCACACGCTGCCCGATTGTTGCTCTGCGGTATTTTGGCCCATTCCCGGCGAAGCGCTTGCTTGAGGTGATCGACACTTTGGTATTTTCTAGTGCCAACCTTGCTTTACAAAATACTCCAGATACAATAGTCCAATGGATTGGTATCCGGAGATTTTTGGGTGGCTCGTGCCGAGTGCGATGATGCTGAGTACTGTTGGAATGTCCAAGTTCTGCGGCCAAAATGATTGCGTGCCCAAGGCTTCAATACACCCTCCACAATATTTTCGCAATAATATTCGACATTTATTGTAATGCCATGGTCGATTAATACGAGCGGAGAGGAACCATCGGCTCTTATGGCGGCCCACACCATCACCATGACCGGCGCTTGAGTTCTGGTGGCCAACAGAAGGTGCACATTTTCAGCTGACCCCTTTGGCAAGTAAACCCGATCATGTTGTGTGTTTACAAACTGCTGGACAACGAATGTTTTGTCATCGGAGAAAACAATATTCGGCAGTTCACCACTTTCGGCTGCGGTCTAAGTTCCTGCACTTTTTGGAACTTCAATGGCTTTACCCCGACCGCATTTTTCAATATTTGCCGAATGGAATATTGCGATATGTTAAGCTCACGAGCCATTTTTCGGCCACTGCGGCGTGGGTTTCGATCAAGTTGCTTATTTACTTTTCGAATCATTTCTGCTGATGTTGCTGTTTTCTTCCGCCCACTTCCTTGACGTCGGGCTAAGCTACCAGTATCACGGTAACGAGCGATGCCGATGGTACGAGACACAAAAGATTTTGTACTCTTCTTAACAATATAATAAGCTGTCACAAGAATAATTTTAACAGTTGTCGGACGAGTGGCTTATAAATGACAGCAGTCTGAAGTTGGCTGCAGTTCTTTCATCTCACCCTGTAAATCCTATTGTGTTTGCAGGTGTACATTTTTAAGTCAAAAAGCTAAGGGTAGGATTTTTGACATCATATCAAAAACTAAATTTTCCGAAATATATTTGGACGTAAGGGACCTTTCAACACATTGTAGTGTTGTAGGGTATCACATGGTCGGCCCCGCACGACCATAGCCTTTGCTCACTTGTTAAATACTGGCCCTAGACCTAGACCATGTAGTATATTGAGCATCATATAACAAGATGAGTCGATATAGTTATGTTATGGCCCGAATCTCTGAAAATTCTACATGGGACTGAAGTAGGGCCAGAATAGAGAAATGTTATTTTTGGAGTTGGTTATTTTACCACAAAGGGTTATTTTATCATAATTTTTTTTTGTTCGAAATGTATGAGCATTTTGGTTATTCAAAAATTTAGCCCCTTTTGTGGGGGAGGAACCTTAAGGAGTTGATCGATTTATCTCAATTTTACATCAGATCGTTAGTAAAAATATGGATATCCAAAATTATGACATTTTTTGGGGGGGTATAAAAGGGAGTGTGCCGATATCTGCCATCTTCATGGGCGCACTTCTTCAGGTACCTACCCCACAAAAGGTTATTTTATTACAGTTTTTTTTCGAAATATATGAGAAATTCGGCTATTTATAATTTTGGCCCCTTAATGGTGGAGCTACAAGAAGAAATGGGCCGCTCTATCAATTCTTCATAACAGATCCTTTATGGGAAGAAAAATTGAGATGTGCAAAATTTGAAGACAATCTGGTGCTTATTCCGCATTTCATGAAAGAAATTCGAAAATTTGACCCGCTTTGTGGGAAGTACATGAAGGACTGGACCGATATGTTTCATCTTCATACCAGATATTGGGTTGGTAAAAATATTTAGATTCGCGAAACGTGATGAAAATCGGTCGTTTAGAATTTTTTTCAAAATGTTGACTCTTTGTGGGGGATGTACTTGATGGAGTAGTACTTATTCGAATATTGGGATTTGCAAAGTTTGAACATGAAAAATTGGATGATCCTTCCTGTTGTATTAGGTACATTATTTTATATTATACTTTGAACTTTTGTGGGGGAGGTGCTAGAAGGAATGGACCGATATTCACCATATCCGAACTCGATTTAAGTTTGACAATAATTTTACGATGTACCAAGTTTGGATCCAAGCGGATACTCCCTTCTAGAGTTATCGTGTGCATCAAACAAGAAAGACGGATGGACATCCCTAAAACGAAGCTGAATGCCTTGAAACGGAGACTTATGGTCTAAAACCGTTATTTCGATGATGCACGTTTTGACCGTATTAAATACTACACATACCCTCTGTAGCCATATAGCTGAGGGTATAAATAGGCAGATCGATGTAGAACGATCTTCATTATTTCAGTAGACTTCATCTGCTTTCAGAACATCATCTGCTTTCACACATTTATCCAAACTTAAATGGCCTCAACTTTCCCCTCCACCCATTGCAAATTATGCCATATTAATAATTGAAAATACTTCAAAATTCCTCGATTTTATGTGTCATATAAACAATTGAATGTCTCACATTATGTTCATAATTAGACAATAATAAAAATGTTCAACAGAGTTCCAAACGTTTGCTGCCCGAAAGATATAAAATTGCCCATTTAATATTTTCGGTGAAAATCGCATGACAATGTGCTTCGCTGTCCGACTGTCTGTCCGTCTGTCTAATAAAATAGTATCTAGTTTTCCAAATGCCAGCTGATGCGGAGAGACGGAGAAAAAAACCATAATCGCCAAAACAAAATCGTAAAACTGTGTGATATACGCAACAAAAAAGCCTTTTAAAAATTGTCATAAAATTTGAGACATGTTGAGTAGGCCGGGTGTGTGTGTGTCTGTGGTGGTTATGGATAAATATCTCGCTGTGGGACAGAGGCTTGAGAGAGTGTTTTCATTTCGAGATTGAATAAT
Organism: Musca domestica; assembly: GCF_030504385.1. Lineage (NCBI taxonomy): Eukaryota > Metazoa > Arthropoda > Insecta > Diptera > Muscidae > Musca > Musca domestica. The sequence continues at coordinate 1,890,240 of NW_026712318.1, read as the reverse complement.
TTTGAATTTGTAATGATCCTGACATTTAAAATTGTACAATAATAATAACAAAGCGTTTAAGGAAAATACTGGAAAAGGAAAAAATATAGGATTCCGATTATCTCAATGTTTCCACTCTTTGCCGGTACAGTCTGGAAGGAATTGTGAATCACAACTAAATACCCTAATTTGTATGTATGTAGATAGCAAACCAATTGCAATATGCATTTGCCAAAGGTGTGAATTATTTTGACGTCTGTCTGTATCACCTGGAGGCAGGCAGGCCCAGGGTTATGACAACAATTCCTGAGATTTTATTGTTCATAACCAATATTAATAATTTTTATTATTGTTTATAGGACCTTTTGAACCTTCCTCCTGAATGCAAATGATTTTGAGTCGTTAGTTGCGTTTGCAGTTTAAATGTAATTGTTTTTGATTCGTAAACATTTGATTGCCCTTAACTGCCTACCCACCTACCTACGTTCGTAAATGGCAAATTAACATTTGTGAAATTTTAGTTGACACCGTGACAAAAGCACATAACTGGATGGTAGTAAACGTGAGATTTTCTTTCACTAAAAACTATGAAAACGTGTTTTGTTGGATTTAAAGCTGAAATTAAATTCTGAAATTTTAAATGGTGAATTTTTGATATGAAAATGAGATGTTTGAGGTGTTGACAAGAAAAAAGGGGTGTCAGTACGGGAATTTGAATTAAAATAAGTAAGCAAAGGCTATAGTCGTATAAGCATTCTAGCTAACTTTCATTTCCTTTGTATTAACATATTGTATATATTTCCCCATTATTTTTATACCCTCCACTTTGGAAAGTAGGGTAAATTAACTTTGTCATTCCGTTTGTAACATGTCTAAATATTCATCGTAGACCCCCATTTCCGGTGGCGAAACATTGCATGTATAGGTCCACGTTTTGGTATAGCCCCCATGTAACGGTACCTTCCGATATTCGGTATTTTGATGATTTTTGTCACATTTTCCCACGGATTTGTCTAAAAATTGGTATTTGTGGGTCATAATTGGTTCTAATGTTTCCATTACTCTAAGGTGGAGGGTATTAAAAGTTCGGTCCAGCCGAGCTTAATTTTATTTATTTCTTTTTTTTATACCCTCAGCAATATGGCTACAGATGGTATACATCATTTGATACGGTCAAAATGTGCCTAGTCGAAATAACGGTTTTAGACCCTAGGTCTCTTTGGACCAAATCCGTTTCAGGACATTTACAGTCCGTCCGTCTGTCTGTCTGGCTGGTGCGCACGATAATTCTCGAAGGAAGTATCCGATTTGATCCAAACTTATTACATCGTAATATTATTGTCAAACTTATAGCGAGTTCGGAGATGGGCGGTAAAGGTTCATTCCAACTGATTCCTCCCCCAACAAAATGTACAATTTTTCAACAAAAATATTTTAATGTACAGAAAGAGAAACGATAATCTGATTTTGCTCCAACTTTGCAAATTCTAATATTTTCATCAATGCTAGGTCAGGTGCGAAAGTTGACAATATCGGTCCACATCCATCCAGTACCTTCCCCACAAAGGGTCAAAATTTCGAATAATTACAACTCTTATAAAATGTGATTTAAAAACATGATTCTATCCAAAATTTCACACATTCCAATATTTTTATTACCCAAAGGTCTTGCCTTAAAATGAAATATATCGGTCCACTCCTTCTGGTACCCCCCCCCCCCCCCCCCCCCAAAAAAGGTCAACATTTTCAAAAAAATATTTTTTGTACAGAAAGTGAAACGGTGATCCGATTTTACTCCAACTTGGCAAGTATTAATATTTGTGCTAGTGCTAGGTCAGGTGCGACAATATCCGTCTACTCCATCAAGTACTTCCCCCACAAAGGGTCAAAATTTTGAATAATTTTAACTCTTATAAAATGTAATATAAGAGGCTGATTGTCTTCGAACTACACATATCACAATATTTTTATTAACCCAAGTTCTGGTGTGAATATGGAATATATTGGTCCACTCCTTCTGGTACCTCCCCCACAAAGGGTCGAAATTTTGAATATCCCTGAATCTCATAAAGATGGAAGAGATCGGATAAATTCTTTTGGGATTTCGCCAGTAGTCGATATATTCCAAACCTGGCACGTCGCAATATTTATATCATATTTATTTTGGTCCGATACGAAATGGACAATAATTGCCCATTCCTTCGGAATCTACTCCATAGAGGGTCAGTAATTTGAATAATCATAATAGAAGTCAAAATATATTTAACTAATCAAATATTGGCTGAGGGTATACATCTGTCGGCAATACCGACAGATACTTTTTAACTTTGTATACCCTACACCAAGATGGTCAGGGTATTTTGTCTTTGTGCATTTGTTTGTGACAGGCAAAAGGAAACGAGATAGACCCATAGTTCCTTTTGATGATCTGCATCGAATCACATTCTGAGCCGATTTATGAATGTACGTCCGTCCGTCTGTCCATGTATTTTTGTAAACAAAGTACAGGTCGCATTTATTGCCCGATCCAGATGAAAATTCGCACAGATCATTTGCTTGGCCCAAGGACGAACCCTATTGAAATTGGAGATAGTCGGTCAAAATTTAAATATAGCTCCCATATATATCTTCGTCCGATTTGCCTTTTATTGTGCACCCTAATAGTATGGAATTTTGCATATGCACCCAAATTAGGCCTAAAACTCAGTATGCCAAATTTGATCGAAATTGGTTTAGATATAGCTATAGCTATAGCTCCCATATATATTGTTCATCCGATTTGTTATTTTTGTCCTCCGCAGCCGTAATATGCACCCTGCAACAAAAATATTTGGGGAAATATATCAAATACAGCTCAGAAATATCTTTGCCAAATTTTATCGAGATCGGTTCAGATTTGGATATAGCTCCCATATATAACATCGAATTACCATTTATTGTGCACCAAACGTCTAATATTTGTCTAAATGGGATGGAATTTAGCACCTACGACCGAATTAAGTCTAGAAGCTAGTATGTCAAGTTTGGTGAAGATCGGTTCAGATTTAGCTATAGCTTCCATATATATTGTTCATCCGATTTATTATATTTGTTACCCACAACCGTAATATGCACTCCGTAACAACGATATTCGGGGAAATATATCAAATACAGCTCAGAAATGTCTTTGCCAAATTATATCGAGATCGGTTCAGGTTTGGATATAGCTCCCATATATATTTTTATCCGATTTTAAATTATTTGTGCACCAAATGGGCAACACATGTCCGAATTTAAAAGACACAAATGCTTCGGCATATTTAGTCTTTTGATCTTTAAATTATAATTATAATCATAGGGTGTATGTTTGAATTCGCCCATAAAAACTTTTAATTGTTATATGGAGCTCTACTAAATTAGGAAAGTGGTGTAGGGTATCACAAAGTCGGATCGACTTTAAGACTTTCTTTACTGGTTTTGTTTGCTTTTTGGAATATCGATGAGAAGTACTTCTACAAGTTTCTTCGTTCTTTTTTAAAAGATTATACAAAGCTTATCCTTATTCTCAGTTTATAGCTGAGATCGGACGTATTATGTATATGGGAGTTATGTCTAAATCTGAACTAAGATTTCCCTAAGTTTTCTAAAGATATTATAACAAACGCCGTGTAAACTTCCCATGTCAAATTCAAATTTTCTCTAAAGAAATTCAATCATTGACATAAAATCAATTTTTAGAATTATTGTACAGTTGATTGAAAACTGCATGATTGTTAACGCCTATTGGCGGTTTTTAAGATTGTCCGTTTTTCCTTACAAAGAAAAAAAAAATCTTAAAATTGCATTGAATAAAACCAACACCCCCAAGACTTTTGGACGACAGCAATTCCAATGACTGGTTGTTTATTTAGCGCCACCTTTTGTTTCCGCTGCCAAAGAACGCCTTCGTTTTGTTTGTGTTTTTCTCGTCTTGGTTGGTTGTTTGCCAACTAACCATTTTTGTTTTTTTGCTATTGCTCTGCGTTGAAAGGTATTAAAATTATGCATCGATGTTGGAGAAGCGAAAAAATATAAAAATCTTTATTTGCAAAAACTAATAAAATTCTAACTAAATTCAGAAAAAAAATAAACACCGAAAAAAAAAAAAAAACGTCCGGAGAACAAAGCACAAAATTACAGAACAACGACAAAACAAAGATATTTTACAAATAAAAATATTTATTACACAGCACGAGTCAAATGTTTGACTGCAAATGCATTTTGCCTCCCAGCCAGGCAGCCAGTAAGAGTCACAGTCGATGCCGAAGCCGGAATAAGGCAGCCAGCAAGGCAAGGAGTCATCGATTTTGGCTACCAATGGCATGGCAGTGTGTAGCCACTGCCGAGCTAGAACATGCATCAAAATCAATGCGATTCGTCTGTCCAATGGGAAGATACAGTGGTGTTTTTTGTTTGCCGGTGACCAAAAGAACCTATGTCCGTTTCGGTTTCTAGGGAGGACACTCCAAAAATGTAAATGAAAATAATTTTTTTTTAAAAATGTTTTCAGAGGACTATCAGGGCAATAATCGTGGATTTTTAAGAATTTTTTGCGAAACGAAAAATTGTGGATATTTTAAGAATACTTTTGTTCAAGGACTATTTAAGCAACAATTATAATTGCTATATATTAAGCATCCTTTATTAAAATATACCAAAGCAATAACCGTGGATTTTTTAAATACATGTCTCCCAGGCCTTTCAACTCCTTGATTTTTAAGAATTTTCAGAAATACTACCGGTTCTTTAGGAATATTATTTCAAGGACTTTCAAAACTACAAACAAAGTTTCATAAGAACATTTTTCAAGGATTTGATTATCCTTGAAAAAATGTGGATTTTTAATGAAATCAATAATTGTGGATTTTTATAGAATACCAGCAATTCCGCCTTAGAATTTTAGTTTCGTTCCAACAGTTCATTTTAATACTTAATCGGCAAAATCTGTTAAGTTTGACAAAATTGTTTGATGAAAACTTTATATATCGTAATAAATTGTCCGACTTCAAAGGTTTTATATATTACTAGCTAGCCCGGTCCGAGTTGCCGGCCCTTACTCTTAGTCCTTTATGCATATTTTTTAAATCATAATAAATCACAGATCTGACGGCAAAAATTGTAATAGATGTTCATCTACCTGTTCGGTTTTAGATATTTTGGTCTCACATACATTCTCAATAGTACCACTTAGTACTTTTCGCACCATTATAGCACACATTTCCAAAACCACCTCCATATCTCGACCTCAGATACCAATATCGACCTCAATATCAAATTTCAGGATTTAAGCTTTGTAAGTTTCCCCACTGTCAAATTTGGTACCATTTAGTAAAATCATAGTGGGCAAAACGATCTCCGCCACTCAACAAAAGACACCAAAATTGGCATCCATATCAAATGTCGGGATTCCAGCTTTATCCCTTCACATAATACCCAATTTAGAGTCACTCAATATTTTAATCTCTATCCCTTCATCCAATACCCGATGTAGAACTATTTAGTACAATTATGTGTGCTACATTTGCAAACCAGATATCAATATCAAATCAACCCAATATGTTTTTAGTAATATTTCCAAACCACCGCCAAATCTCAAATACAGATACCAACAGCAGTCTAAATATCAGATTTCAGAATTTTATCTCTATCCCTTTACCCAATACCAAATGTTGTACCGTATTCAGTACTTATCGTAAAATTATAGTACATATTTCCGAAACCACCCATATACAGGGTGAGATAAAAAACTGCAACAAAGTCTAACGCCAAATTTTTTTTATTTTTTGAAAGCAGAAACAGTCGGAAATAACACCAAATTTTAGACTAAGTTTCGATTTGTTTGAATTGGTCACCCTTGGCTCGAATTATGGCCTTCAAACGGTCAACGAAACTGTCACACGCTGCCCGAATGTTGCTCTGCGGTATTTTGGCCCATTCCCGGCGAAGCGCTTGCTTGAGGTGATCGACACATTGGTATTTTTTAGTGCTAACCTTGCTTTCCAAAATACTCCAGACACAATAGTCCAACTGATTGGTATCCGGAGAATTTGGTGGCAATTGAGAGCTGGAAGTGAAGCGAGGAACACCATTTTGTTACCATTCTTGGATGGCTCGTGCTGAATGCGATGGTGCTGGATCCTGTTGGAATGTAAAAGGTCTGCGGCCAAAATGTTTGCGTGAACTTGCGTGGGCTTTAATACACCCTCCAGAATATTTTCGCGATGATATTCGGCATTTATTCTGATGCCACGTTTGATTAATACGAGCGGAGAGCGACCATCGGCTGTTATGGCGGTGCAACCAAAGGTGCACATTTTTAGCTGACATTTTGTTTGTTTACAAACTGCTGGAAAACGAAATTCTCATCGGAAAAAAAAACAAATTCGGCAGTTCACCACTTTCGGCCAAGCGAAGCTCTTTCGCTTTAGCTCTTTTGAGTCTATTCTTTTTTTCTTTTATTCTTCTTTTATTCTTTCTGTTGCGGTGTACGTTCTAGTACTTTTCGGGACTTCAATGGCTTTACCCCGAGCTTTTTTTTTTCAATATTTGCCGAATGAAATATTGCGATAAGTTCAGCTCACGAGCCGTTTTTCGGCCACTGCGACGCAGGTTTCGATCAAGTCGCTTCTTTTTTTCTCGAACCATTTCTGCTTATGTTGCTGTTTTCTTCCGTCCACTTCCTTGACGTCGGCCTATGCTACTAGTATCACGGTAACGAGCGATGGTACGAGACATAACAGATTTATTCAAATTTAAATGCTGGATGCTCTAACGATAGCCACTTGTGGTTTTGCAGCCAATTATAAAGAAATCACACTATCACGCTTGAATTCCAACACGAATAGCTTTTTTTCTGGAAAATTCTCACCAAAATGCTTATGTACGCTTGTAAACAATATAATGAACTATCACCGGAATAATTTGAACAGCTGTCGGACGAATGGCTTGGAACTGACAGTAGTCTGAAGTTGGTTGCAGTTTTTTCATCTCAGCCTGTATATTATATTCTTTGTATTGCAGATTGATATACACATTCAAACCACTGTGTTTGTATTTCTTCTAAATCAGTGGAATTATTTTCTGTTGCACCGGCTGCTGCCGTTACCACTTGGACATGGACTACTGCAGTCACACTGCTAACCAAAAGTCAGCCAGCCAAGCAGCCAGCTAGGCATGATAGTCTGGTAATAAATTCCAAATTATCCATAGCCAAAAACCGCAGCAGCCGTATATTCGAATACCCAAAAGCCAATACGATAAAGAAAATATAAATAAAAATATACTAAAAGATCATGGCAGCACCGGCAGCAGCAGCAACTATTAAAATCGTAATATTTAAATATTTATTGCTAACAAATTTACATATTAAATTCCCAGCCAAAAAAAAAGAAGGAAAAATCTCCTGTCCTCTTGGAATGGAAGGTGATAGATGGATGGCAGCCTAGCCGTTATATGCAGGCCATGTTCTTGTAGCCAAAAGCGTGTTAACGGAACGTGTTCACAGAGACGGACAGACAGACATAAATTCGTACCGCTAGCATCCCAACGACCGTACCATACCGTACCTCCACTGGAGAGAAGCAATGGAAACTGAATATTCATTGCATTGCTGTTGTTGTTGCATTGCAAATCTCCCCATAATGCAATAAAATAATGTGCATTTAATAAACAAACAACAATAACAAAAACACACACATAAACTTTCAACACTTGCTTGCCTAAATGACAGACTGGCCGGCCATTCGGGCCAAATGTCTCGGCGTTATTTTCTTGGTTTTCAATAATAGGCGTCACTTGCTCTGGTGTTGGCAGGCGGCAGCATTGCGTTCGCGCCTTTTACGTCGTCACCGGTTTTCCTCGTTTTTTTTTTCGAATAATTTTTGGGTGTCACCGCCACAAAAATTGGAGGTGATGATCATTAAATTTTCAAAATATTTGCAAAGATCATGTCATTTTATTTTGACATTTCCGATGACGCTGCTGGTTTAGCCACTTTTGAAAAACAAATAAAAATATTGAAAAAAAAAACTATTAAATAAAGCATTGCCATTTATGAGTTATTGCCGGTGGTAGGGTTGCACAATGGAATGTCGGGGAAATATTTGGATAACTTATGGCAGATCTATGAGGGGAGAGTACAATATGGGGTAAATTATTACTAATGGTTATAATTGGATGTAGCGTCATCAACAACCAGTAAAGAAAGTCTTAAAGTCGGGCGGGCCGACTTTATGATACCCTACACCACTTTTCCAATTTAGTAAAGCTCCGTTTTTATGGGAGAATTTAGTCATATACGCTACGATTATAATTATAATTTAAAGTTCAAAGGACTAAATATGCCGAAGCATTTGTATCTTTTAATTTCAGACATGTATTGCCCATTTGGTGCACAATTAATTTGAAATCGAATAAAGATATATATGGGAGCTATATCCAAATCGGAACCGATCTCGATAAAATGTGGCAAATATATTTCTGAGCTGTATTTGATATATTTCCCTGAATATCGTTGTTACGGATTGTATATTACGGCTGTGGGTAACAAATATGACAAATCGGATGAACAGTATATATGGGAGCTATAGCTATATATGAACCGATCATCACCAAAATTTGACATACTAGCTTCTACACTCAATTCGATCATAAGTGCCAAATTCCATCCCATTTTGACAAATATTAGACGTTTAGTGCACAATAAAAGGTAAATCGGACGAAGTTATATATGGGAGCTGTATCCAAATCTGAACCGATCTCGATAAAATTTAGCAAATGTATTTCTGAGCTGTATTTGATATATTTCCCCAAATATTGTTGTTACAGAGTGCATATTACGGTTGCGGAGGACAAAAGCAACAAATCGGATGAACAATATGTATGGGAGCTTAGCTATATCTGAACCGATTTCGATCAAATTTGGCATACTTATTTTCAGGCCTAAATCGGACGAAGATATATATGGGAGCTATATCTAAATTTTGACCGATTATATTCAATTTCAATAGGGTTCGTCCTTGGTCCAAACAAATGATTTGTGCAAAATTTCATCTGGATAGGGCAATAAATGTGAACTGTACTTTGTTTACAAAAATACATTCAAAATGTGATTCTATGCAGATCATCAAAAGGAACTATGGGTCTATCTCGTTTCCTTTTGCCTGTTACAAACAAATGCACAAAGACATAATACCCTGACCACCTTGTGGGGTAGGGTATAAAAATGTTTTATAGGATATCTATTTTATTGGATATCTCGTACAAGTTCTTGTACATTCATCCGTCGGAGTTTGAAAATCCATCTGTCTTAAGAAGTTTACGATTATTGTGTAGCAACGCTGTGTCCTCAGCCAGGATATCATATCCAATTTGTTTTTGCATAAGGCCAAAAGGCCGATAACACAAACGGAAGATATTCTTGTAGAGGCTATTTTTGGGATCACTGAGCTCGTCGAGCCTTAGGAAGGGACCATCTCCTCCTGAATGTTCTTGGGAAAGTCCTTGTAAAATCTTGAATAACAGCTTGAGAATGTATTGCTCTATCAACAACTTCTGGCGAGTTCTGATGTGATTTTTGATGGTCAATTCCATGGACCTTGGTTTTGTTCTCTTCATTCTCCATGCCAGCTATGAAATAGACAATATCCTGCAGAAGTAGAACCAGGGATTTCCTTTTATTTATCGAAATGATGCCATTGTCCAATTTGGCTGCAACCACCACCAACACCTTACAGGCAACATTGGTAAAATCTAAGTCACGAACTTCCAAAGGGGAGACTGGGATCAATGCAAACGCCTCCTTGTCTTCATTGGTTTTTACATATCCATCAAAATGTTAAAATTTGAAATCCAAGTTTTATCCCAAGTTGCAGATCTGTTGAATAATTAACGTCGTAAGAAGGGCTTTGGGATATTTTCAATTAACATAAGCAGCTCGTAACAATTTTTTACGTTTATTGAATGATCTCGTTCAAAATGCAGTTGATATCAAGACCTCATTACACCTTACAGAAGCTATAGCTGTAGATGCACCAATTTCTTCTAAATTTGATAGAGAAATATTTTCGGATTCTCTTTGAGAAGGTCTAAATATGAAATTGAATCGAAATATGAAATTGACTTAACGACTGACTGACTTAACGATTCATCGACGCCCAGACGAAATGGCTGAAGCCGGAATCTTGAAATATTGGTTAAGTGACTCTTTGTCCGAAGGGGTCAAATAAGTCCGGGTTTTTGGAAATTCGTTCTAAAGCAGTACAAAAAGCATTAAAAGTAGTTAGATGGAATGTATGATAGATGTACCAAGGGTCTTATGGAAATTCGCACTATAAGTATACGAAAAGTACTAAAATGTACTACATTTGGTACCATTTCGTATCATGTTAACGGTTAGAGCTCAAAACTTGAAATTTGGAATCAGGATCAAGGTATAAGAGGGTAGTTTTGGAAGGGTTTTTCTCATGTATACGAAAAGTACTAAACGGTACTAAATTTGGTACAATTTGAATTTGGAGAAACGGAATTCTGAGTTTGAAATTAAAATTACTGGCGGAGTGTAGGATTGGAATATGGAGGAAGTTTTCGAAATTTGTACTTATGTGCACGAAAAGTACCAAATGGTACTAAATTTGCTAAAATTTCGTTTTGGGTGAACTGAGGAATATAGGTAGTTTTGGAAATTCGTACTTATGTGTACGAAATTTGGTACAATTTAAATGTTGGGAGAACCAATAGAGTTGGAATCCTGAAATTTGGAAATAAGATTACTGTTGCAATCCTACATACCTCAGGTAGGAAGATTTGGATATTCGCACTTATGTGTACTAAATGGTACTAAACTTGGTTAACTTAAATTTGGGGAGATCTAATAGAGCTGGAATCCTGAAATTTGGAGCTAAGATTCCTATTTAAAGGTATGATGCAGGTTGTAATGGACATTTACACTTTTGTGTACTGAATTGTACTACATATTTTACGATTTTGATCTGGGTGATACCATAGAGCTGGTATCATGAAAATTGGAAATAAGGCTACTGTCGGAATGTTGGATATGGATATGTAGGTAGTACAATTTGTATTTGGCCGAACCAATAGGAGTGGGAATACTAAAATTAGGACTCGGGATTACTGTGGTAGTGTAGGATTGGGGTATGTATTCTAAAGTACAAAATTGGGTATAATGTGAAGGGTTAGGGTTTGAATTCTGAAACTTTATATGATGGAAGGAGCTAAGTTTGGGTATGCATACTATAATTGTACTAAGGGTACATAATTTGCTAATGAGGGAAATTACAAAGCTGAAATCCTTAAAATTTGAAATGGTTTTGGGCAGAAAAATTTGATGCGGTTCCTACATGGAATTGTGGACCTATATAGAAGCTTTTTTGCTAAAGAGAAAAACACACACATAAACTTCGCTTCTTTACTTTTCGAACAATTTCTGCTCATGTTGCTGTTTGCTTCCGTCCACTTCCTTGACGTCGGGCTACGCTACCAGTACCACGGCAACGATCGATGGTACGAGACAGAAGATTTATTCACATTTAAATGCTGGAGTGTTCTAACGATAGCCACATGTGGTTTTCCAGCCAAATTTATATATATTTTTTGGAAAATTTTCACCAAAATTCTTGTAAACAATGTAATGAGCTGTCACTGGAATAATTTTAACAGCTGTCGGATGAGTGGCTTAGAAATGACAGCAGTCTGGATTTGGTTGCAGTTTTCTCATCTAACCCTGTATAGTACTATATTTGGTACATCTTGGTATTGAGTGAACAGATAGTGCTTAAAATGTGAAAGTTGTTATTAGAGACGCTGCTCATGTAGCCTGGACATAAGAAGGCGGTTTTAGAAGTGTGTACCACAAGATTACTAAATATTACTAAATTTGGTATTGGACACTAAATTAGGTATTTGGTGAAGGGATAGGATTGAAATGCTGAAATCTGATATGGTTGTCAGTTGATAGAAGGAGCTGATTTAGGGTATGTGTACAATAATTGTACTAAATGGTACTTAATTTTGTAAAGGGGGAAACAGAGCTAACATCCAAAAATTTAATATTGATTTCTCTGCTAGTTTCTATGTATTACATATGGAGAGTGTAAAATGGTTTGGGGAAGAAAATAATGATGGTGTTCCATTGTGCAATGACTTTATTAATACCTTCCTCGATACACTTCAAAATTAAATTATTTTTGCAATAAATGGTGGAGTGGAGGTCTACCGTTATATGGGATGCAGAAAGCATACCTAATTAGAATCTAAAATGTGAGGTTTCATCTGATCTGATTGAAGAGCTCTATTGTTATATTGAGGCTACAGCAAATTCTGGAAAGGGAAATTCTAATTCTAAGAGAAGAAAGAAATTCTAATTTTAAGCTTGGGCCTACTATAAAGTCCTTTTTCAAAATCTATCATCTCAGACACGATACCAACTATTGTCCCAAATTTGGAACAAAACGTGTCATATGTATGATATTCAATGAATAGTTCAAGTTGTTGAAAATTCAGTTATATATTAGGTACACCCTCCGTTTATTGATGAAGGGTATAAAACTACTTCAGAAGGTATTTAACTATTTCTGCGTATATATATTTGTTCATGTTCTAGGGAACGCTCCTATAATTTCGATATATTTATTTTGAAAAGAGTGAGTGACTGTCTGTCAATGTTGGAGTGTAGGGGTGAGATAAGACTAGGTTTTTGGAAATTCGAACTTAAAGTTTAGTAAAGGTACTAAATGTTAGTAAGAGTTTAATACTTTGTATTGGAATGAGGGATAAAGCTAGTATTCTGAAATTTGGAATGAGGGTGGCTTATGTGGCATAGATGTACCAACGATTTTGTGAGTATTCTAACAAGAGTTGTGTCCAACTAGTGTATAGTTCTGTACATGTATGAGTGATTTCATATATTTAATGTTACTCACACGCAGAGTTTTCATACGACCGGACTCCAGGGAACTGCAGAGTTTTTAGTGGGTAATAAACTCATTATCTGGTATTGAGATTTTCGCTGGAACACTTCTTCGTAACTTTTACCAATTTTACCGTGGTACAAATCTCGGTTCAAAGTCTAGGGGATGTAAACTTCCTTGTGTGGAATCATATAATGAAGATTGTAGCTCCAAAACTCATAGCCTTTGTTTGCAAAAAACTAAATTCTTAGAACTTTCTTAGCCATTCCTTCAAATTCATAGAAAGATGGAGAAGTAACAAGTAGCAGTTTTTTTTTATTTTCAAACAAAAACCTCCCTATCACCTTTTATAAAGTTTTTGATAAACTCATCACACATCACTCTCAATATCATCGCTATCCTTTCCATTTACATAATATCACCCTTTGCTGTCAAATTATTCTCAAAAAAAATGTGTTCATTAAGCATTCTCAAAAGAAACGAAAACAAATCCATTAGTCATATTCCATTTAAACCAGCAGAAGCAACAACAACAACAACATCACAAGACAAACTGTCCAAAGAAAACTATTATAATTTGCATATCTGTCTGTCATTCATTCATTCGGAGGGGGGTAGCTAATAAATACATTTTCATCAAACTGTGTTAATAGCTGTCTGCAGCCGCCAGCTAGACCAGACATCAGCTGGCAAGCAAGCGGTGAACACAGTCATCTGTGGTTGTTGTTGTTGCAAACATCCATTTTGGTGATCTGATTCACAATCACTCATACGTCACGCAGTACCCACATCTAATCACGCAATCGGTATCTGCATCTGCAGACCAAAGACAAAACAAAACGATCTCCTCGAGACAATTTTTGTCCACACATTGAGGGAGAGAGAGAGGGAGAGTCCAACAAAAAAATTCAGTTGCACGAAAATCACACAAGACAACAACAAAAAATTAAAAAAAACCAACAACAAACATTTTCAACATTAAAATATGAATTAAGTTGAACTGTTTTAGGCAAGAAGTCGCCAGCAACGGCGATAGCAAGTGGCAAGTACTAGTCAGCCCGCCAGCCAGCCAGCTCGGCAAGTGCATTGCAGGTGTTTGAACTTAATTGTCAAGCCATTCGTATGCACAGCAGACTATCGCATAGAAGAGCAGCTAGCTACTAGTAACATGCTTGAGTAAGCGATGAAGAAAAAAGAGAAACAGACTAACGAAAACAAAAAAACCTAATGGCATCGAATGAGACAATCACAACTCAATTGGGCGACATAAAGGCGACAAACAGTGAACAAACTAAACGCCAAAGACACACACACTCACATACACATGTATTATATGGCAACAAGTAACTATGAGCAAAAATATGTATGTAATGGCAATGTAAGTTTTAACGAGGATAGTATAAAGAGTTAGAAATAGTGGAACAGGAATAAGGGGGTAAAGGAATATAGGATAATCTTCCAAGGTCATAGTGGAGAAATTGGCAGAAAATCAACAACCATAGAATCTTGAAATTCTGCAAGAGGATCAGACTTGTTGCGGAGGCGAGTGAAAATCCTGAGTTTTTGGAAATTCGAACTAAAAGAGTACGAAAACTACTAAAATGTACTAGAAATTTAATGCTTTGTATTGAACAAAAGGAATAAGCTTTGAATGGAGATTCACTGATGAAGTGCAGTATAGATAGACCAAAGGTTTTTGGAAATTTGAAATTTAAGGTTACGAAGAGTTTGAAAATGGCAAAAAAAAATTCTAAAATTTTACCATTTGATGTTATGTTATGGTTACATCTAAAACCTAGACATTTGGCATGAGAATCAAAGCTGGAAAGTAAGTTTGAAATATGAAGTTGGTGGAACTGTACTAATTTGTACTAAATTTGGAACAGTTATTTTTCGTGTGAACGGATAGCGCTTGCATTTTGAAATTTTGTATTAGAAGGTGGCTTGGTTGATGGGCTGATCTTTGTTGATGGGATGAAGATAAAATTCTGAAACTTGCTTTGATTTTTGGTGGTTTTGAAATGCGCGCTACATTCGTATGAAAAGTAATAAATTGTACTAAATTTTAAATATTTTTTTTACTTAAACTTAGGTGTTGAGGTCCCTGTTGGAATCTGCAATTGAAGTATGAAGGTTGTTTTGTAAATGTGTACTATAATTGTTCGAAAAATAAAAAATGGTACCTTTTTTGGATAACTATAGAATGGAGAGATATAGATTGATTTCATCATCCTAGACACCAACAGTGATCCAAAATTTGCACCACATAGTAATTTTCGAATCACAAAACCACCACTAGATACCAACAGACACCTCAACATTAAATTTCAGGATTTCAGCTTTGTAAGTTTCCGCATTAGTACTATTTACAACTTTTCGTATAGTCCACAATTCCAAAACAACCTTAATATCTCTATTCCAACTACCAACAGATACATCATTATCCAATTTCGAGAATCCAGGTCAAATGTACCAAATTTAGTACCATTTAGTACTTTTCGTACAGTTGTAATACACATGCCTATAGTATCAACTCAGTACTTTTTGCATAATTATACAATTTCCGAAACCACCTTCACTTGTCCGGGCTACACATGAACAGCGATACAAATACCAATTCGAATACTACAGGATGAAAAAGATGCAACCAACTTCAGACTGCTCTCATTTCTACGCCAATCGTCCGACAGCTATTAACATTATTCCAATGGCAGCTCATTATATTGTTCACAAGCCTACAAAAGCATTTTGGTGAGAATTTTCCAGAAAAAAAGTATTCGTGATGGAATTCAAGCGTGATAGTATAATTTCTTTATATTTGGCTGGAAAACCACAAGTGGCTATCGTTGGAGCACTCCAGCATTTAAATGAGAATAAATCTTTTGTGTCTCGTACCATCGTTCGTTGCCGTGATACTGGTAGCGTAGTCCGACGTCAAGCAAGTGGACTGAAGAAAACAGCAACATCAGCAGAAAAGGTTCGAAAAGTAAAGAAGCGACTTGATCGAAACCCGCGTCGTAGTGGCCGAAAAATGGCTCGTGAGCTGAACATGTCGCAATATTCCATTCGGCAAATATTGGAAAATAAGCTCGGGGTAAAGCCATTGAAATTCCAAAAAGTGCAAGAACTTACACCACAACAGAAGGAAAATAGACACAAAAGAGCTAAAGAGTTGCTTCGCTTGGCCGAAAGTGGTGAACTGCCGAATTTGGTTTTCTCCGTCTCCGATGAGAAAACATTCGTTGTCCAGCAGTTTGTTTGTCTTTCCAAAGAGGTCAGCTAAAATCGTGCACCTTCGGTTGGCCACCAGAACTCAAGCGCGGCGATGATGATGGTGTGGGTGCCATAACTGCCGATGGTCGCTCTCCGCTCGTATTAATCGACCGTGGCATCAGAATAAATGCCGAATATTATCGCGAAAATATTCTGGAGGGTGTATTAAAGCCTTAACCACGCAAAAATTTTGGAATTCCAACAGAACTCAGCATCATCGCACTCAGCTCACACCATCCAAGAAGGGTTACAAAATGAGGTTCCTTGTTTCATCTCCAGCCCACAATGGCCACCAAATCTCCGGATAGCAATCCGTTGGACTATTGTGTCTGGAGTATTTTGGAAAGCAAAGTTAGCACCAAAAAATACCAAAATTTCGATCACCTCAAGCAAGCGCTTCGCCGGGAATGGTCCAAAATACCGCAGAGCAACATTCGGGCAGCGTGTGACGGTTTCATTGGCCGTTTTAAGGCCACAATTTGTGCCAATGGTGACCAATTCGAACAAATCTAAACTTATTCGAAAATTTGATGCTCTTTCCCACATTTTTTGCTTTCATTCAATAAAATTAAAAAAAAAAAATTAAGAGTTGTGGCGTTTGACTTTGTAGCAGTTTTTTATCTCACCCTGTATATGGAACTTTTTAGTACGTAATTCCATATCCCCCGCCATGTATCAATCAAACCGCACCAAAGCACAGTGGTCGCTGCCATTGGCCAAAATTCAAAAAATGAAAATCAGATATTCATTGTCAAATGTGTACACCTGAACTCTTAAGAGGTTAAGCTTTTTAGAAAACATAATTATCTTGACTTCATTCTAACGGCCCACTTCGAGAATAGCATCAAAAAAGAGAAAATGTAGGTAGTTGTTTTTTCAGTGGGATCAGTGAAAAATTGGAATAAAAATAGAACTGTATTACAAAATTAAATACATTTTAAAACGACAAATCTTGGCATTATTATTGAAAAGCAAGGTATTGACTTATTTTTAGTGCAGTAATTTGTGTGTTTTGTAGTTGTGTATAATATAGAAGATGTGAGTGATCTGAGTTGCCTTTAAGATTAATTTTGAAAATAAAATTGGATTTCAGGTAAAGTTTTAATTGTTTTCCCCCCTGAATCCTCCAATGTGATTTTTTTCACGCCATTAGTAATGGCCCTAAGATTCTAAAAGTGCTAATTTAACTTTCAGATTTTGTCAGATTTGTATGTTATGCCCAATATACTGAAGTGACTTCGCTGTAATTTTGTCAGTTCTATGGCGCTAGTGACATAGAATATGTCTTTGTTGTTTGGGATTGATAAGGATGTAATTGAAGGGTGTTCAATAATGTTGCAAGCATTGTCTTCTGATTAATGCCGAAATATTTAAGGCCATTGCACTGGAAACTGCTAAAGAGTTAACAAATAGATATCCATGGCACTATCTTCCATCCACAGTTCATAAAACTTTAATACATGCACCCGACTTTAGAAATTGTATAGATTAGATAATTATAGGAGGAGGCCGTGGAGTCTAGAAACAAAGATATAAAAAAGTCTCGACTAAATCATACCCGAAAAAAGTCTCGTGTTTCAACAAACACAGATCTTATTAACCGTCTTCTTCTGAGCTCTGACCCTTTTATAACGGGACAGCGAACGTTACCAAACAATAACCAGTAAAGAAAGTCTTAAAGTTAAGCGGGGCCGACTTCATGTTACCCTACCCCACTTTGCATATTTCGTAGAGCCTTACATAACAAATAAAGTTTTTATTGGGAATTTGTAAGAAATAAATCATACCAACTATGATTATAGTAATAATAAAAAGTCCAAAGGAACTAATATATGGAAGGAATATCCTCCTCTGAATTGATTTCTACTAAATTTGTCGAGACATTTGCGCCTTTTCAATTCGGGCTTGTATTATCCATTTGGTGCAGAATTATCTTGAAATCGGATAGATATATATGAGAGCCATATCTAAATCTGAACCGAACTCGATAAAATTTGACAAAGGTATTTCTGAGCTGTATTTGATATATTGCCCCGAATATCGTTACTACGGATTCCACATTACGGCTATGCAGAGCAAATTCAACAAATCGGATGAACAATATGTATGGGAGCTATATAGCTATATATATATCTGAATCGATTTCCACCAAATTTCACATACTGGTTTCCAGACTCAATTTGGCCGTAAGTACCAAATTCCATTCCATTTGGGCTAATATTACACGTTTGGTGCACAATAAAAAGCAAATCGGACGAAGATATATATGGGAGCCATATCCAAATATTAACCGATCTCGATAAAATTTAGCAAGGGTATTTCTGAGTTATATTTGATATATAAGGCAAATTGGATGAAAATATATATGGGAGCTATACCTAAATTTTGACAGATTATCTACAATTTCAATCGGGCCTTGGGTCAAAAAAATTATTTGTGCAAAACTTAACTTTGATTTGATTTTATATTGAATTGTTATTTTATTTTGTTTACAAAAAATTATTTTGCTTACAAAAAATAAAAAAAAAATCAAATTTGGAATTGATTTATATAAAAAATACTTCTATTTTTGGAGGTATCTCTAACGGGGGACCCGCAGGTAAAGGCGGACCGTTCCAAATAATTTTCAGTAAGATTATTTTTTAACTCCTTAGAACGTAAAATATCAAATCACATTACAATCTGGTGTAGAAATGTGACAAGAATACGGCAAATAACCCTTATTCGGGAGGTACGTTGTAAGGGGACCCTGCCAAAACATGCATCGACCATATCCATTTTGTCCCATTTTTTATTTTTATCCCATCAAGGTACCATAACCAAAGATTCATATTGATATGTGCACTGAAAGTATTTTTGGCCGCTGTTCCCATGCGACCTCGACCACTGTGCAAAGGTGATCCAATGCCAAATTCTGCACTTCCAACTCAGTCCTTACCCAAATACCACAATTTAGTACCATTTAGTACTTTTTAGGACGTATTTCCAGAACCAACTCCAAATGTCAATCCTACACTCTAACAGTTACCCTAATGCTAAATTTCAGATCTCAAGCAGTATCCGCTGACGCAATACCAAATTTAGTACCAATACCAAAATTTTAAATTTCCATATTAATCCGTTCAGCCAAAACCCAAGTGCACCGAATTTGGTACAATGTCGTAATTTTGATATACATTTCTAAAACTAACTTCAATTCTCAAACATTTCAAAATTCCAATTTTAACATTTTAGAATTTGTCGTAACATTTAAGATCGAATTTCCAAAAGCCCTTTCGCATATTAATTCTGTATTCCATCAGTGAATTTCATTCCAAATTTCAAATTCTAGCTCATTCGGTTCGGTAAGTAACTTTCGTGCCCTTAGTTTAGCGAGAAAAAATTCCAGCTGTAGAAGTAGAATATTTAGTACTTTTTAGTACTTTTTTAAACACATATTTCCAAAAACATAAACTCATCTGATGCCTAATACCTGCGCTGACTTACGTGTTAATTTCTCAATTTTAGCCCTAAAAGTTTAGAATTTGGAGTAAGAAACACAAGTATTTTACTAGCAGTTCCTTAGTTCCACATTTTGTGCTTTCTCATATCCAGCAGTGATCCATGTGGTAAGTTGGAAGAATCTAGCTCCAAAAGTTTAATACCTTTTAGAAAACAATCTCATAAAACCCCATCATATTGCCAAAATCCCACAAACTTAAAGCAACATGTCGAATGCCAGGCCATTGAAACCGGCCTATTTTGTAAATTATTGCTCCAAAATTAGAAATTTCTTTAAAAAGGTCTTCATGGCAAAAGATTTTCGAAAAATATCATGCCGGCCCTCGTTTCTTGTAATTTACACCATCCGAAACTCTACGAAAAAAGAAAACGGAAAATTTTGCAAAATTGAAAATATTCCGACATATCGACCTACCTACCAACGGCGGTTGTTATGCAAACGAAGAAAAGGAGAACAACAACACCAACAAACCTCAAAACGAATGGGGCAGTGCAACTAAAACTTAATAAGTTTAAATTAAGCGATCAATATGTAACAAGTGAACAATACCAACGACAACAACTATATCGCTTCCCATAGAGCAGCTTGTAGACACAATAACATGTGAACATGATATGATATGGCAGAGAGGCACACAGGCAGCCAGCCAGCTAGAGACGGTGTCATTATCCGTCAATTGGCAGCGATGTGTTCTAGACTTTTTAAATATTGCTCTCAACTTTGGGGTGGAAAAGGCTTGGCAAATTTGCCTTACCAAATGACCGATAAATGTCTCAATAATTTAATTAAAAAACAAGAAATATAATTAAGCCAAAGCCACAAAGCAATGCAACGAACAGCGTGGCAGAAACAAAATTAAGACGCCAATGGAGGGGAAACACAGCATTTTTTTCAAAAATAAGCAGTTTTACCATTGTAATGGAAATAAAAATTACAACAAATAAAAAAAGCAAAAAAAAAAGAAAATAGTCGTGTCATACATATTACGAAAAGTATCCCCCTCGCCTATAACAGTAATGGGGGAAGAATGCGAATGGAAAATTGTGGAGACATTGAATTAAGCCGTCAGTGCAAAAAAAGATATTGACCACAGAAGATCTATAACAGAGAAGACTTTCGAACGTCTTCTGTATGAAGAAGACCTTTCAAAGGTCTTCTATTAGGAGAAGATCTTTTACAGGTTTTATCGACGCCGAATACCCTTGACACATATTCTCCGCGGAAAAGACATTTGACACATCTTCTCCACGAAAAAGAACTTTGACAGGTATTCTCGACGGCGAAGAGAGATGGCAAGTCTTCTCAAAGGAGAAGACCTTTGACAGCTCTTCTCGAAAAAGAAGAACACGGAGAAGACCTTTGAAGATCTCCTCTACGGAGAAGTCCTTTGACATGTCTTCTCGATGGAGAAGCCCTCTGACAGGTATTCTTGACGGAGAAGCCCTCTGACAGGTATTCTCGACGGAGAAGATATTTTACTGGTCTCCTATACGACAGGTCTTCTAGACGGACAAGGCCGTTTTCCGGTCTTCTATGCGGAGAAGACTGTTGACAGAACTTCTATACGAAGAAGACCTTTGACTGGTCTTCTCGACAGGTCATCTTGAGAAAGAAGATCTTTGACAGGTCTTCTTGAGAAAGAAGACCTTTGACAGGTCTTCTTGAGAAAGAAGACATTTGACAGTTCTTCTTCTAACTGGAGAAAACATTTACAGGTCTTATAAGCGGAGAAGACCATTTACAGGTCTTCTAACCGGTCTTCTGACCGGAGAAGACTTTTTGCAGGTCTTCTAACCGGAGAAGACCATTTACAGGTCCTCTAACCTGAGAAGAACATTTACAATTTTTACAGTTCGGAGAAGACCATTTACAGGTCTTCTAACCGGGGAAAACCACTTACACGACTTCTGTACGGAGGAGACCTTCTACAGGTCTTCTGTACGGAGAAGGCCTTTTACATGTCTTCTATACCGAGAAGATCCCTTAAAGGTATTCTATACAATGAAGGCATTTTAAAGGTCTTCAATATAGGGAAGGCCTTTTAAAGGTCTTCTGTACAGAGAAGCTCCCTTGAAGGTCTTCTACACAGAAAAGATACTTTAATTGCCTTCTATACGGAGAAGACCTTTCATCTATACGGAGAAGAGCTTTCATCAGGTCTTCTATTAAGGAGAAGACCTCTTACAGGTCTTCTATTAATGAGAAGACCTCTTACAGGTCTTCTATGCAGAGAATACCTTTTAAATATCTTCTATGCGAAGAAGACCATTAAGAGGTCTTTTACACAGAGAAGGCCTTACAAAGGTCCTCTATACAGAAAAGATCCTTTAAAGGTAGTTTTTAGAGAGAAGATCCTTTAAAGGACATTTAAAGACCTTTTGAAGACCTTTTACCTATACGGAGAAGACCTTTCATCAGGTCTCCTATTACGGAGAATACCTTTTACAGGTCTTCTGTTACGGAGAAGACCTTTTACAGGTCTTCTATTACGGAGAAGACCTCTTACAGGTCTTCTATGCGGAGAATACCTTTTAAATATCTTCTACCATCTCCGCGTAGAATTAAGAGGTCTTTTACACAGAGAAGGCCTTAGAAAGGTCCTCTATACAGAGAAGATCCTTTAAAGGTAGTTTATAGAGAGAAGACCATTTAAAGGGCATTTCAAGACCTTTTGAAGGTCTTCAAAACAAACAGTAATTTTTAAGTTTTAAAGTGGAGTGATGTTCTATATAGAAGACCTTTTATAGGCCTTCTCTGTAGTGCAAAAGATCTTCTCGGTATAGAGGATTTCTCGTAAAGGTCTCCTCCCTGTAGATGGCATCGGAATGTAAATTCAAATACCATTTTATTATTCAACGCTGACGCATGACAACACTTCCCCGCATTGAGCGCATTTGATTGACTGACTTTAATGAATGCAAATGCCTTCGAGAGAAGTAAAAGTGTGTCACCAAAATCAGACAGACAGACAGCTAGCCACCAAGACAGTAAAATAATCGAAATAATGGTCATTCATTCATTCAATTCAGCCATTTGGTCGGTCAAAGTTATTATGAAACAACAACTTCACAACAATCACAACAACAGCAGAACATGAAACCAAACCTCTAAAGAAAAACATTGTAATTTTTAATTTTTGTTTTTCTCAAAGCGAAAACCTTCCAAAAAAGGCATGACCGAATCACCCAAAATCCCAACAGCGCCGGCAACAATGGAATCAAAAAAAGAACAACAACAGCATTCTATGGGCTCCGCTACACTGTCACATTCCCATAAGTAAGAGTTGTCAAAGCGCTAATTGTCAACTCGCCCGGTTGAGTCAATGACTTTCAAAAGAGACAGCAGCAACAAAAATCACGAGTGGGGTTTAGAGCAACAAATCCAACAACAACAACAGAGCTACGCAGTAAGAACTAAGGTATTTAATTGAAACTAGATCATACGGCAAGCAATCATACATACCGGCAGACAGACGTACGTATATGTTTGGTTAAACACACGTGCAAAAGAATAGCCCCCGAGAAAAAAAAAAATCGTCAAAACAAACGTTCAATAAAGGGCGTTGACACACACACACACATGGACATGAACAAACACATGTTGGTGTTGTTGTTGCATAAGTCCGTCAAAAAGAAGGGCGCAGTTATTCATCACCCTGGTGATATGACCAACAAAAAAAAAACCAAATCCGTATCCATTGAATTGCATTAATGCCGAAAATGGACTGTGTACCGTGCACAGTGGTTAGAGGGTCACACGACATGGTTGTCCAACAAGTCCGTCTGTTGAGTAGGAATACGTCCAATTAAGTTAACACATATCTGTTACCTCAGTATACCCTATGTACGTCCCTGGGAGATACAGTTTGTCAAATAATTCTTTGCAAAATGCAAAAAAGTCGTAATTTTGATATTTAAATTGAAGGTGACAGTTATTATTGACATTAATAAAAAAAACATGTAAATTTCTATATAAAGCAAACCAAAAAATAGCAAAAACAAAACAAATGCAAATATTCTCTTGTCAATTAAATATTTGCAAAATGTAAACATAGGTCGAAAAGGAAAACAAAACTAAATAACGGTACATCATTTTCGAAAAAAAAAAAATTTGGTCTGCTTCTTTAAATTGATCTCCACTAATATTTTAATGCGATTTATTATTTGGACAAGTGCACATTTAAACAGAAACTGCGATTTTAACCATGCCTGGAAAACGAGTTGATGATAATTTAATTCAGTTAGTTTATTACAACTATTAAAAGGGAAAAACGGCAAAAGAATTGGCGGAAATGTTTAATATTAAATTGAGGACCATATATAATATAATTAATCGTGCAGAAAAAGAAAATCGTCTGCACCTTAACAATTCTAAGGGAAGACCACCAAAACTCAAGAGACGCGATCAGTCCAACATTTTAAAAAAATAGAAGAAAATCCGCAAACATGTCTGAGGCAGTTGGCATTGGACATAAAAAATGAGTGGCATAAGGAAGTGAGCCACGAGACTGTTAGAAAAGTCTTAAAAATCCACAAGTACTCGTCTCATGTAGCCAGAAAGAAGCCGTTGCTTTCTGCTGTTAACATTGAGAAGCGGCTTACATTTTCTATTAATAATGTTACAAATGCTGAGGAGTACTGGAACGACGTAATTTTTTGCGATGAGACAAAAATCATGTTATATCATCATGACGGACCCAGTAAAGTATGGAGAAAGCCAAACTCTGCACTTCAACAAAAAAATATAATACCAACAGTTAAGTTTGGCAAGCTCTCTGTAATGGTGTGGGGTTGTATTTCTTCAAAGGGCGTTGGGGAGCTGCGTATTTTTAACGAAACTATGACGAAAGAATATTATTTGGACATTCTGAAAAATGAATTTACCAGGAGTGCCAAAAGTTTCGGGTTTGTTGATCCTCAGTAGCCAAATAAACTTAAGTATAAGTTGTATCAGGACAACGACCCCAAACACAAATCGTTACTTTGCAGGACCTGGTTGCTTTATAATTGCAGCAAAGTTATTGACGCTCCTCCCCAAAATCCAGACTTAACTCCCATAGAAAATTTGTGGGCATTATTGAAGAAAAAGGTTGCAAAACGCGGTCCTACCAATAAAAACGCTTTAGTCAAAGCAATACAAGAAGAATGGCAGAAAATTCCTGAATATTACGATATACATAAATGGACTAATACAGTCAATGCCGCGTCGGCTAAAGGCAGTCATGGATGCTAATGGACACCATACCAAATATTAACCTTCATAGTAAAAAAATTTTAAAGTTTCTGTTGTAATTCTACTATGAGTTTTCGTTTTGCAAAGAATTTATTGACAAGGAAATATTTGCTTTTATTTTGTTTTTGTATTTTATTTTTTTATTTAATGTAGAAACGTATAATTTTTTCATTAATATCAATATTTACTATTAAATCTAATATATAGTAAAAGAAAAAAATGTAAAAAAATTAGTTTTCTTAATAAATTTTTACTTTATATATGAAAAAAAAAAAACAATTTTTTTAATTTTGCAAAGAATTATTTGACCAACTGTATATTTGTATAAAAGAGTAGAGTGATAAGTAGATCAATTTGGGTGTATAGGGTATGATTAGGTTGTTTCTATGGGAAATTTGAAAAATATTTGTGTTCTAAAAGGTACTTAAAACAAGTAATATAGTATCAGTCGGTTTTGCCGACAGATATATACCCCAGCCTTGAGTTATGATTTTTCAAACTGTTGACCCTTCATGGGGGAGGTTCCGAAGCAGTTGGCCAATACTGAAAAATTCGCGACAGATTTGGACTACATCGACTAGTTCCTATACTTAATAGAAGACATGTGTACATTTTTGGAAAATGTGGAAATATGCGTGAGGTTACAGTTATAGCGGACATAAGTAGTCCATTTTTATTCTTCATCTAATACAGATAAAAATTTGAAGGAAATCAAACATTTATTTACAATTTTATGCGAAATCATAAATTTCGATATACACATATTCATATCAGATTTCTGGTTAAGAGAAATATTTAGACATAGCAAGCTGTAAAGAATCGACGACTTATTTCGCAAGTTATGACAGACAAAAGCATCGGAAATTATGACCCAATGAGGAAATGAGGCACCAGAAAAAGCTGCAATCAACTTCAGACTGCTGTCATTTCTAAGCCACTCGTGCGACAGCTGTTAAAATTATTCCAGTGACAGATCTTAAATAATTCCGGTTATTAATGTCGCTTAAATCATGAATATACCGAATATCGGGAGGCACCGTTATATGGGGGCTATGTAAAACGTGAACCGACATGACCCATTTATGAACTTATCCTGCCTACTGGTAAACTATGCATTGCAGCGTTGCCCATATTCGACGGACCCATCTGGCAACGCCATAACTTTTGACAGAGATGTCACATCGCTTAATGACATACCGCGTTTGAAGCGTCAGTTCAAGCAGATTTTTACCATGAACCAATACACGCCACGTGAGCGCTCTGAAATTTACATTCAACAGAAAAAGTCAATTGTGAAAACTCAACGTGCTTTTAAAACATTAAAAAATGTGAGAAGAACACCATTAAGCGTTTATACGAAAAATTTTCAACTGGTAAGGCTCTTTCTAATCCGAAGAGGCCATATAAAAGTCGACCAAGGCGATCGGCCGAGAATATCGCTGCCGTACGAGCCAGTGTTGAGAGGTCCCCAAGAACATCCCAAAAACGCCGTTCTCAGCAGTTGGGCATGGCTCGGTCCACTTTATAACGTTTTATTCGCATTGATTTGCATTTGTTCCCGTACAAAACTCAATTGACGCAAAGAATGTTGCCTGCGGACAATCCTCGTCGATTGGAATGGGCCCAAAGGTCCGTCGAATATGGGCAACCCTGTAGGTCAATTTTGGTATAGGGTATGATAAGGCTGACTCTATGGGAATTTCGAACAATAATTGTTCTAGAAGGTACTTAAAGCAAGTAAAATAGTATCAGTCGATTTTGCTGAGAGATGTATACCCCCAGTATTGAGTACTGATTATTCGAACTGTTGACCTTTTATGGGGGAGGTTCCGTAGCAGTTGGCCAATATTGTTCAATTCGTATCTCACCTAAGACTGGTATAAATATTACAACGCGCCAGATTTGGACTATATCGTATAGTCATATCAGATCTCTGGTATAGAGAAAGAATCGCCGACTTATTTCGCAAGTTATGACAGACATAAGCATCGGAAATTATGACCCATTGTGAGTGAGGTACCAGAAGGGGTTGGTACATACAGGGTGAGATGAAAAAACTGCAACCAACTTCAGACTGCTGTTATTTCCATGCCACTCGTCCGACAGCTGTTCAAATTATTCCAGTGACAGCTCATTATATTGTTTACAAACGCACAAATGCATTTTAGTGAGAATTTTCCAGAAAGAAGTTATTCGTGATGGGATTCAAGCGTGATCGGGTGATTTCTTTATATTTGGCTGGAAAACCACAAGTGGCTATCTTTAGAGCACCCCAGCACTTAAGTGTGAACAAATATTTTTTGTCTCGTACAATCACTTGTTACCATGATACTGGCAGCGTAGCCCGACGTCAAGGAAGTGGACAGAAGGAAACATCAACATCAGCAGAAATGGTTCGAAAAGTACAGAACCGACTTGATCGAAACCCGCGTCGCTGTGGCCGAAAAATGGCTCGTGAGCTGAACATATCGAAAAATTCCACTCGACAATTATTGAAAAATGAGTTCGGGGTAAAGCCATTGAAATTCCAACAAATAAAAAGAAGAACCGTTATATGGGGTCTATACGAAGACGTGGACCTGCACAGACAGTTTTCTGGCTAAGAATGTAGTACCCATTAGAATCTTCTAGTACGAAATTTGAAACCATTCCGGTGAATAATGTTGCTCAAATCGGCTATACGAAGAGTTGGCCCTGCATACAAACATTTTTGTCAGAGGCTTTAGTAACCATTAGGACCTTCTGGTACGAAATGTGAAATGATTCCGATGCATAAAGTTGCTGAAATCAAAAATACCGATTATCAGGAGGTACCGCTATATTGGGGCTATACTAAGACGTGGACCTGCGTATAAAAATTTTTGTCATAAGCTGTAGTACCCACAACGAAATTTAAACACCAAATTTGAAACAATCCCGGTGAATAATGTTGCTGAAATCGTAAAAATACCGAATATCGGGAGGGATCATTATATTGGGGCTATATAAATACTTGGACCTGCATAGAAAAATTTTTGTCATAGGCTGTACTACCCATTACGAACTTCATATAAGAATTTTGAAATAATTCCGGTAAATAAAGTCGATAAAATCAGGAATATATCGAATATCTGGAAGAACCGTTATATTGGGGCTATACGAAAACGTGAACCGACATGGCCCACTTACGAACTTCACCTGCCTACTGGTAAACTATGCATGTATGCAAAATGTATGCCTTGTATCTCAATTCGTTCGAAAGATAGCGGGATTAAATAGACAGATGGACAGACAGACAGACGGACATCACTAGATAATCTTAGAATTTTACGCAGATCCAGAATATATATACTTTGTAGGGTCTATTATGAATATTTCGAGGAGTTACAAACGGAATGACAAAGTTAATATACCCTCCATAGAATGGTGGAGGGTATAAAAAGTACATGAACTTATACGGCAACAGAAAGAAAATAGACTTAAAAGAGCTAAAGAATTGCTTTGCTTGGTCGAAAGTGGTGAACTGCCGAATTTGGTTTTCTCCGATGAGAAAACATTCGTTGTCCAGCAGTTTGTTAACAAACAAAATGCCAAGAGGTCAGCTGAAAATGTGCACCTTCGGGTGGCCACCAGAACTCAAGCGCCGGCCATGGTGATAGTGTGGGCCGCCATAACAGCCGATAGTCGCTCTCCACTCGTATTAAACAGAATAAATGCCGAATATTATCGTTAAAATATTCTGGAGGGGCCTTGGGCTTGCAATCATTTTGGCCGCGGACTTTGGACATTCCAACAGGATTCAGCACCATCGCACTCAGCACGCGCCACCCAAGAATGGTTACAAAATGAGGTTCCTACCTTCATTTCCAGCACATAATGACCAACAAAATCTCCGGATACCAATCCGTTGGGCTATTGTATCTGGAATATTTTGGAAAGCAAGGTTGGCACTAAAAAATACCAAAGTGTCGATCACCTCAACCAAGCGTTTCGCCGGGAATTGGCCAAAATACAGCTGATCAACATTCAGGCAGCGTGTGACGGTTTCATTGGTTGTTTGAAGGCCATAATTCGTGCCAAAGGTGACCAATTCGAACAAATCTAAACTTATTCTAAAATTTGATGCTATTTCCGACCTTTTTTGTTTCATTGAATAAATTTTCATAAAATAAATGAATAAATTTTATTCCACCCGTATTGGACTAAGTCCCCATATTGGACTATGTTTTGTTAACAAAATCGCACACTCCTTTGCTTCCAATAAGTCAACTGTGCATACCCTCTACAATACAATGGAGGATATATTAAATTTGTCACTCTGCCTGCAACACCTGGAAATATTCGTCGGAGACCCCAAAAAGTGTTTATTTTTTTGACATGTGGAAATCAAGATAGAGCCCACATTTTAAAATCTAGAGCTTTGGCACAATAGTTTTTCTTACATGCAGGCTGATTGGTATTGAAATTGGGCTATATGTGTCCACGTTAAGGTATAGCCCCCATTTAAGAGCACCTCTCGAATTTCGGTATTTTAAATGGTTTCTGCCACAGTTTCCAACCTAATCAGCTGAAACTTGACAATTGGCCGAACGTAATTCCCTTTATACTAGTTTTCTTTAGAAAGATTGACTCTTTGGGCGCGAGGTACCAAATGGAGTGGATCGATATAGGCCATCTTTGATCTTACATTGAGATCGTTATATCGACTTAAACTCTCCTGAAACATAAATCGCCCAAAGAGACCCAGGGTCTGAAACCCTAACTTGGACGAGACACACTTAAGCCTTAGCAACTGATATATACCCTCTATAGCCATACATTTGATCTACATATTCCCTTTAATATATCAATTTCGATTAATCTCACCACTGTGCACATATGGCACAGGCCAAAAAATTTACCACGCTGAGCGGTGAATGTTTTAAATCACAAATTCAGTCAAAATGCTGACAAACAGTTAAAACGACAACGCAAGCTGCTCGTTGCCATCCAAGCACCCAGCCAGCCAGCCAGTTAGCCAACCAGCTTGCTTGCAGCTTGCCAGTGAACCCATTCAGCTAACGACGAAACGAAAAAAAAACGGATGTTTACACTCCAAAGTGAACCAAATCAACAAAGAATGACCATCAATTTGCAATTGTCACATTGTGGCGGAGCAGTGATCGAAGCGTCACGCTGATGTTGGGTGGTGTCACCGTTGTTTGTTTTAATGAACATTTCGTGGTCATGTGGCTCGATCGGTGCCCCATGGCTTATGGGTGATGACGGACCGACGGCTGCTGCTGGGGCATGGTCTAGCATGGCATTTAATGTTGCATTGATTTCATGAATTCATTTCATTTCGTTTCTTTGCGGAGCAGCAGACAACAATTGGTCTCCATTTTCCGTTGGCTGTCTTATTTTATGTGTTGTTTTGTTGCTAATAAGCGATTTTCCGCCTTTGTTCTGAGCCAGCTCATAGAACAGTGAAATAGTATCCACAATTGAAATCATAGCTCTCCATAGAGAAATATTCCTTTGTCCTCGTCAAATATTCCCGGGCACGTGGGCGTTTTCTTTTTGGTTCTGTTTATTTTCTTCAGTCATTTTTATGTCATGAAGGTGCGTTTGTTGTATTCAATTTTCGTCGTCGATGCTGTCATTTAGCATTGGGCCCGCCGCCAACTATTAGTTGTTTAGGTCAGAAATAATGGAGAACATCGGGTGTGACCACCGGCATAAATTTAATCAACTGACAATGTAGATCGGTGTAGTTATGATAAGTATTGGAAATCACGAGAGAAGAAATTTTTGGTTGGGGTTCCGACAGATTCTGAGAGGAAATGTGACAAAACACCAATATCTGGATCCAGCGTTGTATGTTTTTTTTTTTTTTTTTTTCAAAACTGGAACCCATACTTGGTAAGATGAAAAAACTGCAACCAACTTCAGACTGCTGTCATTTCAAAGCCACTCGTCCGACAGGTGTTAAAATTATTACAGTGACAGCTCATTATATTGTTTACAAGCGTACAAAAGCATTTTGGTGGGAATATTCCAGAAAAAAAGTTATTGGTGATGGAATTTAATCGTGATAGTGTGATTTCTTTATATTTGGCTGAAAACTACAAGTGGCAATGGTTAGAGCACTCCAGCATTTAAATGTGAATAAATCTTTTTGTGTCTCCAACATCGCTCGTTACCATGATACTCTTAGCGTAGCCCGATGTGAAGGAAGTGGACGGAGGAAAACAGCAACATCAGCAGAAATTGTTCGAAAAGTAAATAAGCGACTTGATCGAAACCCGCGTCGCAGTAACCGAAATGGCTCATGAGCTGAACATATTGCAATATTCCATTCGGCAAATATTGAAGAATGAGCTCGGGGTAAAGCCATTGAAATTCCGAAAAGTGCAAGAACTTCCACCGCAACAGAAAGAAAATAGACTCAAAAGAGCTAAAGAGTTGCTTCTCTTGGCCGAAAGTGGTGAACTGCGAATTTGGTTTTCTCCGCTCCGATGAGAAAATATTCGTTGTCCAGCAGTTTGTAAACAAACAAAATGATCGTATTTACTTGGCAAAGAGGTCGGCTGAAACTGTGCATCTTCGGTTGTCCAGCAGAACTCAAGCGCTGGCCATAGTGATGGTGTGGTCGTTCTCCGCTCGTATTACCCTACCGTGGCATTCTGGGGGGTGTATTGAAGCTTTGGGCACGCAAACATTTTGGGCGCAGACCTTGGTCACAGGACTTAGCTCCATCGCACTCAGCACGCGCCACCAAAGAATGTTTACTAAATGAGGTTCCTCGCTTCATTTCCAGCGCACAGGTCACCAAAATCGCCGGATACCAATCCGTTGGACTACTGTGTCTGGAGTATTTTGGAAATCAAGATTGGCACTAGAAAATACCAAAGTGTCGATCACCTCAAGCAAGCGCTACGCCGGGAATGGGCCAAAATACCGCAGAGCAAGATTCGGACGATTTCATTGGCCGTTTGAAGGCCATAATTCGTGCCAACGGTGACTAATTCGAACAAATCTAAACTTTTTCTAAAATTTGAAGGGTTTTACTTTACATCTATCAGGGCGATTATGTCGAACCCGCCTTGTTACTGAGTTCTACCACTTATCTGATTAGTTAGCATGGTAATGTTTGAAGTCAGTTCTTCGCGGGCCTTTGTTATTTGATTTTTATACTCTCCACCTTGGAAAGAAGGGAATATTAACTATGTCATTCCGTTTGTAACATCCCTAAATAGTCGTCGTAGACCCCATAAAGTATATATATTCATAATCACCATAAAATTCTAAGTCGATTAAACGATGTACGGTTGTCTGTCCGTATGTCTGTTGAAATCACGATACAGTCCACATTATTTGAGGTAGAGCGTCATAATTGAGCAGAACAATTTGTATTGTGTCTAGGTATTGAAAATGAGATATATCGGCCCACGTTTCGGCATAGCCCACATATAACGGTACCTCCGGATATTCGGTATTTTGATGATTTTTGCCACATTTTTTCACGGATTTGTCTGAAAATTGGTGTTTGTAGGTCCTAATAGGTCCTTGTTCGTGTGGCGAAACATTGTAGGTTTGGGTCCACGCTTTGGTATAGGCCCCATATAACGGTACCTCCCGATATTCGGTATTTTGATGGTTTTTGTCACATTTTTTCACGGATTTCTGTAAAAATTGGCAAATGTTGGTCATAATGGGTTCTAGCTCCGGTGGCGAAACATTGTATGTATAAGTCCACGTTTTGGTATAGCTCCCATATAACGGTACCTCGGTATTTTGATGATTTTTGCCAAATATCTTTGAGGATTTGTCTAATAATTGTTATTTGTGGGTCCTAGTGGGTTTTATCTCCGTTGGCGAAACATTGTGTGTATCGGTCCACTTTTTGGCATAGCCCACATATAACGGCACCTCCGGATATTCGGTATTTTGATGATTTTTGTCATATTTATTCACGGATTCGTCTGAAAATTGGTGTTTGTAGGTCATAATGGTTACTTGTTTGTGTGGCGAAACATTGTAGGTTTGGGTCCACGCTTTGTATAGCCCCCATATAACGGTACCCCGGTATTTTGATGATTTTTGATCGCGGATTTGTCTAAAAATTAGTATTTGTGGGTCCTAATGGATTCTAGCGCCGTTGGCGAAACATTGTATGTATAGGTCTACGTATAGCCCCACATAGCGGTACCTCCCGATATTCGGTATTTTGATGATTTTTGCCACATTTTCCTATGAATATGTCTAAAAATTGGTATTAGTGGGTCATAATGGGTTCTAATGTTTGCTTTACCACAAGGTGGAGGATATTAAAAGTTCGACAATTTGTTTTATTTGTTTTTGTGTATTAATAAATATATTTATTTATTTATTTATTATTATTATTATTATTATTATTATTATTATTATTATTATTTTTTTTTTTTTTTGTAAATTTTTACAGCATCCCAGTAATTCCCATAACCCCCTCCATTTTTACGACACTCATCCACAAATGTTAAGGTTTCACATTTACCTTTATGTGGGCATTTAATTTACGTTTCCATTTCGTTACTTTGAATATATGTACATATGTAAATTTTGTTCTATTGTACAAACATGCATAAATACGATTCGAATAAAACCACGAACTTTTCTCTCTTTTCTGTCCGTCAAATCCGCAAAAAACAAAACTAGGCTTTTAATTTGAGATTTATGTTTGCGCCACAATAATTTATCTTTTGTTTTAGAGTTTTTCTTTTCAAACTATATTTTTCTTTGTTGTAGTTATTGTTGTTGCTTGTCGGTTTATGGTCCTGTCTGTCGCGGTGAGTTGTATTTTTCTGCATGATTGAATGATTGTGCAGCAGTTGATTGATTGTTGCCAATATCTAAAGTGATGTCAATGATAAAGTTGTTAAAAAAGAGAGACTCCATAGCGACTTGCCATGGCAAGAGTTGAAATATTGTTTCCAAACATCGATAGCATGCAGCGAGGGTGGACATGTTAGGGCAAAATGTAATGCCGTAGATATGGAAATAAATAAGTGCTTATTTACATTTTGAGTAAATGTTAACTTTTACAGTTGGCTGGAAGATGAAGAAGTTTTTTCTTTTACCAAAATCTATGTGGGGTATAATATGAGACATTATTGACGAGAGTCTACCCTAAATTGCCGATAGAACAAGAGACTGAAATAGTCATTTTTTTAATGGATTATTCTATCAGCAAAGCCGCCAATGTCATAAAGCAAAAAATTGCATTAGTATTTTTAAGTACGTGCTAACCCCTTACTTTAACGGGGACACACCATATGAAGTAACTACTTACTAAACAGTCACCTAGGGTGAGTAATAAGTAAAAATGCATTTGTTCGAATATGAAAACACTCGAGTTGAATCTAAATTTACACCCCACTTTTAAATCAAATTGTCGCAAAATTTTGATCTGAATTTTTCACGAGATCGGGTTAAGGGACAGAATAAGAGTCCAACATATAGACGAAAAACAGAATTTTTTCTCGATTTTAGAGCCCATTTCTGTCGTTATAACAAAACCATCGAAGCGAAATTTTGCATGGGAATAAAGACAAAGACAAAGCAGAAGTATATCATTTTGGTTGGACAGCAGGTAATATTTCTGTGCAATATAAAACATTACTGGAGACAAAAATCTAGTAGATTATGAGAGCAGAGCTAACAAGTTAAACAATTTGCCGACAGATGTTCTATTATTTAAATATATTTTGACTTCTGTAATGATTTTTCAAATTTTTGAGCCTTTATGGAGTAGGTTCCGAAGAAATGGACCAATATTGTCTTTTCGCATAGTACCTAAATAAATATGATACAAATATTGTGAGGTACCAGGCGTGTGTTATATATAGGTTACTTCCTCATTTCATATGAGACATGTGATAATTTTTGAAAAATTGATGACTTGTTTCGCTAGCTATGACAGATAAAAGCCCTTTGTTCCTGAGGTACCAGAAGGAGATCTCAGATATATATCATATTCACAACAGACATTGTGTTAGTAAAAATGTTTGTATGTGTGACATTTGAAGAGCGTTGGATGTTTTTTTATTGATAATTTAGTTTTTCAAAATCTTGAACCCAATGTGGGGAGATACCAGAAGAAGGATACCGATATATTCCATCTTTACACCAGACCTGGTTGAACAACAATGAACGGAATCGGATGCTAATTTCGAACTTTTATGAACTCCATGATTGTTCAAAATGTTGGCCCTTTGTGGGGGAGGTACCCAAAGAAGGGGTCCGACATATTCCACCTTTACAATAGACCTGGTGTTAATACAAATATTGTGATGTGTGTAATATGAAGAGAACTGGATGCTTATTTCAGATTTTCTGATCGGTTTTTTTATTCTGAACTTTGACCCTTTGTGTGGGAGGTACCAGAAGGAATGGTCCGTTCTCTACCATCTTTTTAACAGATCTTGTGCTGATGGAAATATTAAGATGTGCCAAGTCTGAGGGGCATCGAACGCTTATTTCGAACTTTTATGAACTTGATGAATATTCAAAATGTTGACCCTTTGTG
Source organism: Musca domestica (assembly GCF_030504385.1). Lineage (NCBI taxonomy): Eukaryota > Metazoa > Arthropoda > Insecta > Diptera > Muscidae > Musca > Musca domestica. The sequence continues at coordinate 1,854,785 of NW_026712318.1, read as the reverse complement.
GGAGAGGTACCAGAAGACCAAGACCTGGTGTTAATAAAAATATTGTGATGTGTGAAATATGTAGAGAACCGGATGCTTATTTCGGATTTTATGATCGTTTTTGTTTTTCTGAACTTTGACCCTTTGACGCAATGGGATGCTAATTTTGTGTTTTATGAACGTGAATGTTCAAAATGTTGACCCTTTGTGGGGGAGGTACAAGAAGGAGTGGACCGATATATTCCATCTTAACACTAGACATTGTGTTAATAAATTTATTAGGATGTGTGAAATTTGAAGACAATCGGACTTTCACTTCACATTTTATAAGAGTTGTAATTATTCAAAATTTTAACACTTTGTGGGGGAGATACTTGATAGAGTGGATCGATGTTGTCCATTTTCACACCTGACCTAGCACTGACGCGAATATTCGAATTTGCAAAGTTGGAGCAAAATCGGATTATCGTTTCTCTTTCTGTGCAGAAAATAATCTTTTTTAAAAATTTCGACATTTTTTGTGAACCGATATTGCTCATCTCCGAACTCGATCTAAGTTTGACAAAAATATTACGATGTACCAAGTTTGGACCAAATCGGATACTCCCTTCGAGATTTATCGTGCGCACCAGACAGACAGGCAGACGGACGGACGGGCATCGCTAGATCGACTCCATATGTCCTGAAAAGGATTTGGTCGAAAGAGACCTAGGGTTTAAAACCGTTATTTCGACTAGGCATGTTTTGATCGTATCAAATTATATAGAGGGTATATATAGCCATATGGCTGAGGATATAAAAAATGTCGTCGAAGATTACTGTTTAAATAAAATCAGTTATATGGGGGCTATACGAAGAAGAGGATTAAGAACTTCAAATACGAAATTTAGAACAATTCCGTTGAAAAATGTCGCTAATATCATCAAAATAAATGGAGGTACCGTTATATGGGTGCTATACGAAGACTTGGACCTACAAAAGTAATTTCCTGTCATATGCGGAGTCCGAACTTCAAATAAGCCATTTGAAATAATTCCGGTCTATAGTGTATCTAGAATCATTAAAATATCAAATCCTGGGAGTTACTGTTATTTATGAACTTAATCTGCCTATTGGCAAAATACACATGTGTGCAAAATTTTAGCCTTTAATCTGAATTCGTTCGAAAAATATCGTGACTACAACTGAGAGATAGACGGACAGACAGACATAGCTAAATCAACTTAAGATTTTACGCTATTTCAGAATATATTACCTTGTAGGGTCTATCATGAGTACTTCGAGGAGTTACAAACGGAATGACAATGCTAAAATACCCTTCAAAGAATAGGGGAGTGTATAAAAATGGACACAGGCTGAGGCAAAACTGCCTGATCAATTTTGTCTTACTATTTTTATACCCTTCACCATTCTGTGTAGGGTCATTGTCATTCCGAAGGCTAAAAAATCGAATGTAGGTTCACGTTTTCGTATATCCCACATATAACGGTACATCCTGATATTCGGTATTTTAATGATATTAGCGTCATTATTCAACGGAATTGTTTCAAATTTGATATTTGAAGTTCGTAATGGGAACTACAGCCTACGGACCTTACGAAGGTCCACGTCTTCGTATAGTCTCCATATAACAGTTTTCATTCAAGTGGTAGTTTCCGGAAGTTTTTGAAAATTTTTATGTTCCTTCCAAATGGTGGAGGGTATTAAAAGTTCGGCCCGGCCGAACTTAGCTCCTTTTTTACTTGTTTGTGATATGATACTAACCTACTTGTAAGGCCTTCTAATTCTTGTAGTAATAACTCATCATTTTTCAGGATGCTGATAATGCAGAGGGTATGTCGATGTCATTGTCATTCAATATTTAGATTTCACCTTAGCACCCTTCCTGTGTAGCCTTCTCAGTAGTTTCTTCTCTTTAGCAATCGATTAGCGGTCAATGAATTCCCATATTTTGAGATCAAACAAACTTACCATTTGCAGTATCTCGGAAGTTCATTGTTCGAAAAATGATTATCATTTTTTTTTTGTATTCCTTCAATGGGTCAGTGAAGTAAAGTACCATTTCGTTGGCTATATTTGCATATATCTTCTCACCTTAATTTGAACAGGTGTGTTTGTCCAATGTGGATGTGGATTTTTTCACACATTCATTATTCAAACAGTTCGAAATATCGTCTGGGGTAGTCACATCATTTCGGATTGTTTTTGTTGTTAAACTTGACGCTTTTTTACGCTTGACTTGGACTTGAGTCAATATCATTCACACTCACACAGCTTGTTATTTAAACGAACATAAAAAATGAATAAGTGCAAATATTTACTTATATCTGACCACACACATACACACCCGTACACACATGCATACGCTCGCTGCCCATTACGACGTCAATTGTTACGGTAAACTGTTGATTATTTCACCCAAAAACCCTCAAGCCCACTTTTGCAAATAAAAATAATTAAACAAAAAACGCGATGATCACTCACCATGATCTCATCCAGCGTTCATCCAACCGGTGTTCGCTCAGCTGTAGTTGGAAATTTCATTGACCGTTTGGCTGGTTTTTTTTTTTTCAAATGTAAGTCAAATACGACATTGCACTTTTATTTACATTTTTGAACTAAAGTTGGAGCATTTGTGGCTATACTTAGCCGTACACGTGGCCAGTCGCTTTTTTGGGCATTGAATCTGCTCCAAAAACGGTCACAGATTTTTTTAAAATAAATTTTCATTGGGAGCAACATAACATGAAACTGTTACCATGCGCCGATGTAATCATCATCACAAGCCATATGGCAGCTGAGTCAACAATAATTGATAATCTGGCCTGGGGGACGGCAAAGAAATCTGGCTGGACTTTGCACCGACTTAAGTTTACATTGTCAGTACAATATTTTCAATGTAATTCAGAACTTCGGAGTTTGAAGATTGTAATTCAAATACCATTTATTAAAATCGGGGTTTGAAAAACCAAAATTTGCTTTAAATTTTGACTCAAAGCCAGAGCACAAACGGTTACTCCTATATAACACTTTGCAACAAAATTCAATGTTTTTAATAATTATAGGAAAAGCACCGTAAGTTATGAAAATGGAGTTAAAAACTAACAAGTAAAAAAAAATTAAGTTTGGCCGGGCCAAACTTTTCATACCCTCCACCTTAGGGTAAAGGAAACATTAGAAGAAATGTGGCAAAAACCATTAAACTGCCGAATATCGGGAGGTATCGTTATATGGGAGCTATACCAAACCATGGACCCATACATGCAATGTTTCGCCACCGGAGCTGGAACCCATTATGACCACCAAATACCAAATTTCAGACAAATCCGTGAAAAAAATGTGTCAAAAATCATCAAAATACCGAATATTGGGAGGTACCGTTATATGGGAACTACACCAAAACGTGGACCTATACATACAATGTTTCGCCACACGAAATAGGACCCATTACAACCCACAAATACCAATCTTTACACAAACCAGTGAAAAAATGTGGCAAAATCCATCAAAATACCGAATATTGGGAGGTACCGTTATATGGAGACTATATCAAACCATGGACCCATACATGCAATGTTTCGCCACCGGAGCTGGAACCCATTATGACCTACAAATACCAATTTTCAGACAAATCCGTGAAAAATGTGGCACAAATCATCAAAATACCGAATATCGCCAGGTACCGTTATATGGAGACTATACCAGAACGTGGATCGATATGTCACATTTTCAATACCAACCATCCTAGACACAATACCAATTGCCCTGCTAAATTTTGGCACTCTACGTCAAATAATGTGGGCTGTATCGTGATTTCAACAGACAGACAGACGGACAGACAGACAAACGACGGACATCGTTTAATCGACTTATGCTGATTATGAATATATATACTTTATGGGGTCTACGACGAATATTTAAGGATGTTACAAACGGAATGACAAAGTTAATATACCCTCCTTTCAAAGGTGGAGGTTTAAAAATAGCCAAGGTTTTGAAAGTTAATATCTCCACCTTAATGAAGAGGGAACGCGTTGCAGTGACCGAAAAATTGCTTTTGAGCCGAACATATCGCAATATTCCATTCGCCAAATATTGAAAAAATGAGCTCGGGGTAAAGCTATTGAAATTCCAAAAAGTGGTAGAACTTACATCGCAACAGAAAGAAAATAGACTCAAACCAGCTAAAGAGTTGCTTCGCTTGGCCGAAAGTGGTGAACTGCCGAGTTAGGTTTTCTCCGATGAGAAAATTCGTTGTCCAGCAGTTTTTAAACAAACGAAAGGGTCTTGTTTACTTGCCAAAGGGGTCAGCTGAAAATGTGCACCTTCCGTTGACCACCAGAACACCAGCGGAGGCCATGGTGTGGGCCGCCATAACAGCCGATGGTCGCTCTCCGCTCGTATTAATCAACCGGGGCATCAAAATAAATGCCGAATATTATTGCGAAAATATTGGGCACGCAAACATTTTGGCCGCAGACCTTGGACATTTCAACAGGCCCTTGCACTCAGCATGCGCCACCCATGAATGGTTACAAAATGAGTTTCCTCGCTTCATTTCCAGCGTACAGTGACCACTAAAATCTCCGGATACCAATCCGTTGGACTATTGCGTCTGGAGTATTTTGGAAAGCAAGGTTGGCACTAAAAAATACCAAAGTGTCGATCACCTCAAGCAAGCGCTTCGCCGGGAATGGGCCAAAAGACCGTAGAGCAACATTCGGGCAGCGTGTGACGGTTTCATTAACCGTATGAAGGCCATAATTCGTGCCAAAGGTGACCAATTCGAACAAATCTAAACGTATTCTAAAATTTGATGCTATTTCCGAAATTTTTTGCTTTCATTCAATAAAATTTAAAAAAAAATGTAAAAAATATAGCTTTTGACTTTGTTGCTGTTCTGAAATTTGGTTTTGGGTTGCTGTTCAATGCAGAGAATGTCTAAAATTCTGAGAATGCAGCTCAACTACTACCCTTTCCTTCCTGACTTTCTTCATTATTTTTTTTTTATTTCAAAATTTGTCAGATCCTCAAATATAAATTTTCAGGTCAATCAAAAATTTTCCAAAATTCTTTTAACTACATGGAATACCTTAAGTTAAGTAGGTTATTTATAGACAAACAAATATACAAAAGCTTGTTATTAATTTAAAGACCATCAGAAACTCTGGCCTACATTTCTGGGAAACAATGTTACTCATACGTCCCCGTTCGCGGGCAAAGCAAAACAGTTTAAAGTGCATGTGCTCTGAAATTCCCCTTCGACAGCTGAGATAAGGCGCCAAGCGAAACGAACAATGAAATAAATCATCATCTTCTTCAGTGCTTTGATAAGCAGCCTGTAGTTGTGGCATTTATTATTCGCTGGTCGGTGTTCGGTGTTCTTATCACCAATTATTCGATGTTTACAAATTAACACAACAATCGTTGTTGTTGTTGCCGTCTTTGTAGCCGGCGTTGAACTGACCAGACGGCATTGCTGTCCGTCTTGTCGTGTATTTCTATATAAATTCTATAAATTTCCCTTCGTCTAAGCATTTCCGTTCACTGGCCCACAACAATGACAACCATCAGCCGGGAATGTTTGAAATTGGCGCCACAACTATTGGCGATTTGTTTGTTTTCTTTGGGTTTTCATTGAACCATCAGATCAGAGCAGAGGAGCTGTCACCGAACATCATCAGCTGCAGCCACAGCTGCGGTATCAACGGCCACCGTAGAATTATGGCAAATGATGCCATAAAGTTGGTTAAGGCAAAACCATAGAATGATTATTTCATTTTCAAATTCTAATAAAAATTTTAGTTGGTTTATTTTTATTAAATAAATTTAATTTTTTTTTCAATGGAAGAAAATACTATAAAATAGATAATATTTAATATTGAGTATTGTTTTCAAAATTGACAATTACAAGTAAGACGCCAGTTTTTCTGAGTTTTATGGGATCATTTTATTATTGTTAATTAGAACAGAATACGAGTATAAAAATATAATCTAATTGCAGCATGACAGCTGCACAGATGTATTTATGTGTGTATGTATGTATGTATGTACGTATGTAGGTTCGTTGTAAATATACATTTAATTTGTCATTTATGTCGCTCATAATGTCATTGCGATTTAATTAGGAATAAATTTTGATTTAATTCATTTGAATGGCAAAGAAATCGGGATTGATTTTAAACGGATAGTTATTTAGTACTGATATAATATTGGTAGTAATGACAAAATAAATACCAAACGTGTAAGGAAAATTTGAATATTGGATGGGTCTGACTATATGGCTATCATATAGTCAGACCAGGGACGTGGTTGGGGCTCACGTATACTTTTCTGCAATTTTATGTTTACTTTACAATCTCACATTTAGGTATAGAGTATTTTCGAAAATTTGCACGGTGCGTTGGCGTGTTATAGGACTGGGTTTTTGAAGTTTGTACAAAACGGGTTCGAAAAGTACTAAATGTACGTATGGAATATTTTGTATTAGACAAATGGAATGAGCCAGAATTCTGATATTTAGAATGCGAATCACTGATGGGATCAGGAATTTTTTTTTTATTTTTTTTAATTTTTTTAGAATTTTGATCTTAAAGGTTACGACGAGTTCTAAAATGCTATCATTTGGTATTATGTGAACGGATAGAGATTAAAACTTGAAATTTGGTACGAGAATCAGGGTTGGAAACTAAGTTTGACGTATGAATGCGGTTTCAGGAAATGTGTGCTAAGTAGGCGAACTGTAGTAAATGGTTCTAGATGCGGAGAAGTTTGGTTTAGGGTGCATGGATGAAGTGGCAATTTTAAAAAATTTTACTGGGGTGCCTGTTGATGGTAGGTTTGTGATAAAGAGGTGGTTTTTGAAATGCCTATTACAAGTGCAAGTGTCTATTAAAATTTGGTATTTGGTGGAGATATAGTACATGAAATCTGAAATTTGTATTCGGGTAGCTGCCCATGTGTAGAATGGACATTTGAATATGGTTTCGGAAATGTGTACTATAATTGTACGAAAAGTACAAAAATGTACTAAATTTGGTATTGGGTAAAGGAATAGAGATGAAATCCTGAAATTTGATATGGATGTTACTATTGGTGTCTGCGGTTAAGATAAGTGGGTTGTTCTGAAAACATGTACTATAATTGTTCGAAAAGTACTAAGTTGGACTAAATTGAGAATTCGGTGAAAGGATGGGAAAAAAATCCTGAAATATATTATTGAGGTCTCTGGCGTTATGTGAAAATTCAGATATACATGAAGAGATAAAAAAAACTGCAACAAAGTCAAACGCCATTTTTTTACATTTTTTTAATTTCATTAAATGAAAGCAAAAAATGTCGGAAATAGCATCGACATTTTAGAATAAGTTTAAATTTGTTCGAATTGGTGACCTTTGGCACGAATTATGGCCCTCACATGGCCAATGAAACACTCACACGCTGCCTGAATGTTGCTCTGCGATATTTTGGCCCATTCCCGGCGAAGCGCTTGCCTGAGGCGATCGACACTTTGGCGCTTTTTAGTGTCAAGCTTGCTTTCCAAAATACTCCAAACACAATAGTCCAACGGATTGGTATCCGGAGATTTTGGTGGCCATTGTGCGCTGGAAATGAAGCGATGAACCTCATTTTGTAACCATTCTTGGGTGGCGCGTGCTGAGTCCTGTTGGAATGTCCAAGGTTCGCGGCCAAAATGTTTGCGTGCCCAAGGCTTTAATACACCCTTTAGAATATTTTCGCAATAATATTCAGAATTTATCTTGATGCCACGGTCGATTAATACGAGCGAAGAGCGACCACCGGCTGTTATGGCAGATCACACTATCACCACGGCCGGCGCTTGAGTTCTGGTGGCCAACCGAAGGTGCACATTTTTAGTGACTTCTTTGGCATGTGAACAGGATCATTTTGTTTGTTTACAAACAGCTGGACAACGAATGTTTTCTTAGCGGAGAAAACCAAATTCGGCAGCTCACTTTTGGAATTCCAATGGCTTTACCCCGAGCTTATTTTTTTCAATATTTGCCGAATGGAATATTGCGATATGTTCAGCTCACGAGTCATTTTTCAGCGACTGCAATGCGGGTTTCGATCAAAACGTAATAAATTTGGTATTGGGTGAAGGGACAGAGTTAAAAGTGTAAAATTTGATATGTATGTAACTGTTGGTGTCAGTAGTTGAGAGAAAGAGCTGGTTTTGGATATGCGTACTATAATTGTACTAAACTTGGTAATGGGGGAAATGAAAGAGTTGAAATCCTGAAATTGATATGGATATCACTATTGGTGTCTGCGGATAAGGTATGGCGGTGGTTCTGGAAATGTGTGCTATAATTGTTCGAAAGGTACTAAATGGTACTAAACTGGGTATTCGGTGAAGGAATACCTAAATTTGATATTGAGGTCTCTGTTGCTATCTGGGATTGAAATATGGAGGTGGTTTTGGAAATGTGTATTAAAATTGCACGAAAATTAACAAAATGTACTATATTTGTTATTGGGTAGTTGAAACCGTGAAATTTGATATGGATGTAATTGTTGTTGTTGTCGTCTACAGACGAGAGAAAGACCTTGTTTTAGATATGTGTACTATAATTTTACTACATGTTACTAAATAGTAATAAATTAGGTAATGGGAGAACTAACAGAGCTGCAATCCTAAAATTTGATATTGATGTCTCTGTCGGTAAATGTGTACTAAATGTTACTAAAATTGATATTGTGGCCACTGTTGGTTTCTATGATTTACATTTGGAGAAATATTTTTAGACTGAACAAGTAAAAAAGCTGTAAGTTCGGCCGAGCCGAACTTTGAATATCCTCCACCATTTAGTACAAATTTAACAATTTTCAAAAAAATAAAATCAGTTAAAAATTCTGTTAAAATCTTGAAAATATCTAATGTAGCCTAATGTTAGAGTCTATACGACGACGTGAACCTGCATAGGCAACTTTTGTCACAAGATATCACAATATTCAAATGCGAAACTTGAAAAAAAAAATATGTTTATAATGTAGCTAAAATCATATGGAATATCGGGGGTACCGTTATATGGGGGCTATACGAAGACGTGGACCTGCACAGACAATTTTATGTCATAGACTATAGTATTCATTACGAACTTCAAATGCCAAATTTGAAATAGTTCCGGTAAATAATGTCGCTAAAATCATCAAAATACCGAATATCAGGAGGTACCGTTATATGGGGGTTATACAAAGACGTGGATCTGCACAGACAATTTTCTGTCATAGACTATAGTATTCATTACGAACTTCAAATGCCAAATTTGAAATAGCTCGGGTAAATAATGTCGCTAAAATCATCAAAATACCGCATATCGGGAGGTACCGTTATATGGGGGCTATACGAAGACGTGGACCTACATGGCCCATTTTCAATACCAAAAGTCCTGCAGACATAGTACACATTTGAGTAAAATTTTATCAACCTACTTCATTTCGTTCGGAAGCTAGAGTGATTTCCACAGACGGACAGACGGACGGACATTGATAAATCGACATTGAATTTTATGCTGATCAAGAATTATATACTTTGTGGGGTCTAAAATGTATATTTCGAGGTGTTACAAACGGAATGACAAACATAATACACCCTCCATACTATGGTGGAGGGTATAAAAATGGGGGTACAGTGTGCTAGGGTTCTACTAATATCCTCCTCGATAAACTTTAAAATTAAAGACTTGCTCGTTCCTGGTCAACTCCTTCGCTTTTGACTCCCATATAATTTCTTTGCAGAATTGACCCGAACAAAAAAACAAGCTGGCACCCTTTCAGTAGATGCGACTACCCTTAAACCGAAATAAGATCCGATCATCCACGAGCCGACAACCATCTAACCTAATCCCTCTAATCTGTTACCAGAACAAATTAAACAAATATTAATAATTAATAAAGAATATAAAAATATATAAATATATTGAAATAAGCTTTCCATTGATCAGTATTATTTTCTTCCAACATTTGATTTTATTTTTTAAATGTTTATTTATTTACCCAAACAACTCTGAGTTTCGTTTTCTTCACAGCTGAATAAAATGCGTGATCTATTTGGCATTTAATGAACTAATAATGAACCATTTTATGACCATATAATTGCTGTTCATTTCAAATCTCCCATATCTTCGCCGAGAATGTATTTTCCTGTATTATTATTTGAATGATAAATGCTATTTGATTTCCATTTTTTTATTTTGCAATTTATCGTTGCTGCTATTGTTGTTGTTGTTTTTTATCATACAATTTCATTTAATTCATGTTAACAGTTAATAGTTTTTTTGTTGTGTTGCTTATTTATGAATAAAAAGCAAAAGATTTGCATTTGAACTTTATTCAGGGTGTTGTTGCGATTGGTGGCGCTTTTGCGACTTCGTTCAGTTGGTCGGTTGGTTGGATGGTTGTACTTGATCAAAGATCACTGCTATTTGTTTGATAGCAGCGGAAATAAAAAAATATATATCAAAGTCTAATAGTATGAAAAGGAAATGAATAAAAAAAAAACATATTTAAGTAAAACAATGATTTTAATAGTGACTATAATTGTCAATGAATGAATGTCAGAATTGTCATAAGCATACTAATAGCACTGATTTCGAGAAGAATTCATATTGAACTCTTCGAAACACGAAATTTCTTAAATATACTATAAGTTTTATTCAGTTTACCGGCACATATCAATCCTCAACATAGGGTTTGACCTAAATTAAATTTTTCAAGAAAATTTTTGAAATTTTGTTGAGTAGGTACAAAAAGAAGAAGATCGTATATTGCCAGAAATATTGATAAATTAGATGTTTGAAAAAAATCAAACAATATTTTCCCATTTTTTATTTAAACATATTATTTGTCTCCTTCGTTAAAATTATAACCTTTTTCGGGAAGGTGCCGGAAGGAATTGGTCGATATATTCAATATTCGCAAAAATGGGGATAAAGTTTAAAGTTGACAGGAATATTGGGATGGTCATCGAATAATATTTAGCGTATATTTAACAGACCATAACTCTTATAAAAGAAGTAAAATAGTATCAGTCAAATTTGCTGACAGATGTATATCCCCACCCTTGAGTTATGATTATTCAAATTGTTGACCCTTTATGGATGAGGTTCCGCAGCAGTTGGACTATATTGCCAGATTTGGACTTTGTCGACTATTTTATATACTTTATATGAGATATGTGATAATTTTTAGAAAATGTTAAAATATGCGTGATGTACTGTCATCCGAAGTATACAATTTTCATGCTCCATTTAATATAGATAAAAATATTGGAAAAATATTGAAGGAAATCGAAGATTTATATCTTATTTCAAGCGAAATAACAAAATCAATAATCATTCAGGGTTTCTGGTTAAGAGAAATATTTCGTTATAGCAAGTTTTAAAAAATCGCCGACCTGTTTCGCAAGTTATGACAGACATAAGTATTGGAAATTGTGACCCTTTGTGGGTAAGGTACCAGAAGAGTTTGGCAGATATATATCATCTTCACAACAGATCTTGCGTTAGCAAATTATTTAGATTTGTGAAATTTGAAGAGTGTTGAATTTACATCACATTTTAAAAGAGTTATAATTATTCTAAATGTTGACACACTGTGGGAGAGGTACTTGATAGAGTGGACCGATATTGTTGATTTTCGCATCCGACCTAGCAGTGATGAAAACATTAAGATCCGTCAAGTTGGAGTAAATAATTTTCTGTGAAAATGTTGACATTTTGTTTGTGAGGTACCAGAAAGAGTGGACCGATATTGCCCATCTCCGAACTCGACCTAAGTTTGACAATAAAAGAACGATGTAACAAGTTTGGATCAAATCGGATATTCAAAAAAAAAAAAAAAAAAAAATTACTGCACCGACAGAGAAAAGATGATCCGATGTTGCTCCAATTTTGCAAATCCTAATATTTCCATCAGTGCTAGGTCAGGTGCGAAAATGGACAATATCGGTCCACTTATTAAGTACTTCCCAAAGAGTCAAATATTTGAATAATTATAACTCTTACAAAATGTGATGTAAGAGTCCGATTGTCTTCAAATTACACACATCACAATTTTGTTATTAAGCCAAGGTCTGGTGTGAAGATAGAATATATTGGTCAACTCCTTCTGGTACTTTCGCCAAAGCGTGTCCAATTTTTGAATAACCATTTATCTCATTAAACGGGAAATAATCATTCGATTCCATCCACACTTGGCACATTTCAATGTTATTAATAACCCTAGGACTGGTGTGAAGATGGAATATATCGGTTCACTCCTTCTGGTACCTCCCCACAAAGGGTCAAAGTTTTGAGTAATAAAAACGATCATAAAATCCGAAATAAGAATCCGATTCTCTTCATTTTTCACATATCCCATTATCAATTAAGACAAGATCCCCTTTAAATATGGGATATATCGGTCTATCTTTCCGGTACCTCCCCCACAAAGGGTCAACATTTTGAATATCCAAGAAGCTCATAAAATGCGAAATTAACATCCTATTCCATTCGGACGTGGTACATCTCATTATTTCCATCAACATAAGATCTGTTATAAAGATGGTAGGGATCGAACCATTCCTTCTGGTACCTCGCTCACAAAGGGTAAAAGTTTTGATTAACCAGAACGGTAATAAAATTCGAAAAAAGCATCCAGTTCTCTTCATATTTCACACACCACATTATTTCTACTAAAACAAGATCTGCTGTGAAGCCGCCATATAACGATACCTCTCGATATTCGATACTTCGAATTGTTTCAAATTTGGTATTTGAAGTTCGTAACGGTTACTACAGCCTGTGACAGAAAATTGTCTGTGTAGGTCCTCGTCTTCGTATAGCCCCCCATATAACGGTACCTCCCGGTAGTCGGTATTTTAATGATCTTAGCGACATTATTCACAGGAATTGTTTCAAGTTTGGTATTTCAAGTTCGTAATGGATACTACAGCCTATGACAGAAAATTCGTATAACCCCCATATAACGGGACCTCCCTATAATTGGTATTTTGATGATTTTAGCTATATTATTCAATTTGCATTTGAATATTGTAATGGCTTATGACAAAAGTTGCCTATGCTAGTCCACAGCCAAAAATCTTCAGAAGTTTACATTTGCGCCACCTTGTACATGCATATGTACTTGACGAACATTCCGATGTTTTTGGCTGTAATTAAGACATTAGGGGCCAATCGTAAAATGTGTAGCATTTTCTGATAGGAGGATTACTTTAGCGCCAACTTGTATAACCAAGAAATCACACTGAAAAAGAGCCACGGCGTAGCGGAGTTCGTGACAGAGGAGTATAAATTCACAAAATTTTGTTTTAGGCCTCAATTTTATTTAATTTAAATTTTTAATAAATTAATAAATATTAATTTTTTGCAAATGTGAGTTAAATAAAGTTGAGCTTGAGGTAAATTTTGTTAAACTTACGTTTGAAATAATTGAAAATAAAGGTCGAATTAGAGAATTAAAAATCAGAAAATATTGTTACAATTGCACTTGTAGTAATAAATTAGAAAATATGAAAATTCATATTTGCAAAAATCATCCTTGAAGAGATTACTAAAGACCTAGAAGAACATAATTCAAATAGAAGAATTCATCAAGCTAATTCATGTTGCATTTTTATCTGAAGCGTCTTTACTTAGCGAATCTATTATAAATATTCGAAATGGAGTTTGCAAAGAATACACACACAATAATTCATTATAAATATGTATGTATATGTCAACTTTATATAAACAGAGTCAATAATCCCAGTGATTCATAAAATGTTAATTGCCAATCGAAATAATTGCATTTATCTTAAGCTCCAGCTTTGGCGTTATTAAACATTTTTCAAAATTCAATTACAAAACAATTAAAACCCCCCGATACAATTAAAAGTCACAGTGAAAATTGTTAGTCGAAAAAACGACAGAAAACAACAGACAAACGCTAACAAGACAGTCCGATACGAAAACCACAAAATATTATTTGGCTGGTTATTGGTAACAACTCAATTTAGAAGTGGCCCGAAAAACGCAACAAGTCATGGCAGCCCAATGCAGCACCAATTGACCCCTCTTTCAACAAACGATTCGTGCGGTAGTGGCAGTTTGCGCATTTATCCGCCTTCCCGTCCGTTTGTCTTTCCATCGACGATTTTGTGGCAAATGGCAGATCGATACAAACACCAAAACATTGACACGCATGCAGTCAGTCGGCCAGCTAGGCAGTTAGCCAGCCAAACAACGAGTCACAAAATGTTAAACGGCCAAGTAAACACGTCAATAGGTGTTTAATTACTTTTTTGTTTTTGTGTCAAACGTTGGACAAATAAACCACAATAACAACAAAAACACAAGCAACAACATGGTAGCATAAATCCGCTGCCATGATCAAAATCGCAGAGATCCGTTAACACATTTGTTTGTTGGAATATTTTTTGTCGTTAATGGTTTTTCTATGGCAGTGGACAATGTTTTGAGACACGCAAATATTGTCATGGTGCGTATTAGGTTCCACAGAGATATCCGCCACTCCCCCTCCGAACAATAAATAAATAAAAAATAATTGTGTATGTGTCATTCTAAGGTTAACATTGGCGGTTATTCAAATGGCATACCGTTTAGGTCAAACTTCCATAAAAGGCTTTAACACAAACACATGCACGTAACAATGTAAAAACCAACAACGACAACTTCAAACATCTGTCGAATCGTTTTAAATGAGGCTTTTACAGTCATTGTTTTCGGTTGCCCGGCAAAGCTTTCGATCACAATTTGAAAAGCCCCGAAACAGAAATTAAAGTTCTGTTTACAATTTTATCGAAAATCCATTCGTGGCTGACACAAAATACAAACGACACAGTCGTAGACACGCATTAACAGCGCCGCCTATTCTGAGCAGCCCAACGCCAATTCAAATCACTTCAACAATTGTCCACAGCGACCACCACCAACCATGGCCAGCACAAGTACTACTGTTGCTCCCTCTCCCTCCCCCTCCACCGTCAGCCGGGGTGTGGGAGGCACTTCAATTTGAAAACGATGAAAACACAATCAATAAACATGGCTCAAAACTTTGAAATTACATGACAAATTGCCGCCAAATGGTACAAGCTTAGAATAGAATTAACATGACAGAAAAAGGGTGACCATCATTTGGCATGATGGTGGGGGAACAAAAACTTAATTTGTAGATTGAAGTTGGTAAAAAAAATGTATTTACAATGGTAATAATTTGCAGAAAATTTATAAAGTAGGACTTCGTAAGGGTTTAGAAAATGGTCCAAGTTTTGAAAAATAATAAATAATAAAGCACGCAGAATTGAAAAGCTAATCTTGGTTCGCATTTCAGATACAGATTTCCATAATGCACACCTATTCGGAAAGGACTCATGGTAGAAGAGGATATTATAAAATAAGAAAATAAGTTGAAAGTATTTATCGGTTTTGCCAACAGATATATACCCTCAGCTATTGCTCGGTTATAAAAATAATTTTTGATATCCGTTATGATTATTCAAAATGTTGACCCCTTATGGGGGAGGTTCCCCCATAATTGACTATTTCGTATCTGCCATAATTGCCATCATATATTGGCCTATTCTCGGCGAAGCGCTTGCTTGAGGTAATCGCCACTTTGGTATTTTTTAGTGCCAACTTTGTTTCCAAAATACTCCAGACGCAATAGTCAAATCGATTAGTATCCGGAGATTTTGGTAGCCACTGTACGATGGAAATGAAGCGAGGAACCTCATTTTGTAACCATTATGGGCGTGCTGAGTGCGATAGTGCTGAGTCCAGTTGGAATGTGCAAAGTCTGCGCCAAAATGTTTGCGCTATAATACACCCACCAGAATATTTTCGCCATAATATTAGGCATTTATTCTGATGCCACGGTCGATTAATACGAGGGAAGAGCGACCATCTGATGGCCAACCGAAGGTGCACATTTTCAGCTGACCTCTTTGGCAAGTAAACACGATCATTTTGTTTGTTCACAAACTGCTGGACAACGATTGTTTTCTCATCGAGAAAACCAAATTAGGCAGTTCAGCCCTTTTGAGTCTATTTTGTTTCTGTTGCGGTGTAAGTTCTTGAACTTTTTGGAATTTCAATGACTTAACCCGAGTTCATTTTTCAATGTTTGCCGAATCGAGAGATATACAAATAGTACATATTTCCAAAACCACCTTTACATCTTAACCACAGACACCAACAATGACACCAATATCAAATTTGAGGATTTTATCTCTATTCCTTCTCTCAATTGTACTAGTACGATTTAGTACTTTCCATTGTTATTTCTTATTAGGTTCCACTGTCCGCCTTCAGAATACACTAATCTTCCAAAACCACGGCCAATATCAATTCCAGATACCAGCAGAGCCCTCAATAACTAATTTGAGGATTGCATCCCTATATCTTTACCAAATACCAAATTTAGTGCCATTTTGCACATTTCGTACAATTGTAGTGCACATTTCCAAAACCACCACCATGTCTCAATTTCAGATACCAACAGAGACCTAAATATCGATTTTGAGGATTACAGCCCTATCCCTTCACCCAATACCAAATTTAGTACTATTTGGAACTTTTCCTACAAAACATTTTTACATTTCCACAAACACCTCCATATCTCCTTCGCAGATACCTACAGAAACCTCAATATCAAATTTTAGGATTTCAGCTGTATTCCATCACCCAATAGTGAATTTAGTACTTTTCGTACAAGTCCACATTTCCAAAAACACGTCCATATCTCATTCCCAATTACTAACAGTGACCTTAAAATCAAATTTCGCCATTCCAGCTCTATTATTTCATCCATTATCCAATTAAATTTCATTATTCCTGCTATATATCGTATGTATTTAGTATTTTTGGTACAATAGCTTTATACATTTCCAAAACCAAAACCATGTCTCGATTCGAGATACCAACAGAGACCTATATGTCAAATTTCGTGATACTGACTCTATCCTTTCACCCAATTCCTAAATTAGTACCATTCAATACTTTTCGTGCAAATATAGTACAAATTTCCCAACCACCGCCAAATCTCAAACCCAGGTGCAAAAAGTTATCTAAGTATCCCTATCCCTTCACCCGATACCAAATATTCCAAAACCACATCCATATGTCCAGGCTAACCATGAACAGTGACCCTAAAACAAAATTTCAAATTTTATGCAGTATCGGATGACCCAATACCAAATTGTACCAATTATCGTATTATTTAACGTTATCGTACTATCTGTCCGTCTGTCTGTTGTTGAGATAGAAGGCTAACATTTTGCATACATGTGTGTTTTGCCGGTAGGAGTGTGTTTTGCCGGTAAATGGGCCATGTGGGTCCACTCCTTCGTGTAGCCCCCATACAACAATACCTCCCGATTTTCCGTAATGGGTGCTACAGCCTTTAACTAAAAATACACATGCAGGTCTAGGGAGGGGGGGGGGGGGGGGGGTATATACGAAGACCTGGACCCCCTCCTACATAACAGTACGTCCTTATATTCGGTATTTTGATCATTTTGGCGACATTTTTTACCATAATCATTTCAAGTTTTATTTTTAAATATCGTAATGGACTATGGCAAAAATGACATATACAGGTCCACGAAATCTAATCGAATCCAAATCTAAAGGTTTCTTTTAATTTTCTAACGATTAATTAATTAGTACATTCAAAACTAGCAAACCCTTTATTTCTATGTTTAGTTCTGCAGTGTTCGACCTATGAAATCATCGCAAAATATTCAAAATACTTTTATCCACTCAACGTATGCGTGTCACGTTCACGACAATACAACAAAAATCTAAAAATAAAACAAAAAAACAAAAAAAAGATAAACTTGGCTTTATTGGTTGAGGTAATGTTGCTGCAAATCGGGCCATTTGATTGGTCGTTCCAACTACTTACAAAAGTTGCTGGCTGGCCATAAAATATATGGATGATCAGATTTCTTTCAGCCACTAATTCCAGCATATGTCCGAAAAAAACAAACAATATTTATTTGACTCGCGTTTTTATCAAATGGACATGCCTTTAATCTCCGATTCCCGTCGGTTCGGGAACGATAGGGTCGACATAATTCTTATTTTCAATTGTTTTGAATTTTGAATACCAAAATTGAAAGAAATAAACTACTCATTCGATTGTTTGGGTTCTATGTTGTGGTGGTTATGGCCTAGCTTTCAGCTAGCCAATAATCATAACTTTTGTGAACAACAACAACAACGGCACAACAATAAAGTTATCTACAGAAATGGGCCCAATTCATCAGCTGGCTTTGGGAAACTGTGATGAATGGATGACGGAATGAATGGTTGGCATGATCGCTGAATTATATGTACGCCAATTGTGGTCCATGGAAACGAGGGATTTATTTTCGTTTAACCAAAATGAATTTAGCATAATTTATGACAATCCCAAATACATTTTCTTGGGGGTTTTCACAAATTTCAATTCATGTAGTTTATGAGTGTTTGGAGAGGTATCTAGTTGATTGAGATAGGTGTTATATAGCCCAAGGAAGAATAATGTGTAATTTGGGATGGGGAAAATAAATTTGATACTCGCAATGTAGTTGGTGATCTGAATAATACATATGGGAAGTTGCAAGAATACACAATGAACATATGCAGGGTGAGATGAAAAAACTGCAGCCAACTTCAGACTGCTGTCATTTTTAAGCCACTCGTCCGACAGCTGTTAAAATTATTCCAGTGACAGATCATTATATTGTTCAAAAGCGTACAAAAGCATTTTGGTGAGAATTTTCCAGAAAAAAAGTTATTCGTGATGGAATTAAGGCGTGATAGCGTGATTTCTTTATATTTGGCTGGAAACTCACAAGTGGTTATCGATAGAGCACTCCAGCAATTAAATGTGAATAAATCTTTTGTGTCTCGTAGCATCGCTTGTTATTGTGATACTGGTAGCGTAGCCCGACGTCAAGGAAGTGGACGGAAGAAAACAGCAGTACCAGCAGAAATGGTTCAAACAGTAAAAAAGAGACTTGATCGAAACGCGCGTCGCATTGGCCGAAAAATGGCTCGTGATATGAACATATCACAATATTTCATTCGGCAAATATTCGAAAATGAGCTCGGGGTAAAGCCATTGAAATTCCAAAAAGCGCAAGAACTTACACCGCAACAGAAAGAAAATAGACTCAAAAGAGCTAAAGACTTGCTTCGCTTCGCTTGGCCTAACCGAAAGTGGTGAACTGTCGAATTTGGGTTTCCCCTCAAGCAAAATGTTGTGTTTACTTGCCAAAGAGGTCAGCTGAAAATGTGCACTTTCCGTTGGCCACCAGAACTCAAGCACAGGCCATAGTGATGATGTGGGCAGCCATAAAAGCCGATGGTCACTCTCCGCTCGCATTAATTGGCCGTGGCATCAGAATAGGTGCCGAATATTATCGCTAAAATATTCTGGAGGGTGTATTAAAGCCTTGGGCACGCAAACATTTTGGCCGCAGACCTTGGACATTCCAACAGGACTCACCACCATCGCACTCAGCACTCGCCACCCAAGGGTTACAAAATAAGGTTCTTCGCTTCATTTCCAGCGCACTATGGTCACTAAAATCTCCAGATACCAATCCGTTGGACTATTGTTTCTGGAGTATTTTTGAAAGCAAGGAAAGGCACTAAAAATACCAAAGGGTCGATCATCTCAAGCAAGCGCTTCGCAAGGAATGGACCAAAATACCGCAGAGCAACATTCGCGCAGCGTGTGGCGGTTTCATTGGCCGTTTGAAGGCCATAATTCGTGTCAAAGGTGACCAATTCGAACAAATCTAAACTTATTCTAGAATTTGATGCTATTTCCGACATTTTTTGCTTTCATTGAATATTAAAAAAAAATGAAAAAATTATGGAACAGTGTGGCTTGTTTGTTCGGGATACCGTAGTTTTTTGTTGTTGCAAAATGGTCAGGCTTTATCCCTTTATTGTTGTTTTTATAAAAACAACGTTTGTTTATTAGTGGAGAACGATGGTAATGTTTACCAGGGGGTAAGGCAGGGAATACCTAGGTTTCGGAAAGAATCAGTTTTATTTAATTCTTTGGTTCCTCTTCTATTGAGCTTACGATCTCGTCACTTGGGTAAAAAAATATTTTTTGTCATAGAAGTTATTTTTAAATAAGTTCTGGGGAGAATATTCAGACAAAAAAAAAAAACAAGGGAACTGATGAGGATTGGTGGCTCTTTCCGAAACCTAGGTATTCCCTGCCTTATCCCCTGGTAAACATTACCATCGTTCTCCACTAATAAACAAACGTTGTTTTTATAAAAACAACAATAATGGGATAAAGCCTGAAAAAATTATGGCGTTTGACTTTGTTGCAGTTTTTTTAATGCAATTTACTAAGAAAGAAACAACAGCTTGTAAAAATAACCTAAAACCAAAATAAAGATCAATGAAACCCAAAAATAGTATTAAATTCCTCCGATTAAAATCTCAAAAGCTTTGCCCCTCTTTAGCGAATTTTTACTATACTTACCAATTCCGGTCTTCGCGCACATTTCCTCAAAACATTTCAATTGTTATTTACTTTAAACAAAATGTTTTCGTAAATTGTTAATGATTTGACTCTTGTGTTAACGGATATTGCAGTGGGGCGTCCGAGCGCGTATTGGTTTTACTCATTTCATCAGCCATAGAATCAATGAATTTATTTCTTCATAAATATTTAAGAAAATAAACAAATTAATTACGTAAGTTGATTGAAATTGAACATTTAAATGCTCTTAATCAAACAACAACAAAAAAATTCAGCGAATTAATGGATAGCCTAAATTTCGAAGATAATTGTGGTGGAAAATGAAAAAAATAAAATTTTAAATAATTTATGGAAATTCCGTAGATTTAAAAGACCCTACTGACATCTACAGGGTGAGAAATAAAACTGCAACAAAGTCAAACGCCATAATTTTTATATTTTTATACCCTCCGCCATACTATGGAGGGCATATTAACTTTGTCATTCCGTTTGTAACTCCTCGAAATACTCAAGTCAGACCCAACAAAGTATATATATTCTTAATCAGCGTAAAATTCAAAGTCGATTTAGCGATGTCCATCTGTCTGTCCCTCTGTCTGTTGTAATCACGCTATCTTTCGAAGGCTGAGATAGAAGGCTAAAATTTTGCACATATGTTTATTTTTCCGGTAGGCAGGTTAAGTTCGTAAATGGGCCATGTAGGTCTACGTTTTCATATAGCCCCCATATAACTGTACATCCCGATGTTCGGTATTTTGATGATTTTAGGGACATTATTCAGCGGAATTGTTTCAAATTACGTATTTAGAGTTCGTAATGGGAACTACAGTCTGTGGCAGAAAATTGTCTATGCAGGCCTAGGTCTTTGTATAGGCTCCATATATCAGTACCTCCCTATATTCGGTATTTTGAGTTTAGGTACAATACCCACCGAAATTGTTTGAGATGTCATATTTGAAGTTCGTGATGGATGCTACAGCCTATGACAGACAATTGTATATTTCTGGTCCAGGACTCCGTACAGCTGCGATATAACGGTACCTCCGTATATACGAAATTTTAAAGATTTTATCTGCATTTTTCACCGTTTATTTCAAGTTTCGATTTTGAATATGGTAATGGTAATGGCTTATGACAAACAATGCCTATGTAGGTCCATGTCGTATAGACCCCATTATAACGGCTATATTCGGTATTTTTAAAATTTTAACAGAATTTTTTAAGGATTTTATTTTTTGAAAATTTCCAAATTCGTTCCAAATTGTGGAGGGTATTCGAAGTTCGGCCTGGCTTTTTAACTTGTTTTCTTTACATATTATTGAATGAAAGCAAAAAAATGTCGGAGATAACATCAAGTTTTAGAATAAGTTTAGATTTGTTCGAATTGGTCACCTTTGGCACGAATTATGGCCTTTAAACGGCCAATGAAACCGTCGCACACTGCCCGAATGTTGCTCTGCGCTATTTTGGCCGGCGAAGTGCTTGCTTGAGGGGATCGACACTTTGGTATTTTTTAGTGCCAACCTTGCTTTCCAAAATACTCCAGACACAATAGTCCAACGGATTGGTATCCCGAGATTTTGGTGGCCATTGTGCGCTGGAAATGAAACGAGGAACCTCATTTTGTAATCATTCTGGGGTGGCGCGTGCTGAGTGTAATGTCGAAGGTCGTGCCCAAGGCTATAAAACACACACTCGATTAATACGAGCGGAGAGCGACCATCGGCTGTTATGGCGACCCAAAGCATCACCATGGCCGGTGCTTGAGTTCTGGTGGCCAACCGAAGGTGCACATTTTCAGCTGACCCCCCTTTGGCAAGTAAACACGATCATTTTGTTTGGTTACAAACTGCTGGACAACGAATGTTTTCTTATCGGAGACGGAGATAACCAAATTCGACAGTTCATCACTTTTGGCCAAGCGAAGGAACTCTTTAGCTCTTTTGAGTCTATTTTCTTTCTGTTGCGTTGTAAGTTCTTGGACTTTTTGGAATTTCAATGGCTTTACCCCGAGCTCATTTTCAATATTTTCCGAATGGAATATTGCGATATGTTCAGCCCACAAGCCATTTTTCGGCCACTGCGACGCGGGCTTCGATCAAGTGGCTTCTTTACTTTTCGAACCATTTCTGCTGATATTGCTGTTTTCTTCCGTCCACTTCCTTGACGTCGGACTACGCTATCACGGCAACGAGCGATGATACGAGACACAAAAGATTTATTCACATTTAAATGCTGGAGTGCTCTAACGATAGCCACTTGTGGTTTTCCAGCCAAATATAAAGAAATCACACTATCACGCTTGAATTCCATCACGAATAACTTTTTTTCTGGAAAATTCTCACCGAAATGATTTTGTATCCCTGAATACAATATAATGAGCTGCCACTGGAATAATTTTAGCAGCTGTCGGTTGAGTGGCTTAGAAATGACAGCAGTCTGAAATTGGTTGCAGTTTTTTCATTGCTCCCTGTATACCCTTATATGGAAGCTATCCTGCAATAACTACTTCTTTAGATATATATTATTATCATTATACCCTACAACACTATGTGTTGGGGGTATTATAAGTTTGATTGGGCCAAAAATTATGTAACACCACGAAATATTGGTTTCCCACATAGGAAAGTATATATGGATCTTCCTAGCTCGCCGAGCTGAGTCGATCTAGCTATGTATGTCCGTCCGTCCGTCTGTCCGTCTGTCCGTCTGTCCGTCTGTCCATGTTAATTTGTAATCACTCTACAGGTCGCAATTATGGCCCGATCTTCACGAAATTTAGTATGGAGGTGGGGCTAGGGTCAGAATAGAACCCTATTTCTTTTGGAGATGATCGCCAAATGTTTAGGGGTTGAAATGGACCAAATACTGAAAAAATGTCGGATTTTGCAGTAGCTATACAGGTCGCATTTATAGACCAATCGACGCGGAATTTCGCATGTAGCTAGAGTTTAGGGCGGGGAAGAAGCCTACCAATTTGGGTGGTCATCGGATTATATTTAGCGGGTAAAATAGACCATATCTTTTTATTGAAAAAATTCGAAATTTTTCATTAAACCGCGAATATTTTAAATCCCGGCGAAATCACAAAGCCATCACTTCTGACCTTCTGACCTTTACTTTGATGTTAACATCCAACAAACCGGATATATAACAAAATAGGTGCGATATATATGTCGATCAAAGAAGATATGCTTGAAAGATCTCTTATAAGTCGAGAACGGCTGTACTGATTTCGACAGTTCTCATTAATTCAGAATGGCCTCTTAGCAGGAAAGAAAAAACGTCTTAAAAAATCGCATAAAAATATCTGTATAAAGATGAAAATATTGATTTTGTAAAATTTTCTCATATTTTTTCAATTTTGTCATATTTTTGGCATATTTTCATTTTGAATTAAACATTTGGTAATATTTCTACAGCTAACAAAACTAAGTAGTTAGGATATCAGGATATCATATACAGATCGCATTTATGGCCCGATCCTTACGAAATTTTGCATGGAGATAAGATGAGGGTCAGAATAGAAGCCTACTCTTTTTGGAGATGATCGCCATATATTTAGGGGTTGAAATGGACCAAAAAACTGCAAAATTGTCGGCAGGTCGTAATTATCGCCCGATCCTCACGCACATTTGAATGGGGGTTACCGCACATTGCAAAAGCCAAGCAATTTCGGATGGCCATCCAAAAATATTCAATGTGTAAAGGAGTTTGCCAACTTTTGTAGACAAAATACGAAAATCTCAATTCCAGTGACTCCATGGAGAATTCACAAATACAGGAAAGACGCACTTCTGACTATTTCGTTAACGCCGATTTCGTTGAAGAATATAGTCAAATGTCTGCATCTCAAAAAAATCAAAAGCCAATAATAAATGTTAATCTTTTGCCACTTCTGAGAGACTATGGGTCTTTGGGAAATATTGGTTCCAGATCTAGGAAGACCATTTACGTGCAACATCTACCAATAAATTTGAAATGAGCAAGTTAGTTTAAGTTGCTATTATTCGAAAATTAGAGAACGAAACCTGATGGTTTTCTTTTATTATTTGTCACAATATCTTGTGCAATTCTTTCGAGTATCTCGCCTATATGAACTGTATCGTTTATTATAGTGTTGTAGGGTATTCAACGGTCGGCCCCGCTCGACTGTAGCCTTTGCTTACTTGTTATTTATTTATTTTTATACCCTACAACACTTTGTGTTGGGGGTATTATAAGTTTGATTGGGCCAAAAATTATGTAACACCACGAAATATTGATTTCCCACATAGGAAAGTATATATGGATCTTCCTATCTCGCCGAGCTGAGTCGATCTAGCTATGTATGTCCGTCCGTCCGTCTGTCCGTCTGTCCGTCTGTCCATGTTAATTTGTAATCACTCTACAGGTCGCAATTATGGTCCAATCTTCACGAAATTTAAAATGGAGGTGGGGCTAGGGTCAGAATAGAACCCTATTTCTTTTGGTGATGATCGCATAATATTTAGGGGTTGAAATGGACCAAAAACTGAAAAAATTCCTGATTTTGCACTTGCTCTACAGGTCGCAATTATAGACCAATCGACGCGGAATTTCGCATGTAGCTAGAGCTTAGGGCGGGGAAGAAGCCTACCCATTTGGGTGGTCATCGGATAATATTTAGCGGGTAAAATAGACCATATCTTTTTTGTTGGAAAAATTCATAATTTTTCATTAAACCGCGAATCCCGGCGAAATCACAAAGCCATGACAAGGTTACTTCTGATCTTTATATTGATGTTAAGATCCAACAAAACGGATAAATAGCAAAATATGTGCGATATATATGTTTATCAAAGAAGATATGCTTGAAAAATCTCTTATATGTCGAGAACGGCTGAACTGATTTCGACAGTTCTCATTAATTCAGAATGGCCTCTTGGCAGGAAAGAAAAAACGTCAAAAAAATCGCATAAAAATATCTCTCTAAAGATGAAAATATTGATTTTGTAAAATTTTCTCATATTTTTTCAATTTTGTCATATTTTTGGCATATTTTCATTTTGAATTAAACATTTGGTAATATTTCTACAGCTAACAAAACTAAGTAGTTAGGATATCAGGATATCATATACAGATCTCATTTATGGCCCGATCCTTACGAAATTTTGCATGGGGATAAGATGAGGGTCAGAATAGAAGCCTACTCTCTTTGGAGATGATCGCCATATATTTAGGGGTTGAAATGGACCAAAAAACTGCAAAATTGTCAGCAGGTCGTAATTATCGCCCGATCCTCACGCACATTTGAATGGGGGTTACCGGACATTGCAAAAGCCAAGCAGTTTTGGATGGCCATCCAAAAATATTCAATGTATGAAGGAGTTTGCCAACTTTTGTAGACAAAATACGAAAATGTCCATTCCAGTGACTTTTTGGAGAATTCACAAATACAGGAAAGACGCACTTCTGACTATTTCGTTAACGCTGATTTCGTTGAAGAATATAGTCAAATGTCTGTATCTCATATAGATGCGTTTCAGTCAAAAACCAATAATAAATGTTAATCTTTTGCCACTTCTGAGAGATTATAGGTCTTTGGGAAATATTGGTTCCAGATCTAGGAAGACCATTTACGTGGTAGATGTACCAATAAATTGGAAATGAGCAAATTAGTTTAAGTTGATATTATTCGAAAATTAGAGAACGAAACCTGATGGTTTTCTTTTATTATTTGTCACAATATCTTGTGGAATTCTTTCGAGTATCTCGGCTATATAAACTGTATCGTTTATTATAGTGTTGTAGGGTATTCAACGGTCGGCCCCGCTCGACTGTAGCCTTTGCTTACTTGTTTTTTTTTTTTTTTTGAAAAATCGAAAAAATTGCTCCTGAGCCTTGAAAAAATATAAATCAGGAGCATCCTATCTATTGATGCTGTTCTGAAAACTGGACCTGGCATTGATATTTAGTATGAAAAATGTTCCATATAATCTATATCCGAAGAGTGCTCTACCTTAAAATTTTGAGAACGATTCAGGCTGATTTATGACCACAATTTTTACCGTAATGGTCTACCGATTTTATGTCTTCTGTACATTTTAAGAGGTACCACAAACAATACCTTATGCTGCCATAAATTTCAAGTTTATATACATAAATTCAATAAATTGGATGAGTTGCAAACTTTATGGACTCTCAAAAAATACACTTTTTCCAAAAGCCCTATAAAATATTTTAAGGCTCGCATAAACATCTAATGTTTATTCAAAAACATCAAATCCATAATAACAACAATAATGAAAACCATATACTCCTCGAAAAGATTTAAATAAAATATGTACGCACGCACATATGTGGGCATACAATTGTTTATTTATCTCGATCAATGTGCCAAGATTTCGACACTTGAAAGCCTTTAACATTAACCATGCCATACGAAATTAAATCAGATGATATGAAGTGCAAAGAATTCTT
Source organism: Musca domestica (assembly GCF_030504385.1). NCBI lineage: Eukaryota > Metazoa > Arthropoda > Insecta > Diptera > Muscidae > Musca > Musca domestica. The sequence continues at coordinate 1,827,845 of NW_026712318.1, read as the reverse complement.
TTGGTTCATTCATTTTTTATTTTCTTGGGATTTCCTTCCTCTAACTTGGCCACATCATCATCATTATGATCTTCATTAAATTGATTTTGTTTCTGTTTAAATAAATATTTATATACGAAAAAAAAAAATAAAAATAAAACAATAACAAATTGATGTTTGCTTCAACAGCTCAAGGGCCATTTTGCCGGACTACAACAATTCTAATTTGTTTTGTCGATCTGTTCGTCGGCGTAAAGTAAAGATGAAGAACAAATAATTTCCAGATTGGTTTTTAATTTGTTTTGGCCAGTTTGTTTACGATGTTTCATATGGGAGGTTTCAGCAGGATCTTAATATTTTTGGGTTAGCCAACCAAAAACCACTTGGGTGGGTAGACCAACAACGAGCAGAATTCCCTTAGAGCATATTAATATTATGTATGTGAGCTGTTGTAGACTTCAATAAATAAACTTTGAAACAATGTGTTCTTTTTTCAATAGGGAATAAAAAGTAACCCAGCAAACGTTTTTAGCATTTTAATGTGAAGGACGATTCATAGCATTAATACGCGAAGAAAACATTGAAATAGAGAGTTGAAGACCTTGGATGGGCCTTTTGTGTAGAGAATGTCACTAAGAGACATTTTATACCTAGCCTACCTTTAAATGACCTCTATTCCTTGAATAGACTTTTATACGCAATTAACTTCTAAAAAAGCTTCAAGGACTTCTTCTGGTCCTTGGGGAAAATTCTTTAAAAATTCCACGACGGTTCTTGAGAAAAATTCTTTAAAAATTCCACTATTATTTGACTGTTGGTCCTTAGGAAAAATTAGTCCCTAGGAGAAACTCCTCAAAAATTCCACGTTGGTCCTTGGGAAAAATTCCTTAAAAATTCAACGTTGGTCCTTGGGAAAAATTCCTTCAAAATTCCACGTTGGTCCTTGGGAAAAATTCTTTGAAAATTCAACAATTACTTCACTATTGGTCCAAGTTGATCCTTGGGAAAAATTCTTTAAAAATTCCACTATTATTTGACTGTTGGTCCTTAGGAAAAATTCTTTAAAAATTCCACTATTATTTGACTATTGGTGCTTAGTAAAAATTCCACGTTGGTACTTCGGAAAAATTCCTTAAAAATTCCACTTTGGTCCTTGGGAAAAATTCTTTGAAAATTCCGTTATTATTTGACTGTTGGTCCTTAGGAAAAAATCTTTAAAAATTCCAAGTTGGTCTTTGGAAAAAATTCCTTATAAATTCCATGTTGGTTCTTGGGAAAAATTCTTTGAAAATTCCGTTATTATTCGACTGTTGGTCCTTAGGAAAAAATCTTTAAAAATTCCAAGTTGGTCTTTGGAAAAAAATCCTTAAAAATTCCACTTTGGTCCTTGGGAAAAATTCTTTGAAAATTCCGTTATTATTTGACTGTTGGTCCTTAGGAAAAAATCTTTAAAAATTCCAAGTTGGTCTTTGGAAAAAATTCCTTAAAAATTCCACTTTGGTCCTTGGGAAAAATTCTTTGAAAATTCCGTTATTATTTGACTGTTGGTCCTTAGGAAAAAATCTTTAAAAATTCCAAGTTGGTCTTTGGAAAAAATTCCTTATAAATTCCATGTTGGTTCTTGGGAAAAATTCTTTGAAAATTCCGTTATTATTTGACTGTTGGTTCTTAGGAAAAAATCTTTAAAAATTCCAAGTTGGTCTTTGGAAAAAATTCCTTAAAAATTCCACTTTGGTCCTTGGGAAAAATTCTTTGAAAATTCCGTTATTATTTGACTGTTGGTTCTTAGGAAAAAATCTTTAAAAATTCCAAGTTGGTCTTTGGAAAAAATTCCTTATAAATTCCATGTTGGTTCTTGGGAAAAATTCTTTAAAAATTCCACTATTACTTCCTTAAAAATTCCACTATTACTTCTTTAAAAATTCCAAGTTGATCCTTGGGAAAAATTCTTTAAAAATTCCACTATTACTTCTTTAAAAATTCCACTATTACTTCTTTAAAAATTCCACTATTACTTCTTTAAAAATTCCAAGTTGATCCTTGGGAAAAATTCTTTAAAAATTCCACTATTATTTGGCTATTGGTCCTTGAAAATAAATCTTTAAAAAATCCACGTTTATTTGGCTATTGGTCCTTGAAAATAAATCTTTAAAAAATCCACGTTTATTTGGCTCTTGGTCCTTGAAAAATAAATCTTTAAAAAATCCACGTTTAATTGGCTATTGGTCCTTGAAAAATAAATCTTTAAAAAATCCACGTTTATTTGGCTGTTGGTCCTTGAAAAATAAATCTTTAAAAAATCCACGTTTATTTGGCTATTGGTCCTTGGAAAAAATTTTTAAAAAATCCACTTTTCTTTGGCTCTTGTCAAACTTATATACAAAAAAATTTCCAAAGAAATGTTTGCTGGGTTCTGTTGCTTGAGTATGAATTAAAAAAAAAAAACTTTTTTGGAACAAAGCATAAACATAAATATACACTGGGCATGACCGACAGATTGGCTGTTTGGTTGGTTTGGCGGGTCTGTCGGTTGTTTCGGTTAGACCACCAACATATCGCTCACACGTCGTTTGTTGAGAACATGATCGGTGCCGAGAACAAGCTGAAAACTGAACCATTCATAAAAAATATATAGCTCGTACATACGTCCTGCACTTAGGGGCAGCACAACATAAATGTTTATTTTGAAAGGCCCCATCATCACAGAAAGCATAACCGATTTCCCCGCCAATTAAAATGCTCCAGACTACATTTTCATTATGAAAATGTTGCAACAGTTCGGCCGGCCAGAAGCGTTGAAACATTAAACTGAAGTCTTTTTGTTTTCTGGTTTCGTTCCTCATCTCTTATAAACACATGTACAATGTGTAAACAAACGATTCCGCCAACAAGCAAACAGGAAGAAATGCTGTAGAGCATCCCAGCTCGGTGATGATTACCATCATCAAGAATCTTTAATTTCGAATAATGATTTCATAACTGAATGACCGCAGGGCGAAATGAACTCAATCAGGCGGGTACGGTCGCTATTGTTTGTTGTTGTTGCTGCAGTTCTTAATAAAATTTAGGGATTTATGTTGTTGTTGTTGCTGCTGCCATTAGACCCCCCTGATTTTGAGTTTCATATTTGTGTGTGTGTAATTTTTTGGTGAAATTAAATTGCAGGCAACAACAAAAATATTTTCCAAATGCCACACATGTGGTTACTGTTCAACTTCGTCTGTCGGCCATTCGCGAGAGCTAATAATAAAAATGAGCAATTTATGTGAAGGATATCAAAATCTGCATGAATGGTAATGCGGACAAATCATTAAGAATAATCGGAACTAAATTTTTTTCGAAATATTTTTCTTGTGTCGGAATAATAATCGTGGATTTACGAAGCTAGGACTATCAAGCAAATATTGTTGTAAAAAAGGGTCGACATTTGAAATAACAAGGAAAATTGTATCCGTCGATTTTGCCGATAGAATTATACCCCCAGCCTTGAGTTATGACTATTCAAACTATTGACCCTATATGGGGGAGGTTCCGAAGCAGTTGGTCAATATTGGTCAATTCGTATCTGACCTAAGACTGATAAAAAATCTTACAACCTGCCAGATTTGGAATATATCGACTTCTTTCTATGCTTTATATGAAATATATGCAAATTTGCGGAAAATGTGGAAACATGAGGTAACAGATATAGCCAACCGAAGTATTCCATTTTCATACCTCATCTAATACAGATAAAAATAATGGTAAGTGCGAAATTTGAAGGAAATCGAATACTTATATCCAATTTTATGCGAAATCATAACCTTCGATACACCACATATTCATATCAGATTTCTGGTTAAGAGATATATTTAGACATAGCAAATTATAAAGAATAGCCGGTTTGTTTCGCCAGTTATGACAAATATAAGTATTGGAAATTGTGACCCTTTGTGGATGAGGTGGCAAAGCAGATATATATCATCTTCACAACAAATCTTGAGTTAGCAAAAATATTAGGATGTGTGAATCTACTTTATAAGAGTTATAAGAATTAAAAATTTTAACCCTTTGTGGGGGAGGTACTGGACGGAGTGGGCCGATATTGTATATTTTCGCACCTGACGTAGCGCTGATGGAAATATTGGGAATTGCAAAGTTGGAGCAAAATCGGATTATCCCTTCTCTTTCTGTGCAGCAAATTGTTTTCTTTGAAAAAGTTAACATTTTGTGGGTGAGGAACCAGAAGGAATGGATCGTTATTGTCCATCTCCGAACTCGAGCTAAGTTTGACAATAATGCTACGATATACCAAGTTTGGATCAAATCGAATACTCCATTCGAGAGTTATCGTGCGCTCCAGCCAGCCAGACAGACAGATTAACGGACGGTTGGACGGACGGAAAATCTCCAAATGTCCTGAAACGGATTTGGTCCAAAGAGACCAAGGGTCTAAACCCGTTATTTCAATGAGGCTCGTTTCGGCCGTATCAAATGATATATACCATCTGTAGGCTATGGCTGGGGATATACAAATCGTATACCTCGAAATAAGCCAAGAAAGTATCCCACTAGATTGAAAGTTCGGACCAAATCCGTTTCAGGACATTTGGAGTCGATCTAGGGGTGTCCGTCTGTGAGTCTGTCTGGCAGATGTGTACAATAATTTTCACAGGAATTATCCAATTTTATCCAAACTTGATGCATCGTCATATTTTTGTCAAAGTTAGGTCAAATTTGGAGATGGGCAACATCGGTCCACTCTTCTAGTACCATCGGCCTAAAACATTTTGAAAGAAAATAATATTTTTCATAGAAAGAGAAATCCGAATATTTTTGTCAGTGCTAGGTCCGGTGAGAAGTTGGTGTTGTCGACACCCTCCATCAAATATCTCTCCGACAAGGGGTCAAAATTTTAAATAATTATAAATCTTATAAAATGTGAAAATGTGTTTGTCTTCAAATTTCGCAGAGCCTAATATTTTTATTAACATAAGATCTGGTGCAGATATGGGAAATCTGGTAGCTCCCTCACAACAGGTCAGAATTTGGAATAGCCATGAAACTTGTAAAATGCGAAATGACAATCCGATTATTTTCAAACTTAGCATATCCGAATATTTTTATTAAAACATAATGAGGTGTGAAGATGGAATATATCGGTCCACTCCTTCTGGTACCTCCGCGACAATGACTGAAATTTTTGAATAATTATATCTCTCATAAAATGCGAAATAATCATGTGATTCTCATAAAACTTGACATATCTCAGGACTTTTATTAACACAAGATTTGATTTTAAGATGGGATATATCGGTCCACTTCTTCTTGTATCGTCCCCACATAGGGTTCACATTCTGAGTGCCCGAAACGCTCATAGAAGGTAAAATAATCATCTGATCATTCTTTCTCATCAAATTTTACACATTTCAATGTTTCAACCAACACAAGATGTGGTCTGAAGATGGAAGTTATCAGAACACTCCTTCTAGTATCGCCCCCTAAAGGGGTCAGAATTTTAAATGAGAAGACGCACATGATATTCGATATAAGCCTTTAATTCTCTTCAAAGTTCATATATTCCACTATTTTTGCAATTGAATAAAACAAATCGGCCCACCCCTTTTAGTACCTCATCCACAAAGGGTCATAATTTTTAATGTGAATATTTCTCATATATTTTCCTCAACCAGGGATTTGATGTGAATATGGAATATATCGGCCATCGGTCCCATCCCCACAAAAGTTAGAAATTTAAATTTACAAATATTCACATAAAATTGGAAATAATTGTTCAACTTTCTTCTAAAATTGAATATCCCACTATTAGTGTAAATAGCTGCATCGGTCCACCATATCTGGAACCTCACGCATATTTCAACATTTTTTAAAAATTATCAAATATTTCATATAAAGGAAGAAATTGATATAATCCAGATCTGGCATATTCTTATATTTATATCTGACTTAGGTCAGATATACTAACTTGTTCATTTTTTGTTTGTTACAATTCTCAGCATTCTAGGCACTCATAATATAAGGCCATTGCGGTGCATATGTTAACAATTTGTGACAGATCATGTCTTGGAACACTAATTGCCAACAAAGTGCGTAAGAACCAAACAACCAGAAATGCACAAATAAAACCCAACCACAAGTGTTTCCAATGATCTGCTGTCATGACTAGACGACAGACATAAGGCCAGCCAATCCACCCATACCTTGGCCAAAGTGCTAGAGTATTTTTATACTAACCGGAGGTAGATCTACACCACCGCAGCACACAGTGCCATGAAATTAATTGGCCGAATGATCGTTTCGAAAATAAGTCATTCATTCACTGTGATCGTCGTATTAATTTCAACTCAGATACTTTAGCTACACATACGATTCGAGGTGATAACTGGAAAATTCATTGAACAGTATTTTTTTTCTTTTATTCATTTTTGGTTTGAGTCTTACCCATATGTGGTGTTCAGCCCCGCCATACGTTCATTCATTCATGTTTTCAGCCAATCGAAGTTCTATTTTAATTCAGTTCTTCGAGCCAAATGCACTGGCGTTTTCGTAGCAATTTGTACTTGGAAATTTTCTATAAAACTTGGGTCATGTGGCCAAGATCAGTGAAGTGTGTAAATTGGGTTAATCGTTCGTTTCGAACGTCAAATGCATGGATGAATGAACTCCTCCATTGGAACATATGGTTGAAATATTTGCAGTTTTGGTTTTCGTATTTAAATAATTAGTTAGGTTGTTGTGTTTTGGCGATGAGATATCAAGTGACATTTTTCTGGGCAAGTATTTGTGATTAACGAGATTCTAGATGTTTGATTATTGCATGAAGCACACATACATACATTTATGTATGTGTGTGTTTACTTTTTCCACTTCAACAAGTTCACGGTGCTCGACATAAAGACATAGATATATAAAAAGACATAAAGACATAGATATATATCGTCGTATGATCAATAACTCACTCACTCTTGGTCCCGAGGAGTCAGGCTGAATTTGTGGAAATTTGTAATACAACCGCACCGCAAAAGTATTAAATCGTACTAATTATGGTATCCATTGTATTTAACGTACCAGTAGAGCTAGAACTCTACCTTTTATGTACCAAACCCTTTGGATGTACCAAAGGGGCTTTGGAAGTTGTATACGAAAAGTACTAAATTGTACTACATTTTGTACCATTTCGTATCAGGTGAACGGTTAGAGCTAGAAACTTGAAATTTTTAGGTTGAGGAGTAGGTTCGAAGAAAAGAGGTAATTTTACAAATGTGTATTCATATAAACGAAAAGTACTTAATGGTACTAAATTTAGTACAATTTGTAGGAATGGGTGGAGTTGGAATCCCGAAATTTGGAAATAAGATAACTATTGTATTGTTGAATTGGAGTATGTAAGAAATTTGACAAAATCATACTAATGTGTACTAAATGGTACTTAATTTGGTACATTTTGAATTTGGTTGAAGGAATGGAGCTGGAAACTCGATATTTGAAATCAACATTACTGTTGGAGTGTAGGTATATGGAGGTAGTTTTTGAAATTTGTACTAGTGTGTATGAAAAGTACTAAAATGTACTAAATTTGGTACAATTTAGATTTGGGTGAACCGATAGAGCTGGAATTCTGAAATTTGGAAAAAAAATATACCTTTGCATTTTAGTTGGAGTGTAAGATTAGTATATGGAGGAAGTTTTTGAAATTTGTACTTATGTGCATGAAAAGTACCAAAATGTACTAAATTTGGTAAAATTTAGATTTGGGTGAAAAAAAAATATATTTGAAAAAAAAAATACCATTGCATTTTAGGACTGAGTTATGCAGGTAGTTTTCGAAAATTGTACTTATGTGTACTAAATGGCACTAAATTTGGTACAATTTAAATTTTAGGTAAAAAATAATGATCGAATTATTGTTGAATTTTGGAAATTTTACTCATGTGTACTAAATAGTACTAAATTGGGTACAATAAAAATTCCTGAAATTTAGAAATATGATACCTGTAGAATTGAGAATATGCAAGAAATTTTGAAAATTCGTACTTATATGTACTTAATGGTACTGTATTTGGTGCAATTTCTATTTGGGCGAACCACCACCCTGAACTTTTTAAATAAGACTTCTGCGGAGTGTGGGATTGAGATATGGAAGTAGTTTTAGAAATCTGTACTTCTATGTACTAAATTTAGTACAATTTGCATTTGGGCGAAGTAGTAGAGTTTGTATCCTGAAATTTGGAAATAAGATTACTGTCGGAGTGTAAGATTGGGATATGGAGGTTTGGAGTTTTGGAAATGTTAACTTATGTGTACTAAAATGTACTAAAATTTGGTACAATTTGCATTGGGCTGAGCCGATTAGGGTGGAATCCTGAAATTAGATTTGGATTCCTATGGAAGTATAGGATTTGGGTATGAAGGAAGCTTTGGATAATCGTAGAATGGGATAGGTAGGAAGTTTTGAAAAATCGTACATATATGCATGAAATTTGGTACAATTTGAATTTGTGTGGATAGATAATAATAGAATCCTGAAATTTGGAAAATGTAGAAGTGTAGGATTGGGGTATGTAGAGATGGCTTTGGAAATGCATTCTGCAAGAGTACTAATGCTACTAAATTATACTCAACACAATATTGCGTGTACGATGACTACTTGAAATCTGAAATGCGGCATTAGGTCACTGTTAGCTCTTGCTCTGCGGTATTTTGGCGAAGCCCTTGCTTTAGGTGACCAAAGGTTTGGTATTTTTTAGTGCCAACCTTGCTTTCCAAAATACTCCAGACACAATAGTCCAACGGATTGGTATCCGGAGATTTTGGTCGCCATTTTGCGCGAGAAAAGAAACGAGGATGGCGCGTGCTGAGTGCAATGGTGCTGAGTCCTCTTGGAATGTCCAAGGTCTGCGGCCAAAATGTTTGCGTGGCCAAGGTTTTAATACACCCTCCAGAATATTTTCGCGACAATATTCGGTATTTATTCTGATGCAACGGTCGATTAATACGAGCGGAGAGCGATCGTCAGCTGTTATGGCGGCCCACAACATCACCATGACCGGGGGCTTGAGATCTGGTGGCCAACCGAAGGTTCACATTTTCAGCCGACCTCTTTGGCAAGTAAACACGATCATTTTGTTTGTTTACAAACTGCTGGACAACGAATGTTTTCTCATCGGAAAAAACCAAATTCGGGACTTCACCATTCGACCAGGCCAAGGGAAGCAACTCTTTACCTCTTTTGAGTCTATTTTCTTTCTGCTGTGGTGTAAGTTCTTGCACTTTGTGGAATTTCAATGGCTTTACCCCGAGCTTATTTTTCAATATTTGCCGAATGGAATTGCGATATGTTCAGCTCACGAACCATTTTTTTGCCATTGCGACGCGGGTTTCGATTAAGTCGCTTCTTTACTTTTCGAACCATTTCTGTTGATGTTGCTGTTTTCTTCCGTCCACTTCCTTGACGTCGGCCTATGCTACCAGTATCACGGTAACGAGCGATGGTACGAGACACAAAAGATTTATTCACATTTACGGTGGCTCTAACGATAGCCACTTGTGGTTTTCCAGCCAAATATAAAGAAATCACACTATCACGCTTGAATTCCATCACAATTTTTTTTTCTGAAAAATTCTCACCAAAATGCTTTCGTACGCTTGTAAACAATATAATGTCACTGGAATAATTTGACCAGCTGTCGGACGAGTGGCTTAGAAATGACAGCAGTCTGAAGTTGGTTGCAGTTTTTTCATCTCACCATGTACTATAGGTTAGCAAAAAAATTACTGTTCAAATTTACACTATGGCGTATGAATAACTTCCCCCTCTGAAATTCATCATACGCTCCAATACACCATTTTTATGTCCATTTAAGATCATCAGCGTTTCACAATAAAACCCAATCAGTGGAGAAGAAAAAATAAATTCTCCAAATAAATTACTAAAATATTAACTCAAAAATTTGTATATCGAACAATATCGGCAATAATAATCATCGATCAAAAAATGGCCAAACAATAAACAAATAATCCAACACAGCAGTAGGTTAACATAATATTTACATTTCATTCAAAAACGCTGGACTTCAAAGTCGTTCGGCGCATGCATCGTTCATGGAGGAATTTTTACGATGTAAAAATTTTTCTTTTTTGGAAAAGAAAAGAAAAACAAAAAACAACATCGCTGCTGATGCAAATAAAATGCATTTTTATTGCAAGACATGGTGGCAGATGATCCGAGAAAAACTACTAACCCAATGAAATAGTTTGGGAATGATGGTGATGATGATGCTGACTATGATGCCATTGATGGATTTTCCGTGGCGAATAATTTAGATCTGATGCAATGAGCGACTAAATATTATTCTTGGCAGATAATTTGTATGGTGGAAAAAGAGATCAAAGAGGGCCATGCGACAGGAAGAAAAATAAACGTAAAACTAGCTGAGGCATATTTATTAAAGCTAAAATTTTGATTTAAAATAATTCGCATAAAATTGGAAATATATGTTCGATTTTCTTAAAATTTTACAAATCCGTAAATTTTTATCAGTTTTAGGTGAAGTGGAATTCTTGGGTCTATTATATCGGTTATCTGACGGACATTTCACAATTTTCCAAAACTTATCACATTGCTCATATAAAGTGAAGCTAGTAGCCGATATAGACCAAATCTATCACGATGTAGACTGGCTGTATTAGGTCTGATACAAAATTTTTCGGAACAGTCCCATAAATAGTTTTAAATTTAAATAATCATAAGGCAAGTCAAAATATATATAAACAAACAATTGCCGATACTGTACCAGTGAAAAATCCATATTCAAATGAGAATTCCAACAGTTCGTGTAAGGCCTTTTTAGTTCAAGGCATAATTGGCTAAGTTTGAAAACATTTTATAACAAAAAACCTTATATGTCGTACTAAAATTTTCAGGGTTTTTGAATATTCAATATTCAAGTTTTTCATTTTTCGAAAAGAGTAATAGGAACATGTTTACCATATACACCAAAGAAAAGTATTCAAATGTTTCATTTTGAAGTTTACCGAGGATGATATTAGTTAGACCCTTGCACAATGGTTCCACTTTCACATTTTCATTCCAAAAATATTTCAACCTAGAAATTAACAGTAACCTAACTGCGACAAACACAAAATACTAAATTTTTAGTACTTCGTACAATTATAGTACAGGGTGAGATAAAAAACTGCAACAGAGTCAAATGCCATGTTTTTATATATTATTTTTTTTAATTTATTGAATCAAAGCAAAAAATTTCGGAAATAGCATCAAATTTTAGAATAAGTTTAGATTTGTTCGAATTGATCACCTATGGCACGAATTATGGCCTTCAAATCTGAAATTCAAATCTCGCCTTCCCGGCGAAGCGCTTGCTTGAGGTGATCGACACTTTGGTATTTTTTAGAGCCAACCTTGCTTTTCAAAATACTCCAGACATAATAGTCCAATGGATTGGTATCCAGAGATTTTGGTGGCCACTGTGCGCTGGAAAAAAAGCGAGGAACCTCATATTGTAACCATTCTAGGGTGGCGCGTGCTGAGTCCTGTTGGAATGTCTAAGGTCTGCGACCAAAATGTTTGCGTGCCCAAGGCTTTAATACATCCTCCAGAATATTTTCGCGATAATATTCGACATTTATTCTGTTGCCACGTTAGATTAATATGAGCAGAGAGCGACAATCGGCTGTTATGGTGGCCCACACCATCACCATGGCCGGCGCTTGAGTTCTGGTGGCCAATCGCACATTTTCAGCTGACCTCTTTGGCAAGTAAACACGATCATTTTGTTTGTTTACCAACTGCTAAATAACGAATGTTTTCTCATCGGAGAAAACCAAATTCGACAGTTCACCACTTTCGGCCAAGCGAAGCAACTCTATAGATATTTTAAGTCTATTTTCTTTCAGTTGCGGTGTAAGTTTTTGCACTTTTTGGAATTTCAATGGCTTTACCCCAAGCTCATTTTTTATACTTTTATATTTTTTAATATTTGCCGAATGGAATATTGCGACATGTTCAGCTCACGAGCCATTTTTCGGCCACTAAGACGCGGGTTTTGATCAAGTCGCTTCTTTACTTTTCGAACCATTTCTGTTGATGTTATTGTGTTCTTCCGTCCACTTCCTCGACGTCGGGCTACGCGATGGTACGAGACACAAAAGATTTATTCACTTTTAAATGCTGGAGTGCTCTAACGATAGCCACTTGTGGTTTTCCAGCCAAATATGAAGAAATCACACTATCGCGCTTGAATTCCGAAATGAATGAAACACGATTAACTTTTTTTTCTGGAAAATTTTAACCAAAATGCTTTTGAACGCTTGAAAACAATATAATGATCTGTCACTGGAATAATTTTAACAGCTAGCGGACGAGTGGCTTGGAAATGACAGCAGTCTGAAATTTGTTCTCTTTTTTATCTCACCCTGTAATCATCTAATTTCAGAATTTTATCTACATTCCTTCACTCAATACCAAATATAGTACTATAGTATTCAGTACTTTTCGTACAATTATCCCAAAAAATCTCCATATGTCCAGGCCATACAAGAATTGCGTTCCTACTACTAAATTTCAGATTTCAAGCACTATCGGTTCACTCCCTAACAAATTGTACCAAATATAGTACTATTACGTACTTTTTGCGCACCTTTTTTAAAACCGCCTCTTTATAGCAAATCTATCACCATAGGGAATCCAATACCGAAGCTTGGAATTTTAAGCTTTATCCGTTTATCTAAAATAGAATTGCAGCAAATTTGGAACCGTTTTGTACAGGTTGCACAGATAGTACACATTTCCAAAAACACCTTCATATATCAGAATCGTTTTCTAACTTTTATTCTCATATCAAATTCCATGCCTTTAGCTCTGTGCGATCACATAACACCAAATGGTACTAATTTAAAAGTTTATTATCATTTTACAACTTTTCATAATCTTTAAGTTCGAATTTCCAAAAATCCTTTGGTACATCTGTTCTGCACTCCATATTTGACTCTCATTCCAAGTTAAAGAATTCTAGCTCAGTTCGATTGTACAATACAAAGTATTAATTTTTGTACATTTTTGTACTTTTTCGTACAAATATCCATTCCCAGTTATATCACACGCCTAAGCACCAAGACTAACCTTAATGCAAAAAATCAAGATTCTTCTGCCGTTTTGTCTGGGCGTTGATTCTCAGTCAGTCAGTTATCTATTACCCTATTATATATCTAGATGAACGGACATTGGCCAAGATATTCACCTGCAATCGACTGATACTTTTTACACCCTTCACCATAGTATGAAGGGTATATTAAGTTTGTGGTTCTCTTTGTAATACCTCGAAATGTAAATTTTAGACCCCACAAAGGATATATATTCTTGATCTGCATAAATGTGTAGAGCGATTTAAGGAAACCCCTTCGTCTGTGGAAATCTCTCTAGCTTCCGAACGAATCGAAGTAGGTTAAGGAAATTGTTCTCAGATGTGCGTTTGGCATACATGATTTTTGGCATTGAAAATGGACCAAATAGGTCCTCATTTTGCTATAGTCCCCATATAACTGTATTCGTTTGTTTTTGATGATTTGAGCTGTACTTTTCTCTGGAATTGCTTCAAAATGAAGTTCTTAATGGTACTTCCCGATATTCGGTATTTTGATGTATTTTGTAATGACCTATGTCGTTTTTATATATAGAGGTCCACGTCTTCGTATAGGACCCAATATCACAGTAACTCCCAACATTCGATATTTGTGTTTTTTTTTTTTTTTGAAAATTTTGCAAATTCTTCTAAAATGGTGGAGGGTATTAAAATATCGGCCGGCCAAACAAAATATTGTTTTTTAATTTTTTTAACATATTATATATTTAACGTATTATATATTATAGCTTATTCGGTCTCCAAATATAATTTTAAAATAATTCCAATTCCATTGCTCACTCAAACTGATCTTCCTCAATTAAGTATTTTCCCAATTCTAACCACTTCGACGCGGCACTACCTCCCATCGATAACTTATTACATGACCAAATAAAACCGAAAACTGTGCCGCTGATCCCTATATAGACTAGCACATGTGTTCGGAATAAAAATATGATGGGTGTCGATAATGATCGACATGGTAAGATCATCAATATTTAAGGCCATAAATAGACAACATATGTACGAGTATGTGCGAGGTCGTCGCCGTAAAGGATGTACGTCATATCACTAAAAATTTGTTGTTGTTGCTGTTGTTGTTTATAAATTGCACATTGTATAACAGAGAGAAGCAACAAAAAAAGATGAAAAGAAATAAAACGTTTTGCATTTCATTTTCTGTGTTCTTTTCTGGCATTGCAAGCGAAGCCAAAAGGAAATTGCAGCTGCAAACATCAATCACCAGACAAAAGAGCAAAGCAACAGTTTTAGGCCGAAGGCAAGTCAATAGATCACCCAGGATGATATAAAACAAGTACACGACAATTCATCATCATCATCAGCAGCTTCGTTCTCATAAAGTTGGTGATGATGATGGCAACGATGATGATGACGATGGCTGTTGCAATCATCTTCTGCATCGCCATGGCATTTATAGAGCTCTTCACTACACCAATCAGTGCCGCAGATGAGAGGAATGAAGATCAGCGATGTTCATCTGGAAGCTGGCAGCCAACATCATTGGCCCCCACCATTTTCCAGATACTTAACACATTAGTGGCAAACCATTGAATTGACGCTATTCTGTTTGTGTCTTAAATATATGATGATGTTATTTTTTAGACATACAGTGAATAGAATTGGGTAATTGGAGGAATATCCTTAATTTCAATATTTCAATAACTAATATATGCCCTAAATGTTTACAGTATTCGAGCAATTGGCTATAACGTGGTTAGCGAAAGCTAAATAATATAACAAGTAATAAAACAGGTAAGTTCTGAACTTTTACTACCCTCCATCATTTGGAGAGAACTTGCAAAAATTCTTCAATTTACCCCATATGTGGGAGATATACGAAGACGTGGACCTGCATACGAAATTTTCTCCCATAGGTTGTAGTACCCATTACGAACTTCACAGACGAAATTGGAAAAAGTTCCGGTGATCAATGTCGCCAATATCATCAGAAAAACAAATATCGTGGTTTACCGCTATACGGGAGCTATACGAAGACTTGGACCAGCATACGCAATTTTTTGTCATAGCCTGCAGCATCCATTGAGACTTTCAAGTACGAAATAAAATTATTCCTGTGACAGCTTATTATATTGTTCAAAAGCGTACAAAAGCATTTTTGGTGAGAAGTTTCATTCATTTCGAAATTCAAGCGTTATGGTATGATTTCTTTATATTTGGCTAGAAAACCACACGCGGCTATGGTTAGAGCACTACAGCACCGATTACTTGATACTGGTAGCGTAGCCCGACGTCAAGGAAGTGGACGGAAGAAAACAGCGCCATCAGCAGAAATGGTTCGAAAAGTAAAGAAGCGACTTGATCGAAACCCGCGTCGCAGTGACCGAAAAATGGTTCGAGAGCTGAACATGTCGCAATATTCCATTCGGCAAATATTGAAAAATGAGCTCGGGGTAATGCCATTAAAATTGCAAAAGGTGCAAGAACTTACACCGCAACAGAAAGAAAATAGGCTCAAAAGAGTTAAAAAGTTGCTTCGCTTGGCCTAAAGTGGTGAACTGCCGAATTTTGTTTTCTCCTATGAGAAAACATTCGTTGTCCAGCAGTTTGTAAATAAACAAAATGATTGTGTTTAATTGCCAAAGAGGTCAGCTTAAAATGTGCACCTTGGTTGGCCACCAGAGCTCAAGTGCCGGCCATGGTGATGGTGTGAGCCGCCATAACAGCCGATGGTCGCTCTCCGCTCATATTAATCGACCGTGGCATTAAAATAAATGCCTAATAAAATCACAAAAATATTCTGGAGGGTGTATTAAAGGCTTGGGCATGCCATCATATTGGCCGCAGACCTTGGAAAATCCAACAGGACTCGGCACCATCGCCCCCAGCACATGCCACCCAAGAATGGTTACAAAATGAGGTTCCTCGCTTCATTTCCAGCGCACACCAAAATCTCCGGAAACCAATCCGTTAGACTATTGTGTCTGGAGTATTTTGGATAGCAAGGTTGGCACTAAAAATACCAAAGTGTCGATCAACTTAAGCAAGACTTTCGCCGGGAATGGGCCATAATTCTAAAATTCACTTCATTTGGGCTGATAATCGCTATTTGGTGCATAGTAAAATTGAAATCTGATAAAAATATATGTGGCAACCATATTAAAATCTAAACCAATATCGATAAAATTTAGCGGAGACATTTCGGAGCTGATCTGATATCCTGTACATAATATCATTGTTGTGTAGTGCATATTACGATTGTGAGGGACTTAGACACCAAAACGGATGAAACTTTTACATGGAAACTATAGCTATAACTGAAACGATTTTCACCAAACTGGAAGCACATGCTTCTGGGCTAAATTCGAACGTATGTGCCGAAATTCATCCCATTTTTGGGAATATATCACATATGACGCACAATAAAATTGAAGTCTGACAAAAATATATACGGAAGCTATATCTAAATCTTAGCCGATATTCACTAAAATTGATAGACATACTTCTGGACTGATCTTGGTTGGATGACACTATACAGGGTGAGATGAAAAAACTGCAACCAAATTTAGACTGCTGTCATTTCCAAAACACTCGTCCGACAGCTGTTAAAATTATTCCAGTGACAGCTCATTATATTGTTTACAAGCGTAGAAAAGCATTTTGGTGAGAATTTTCCGGAAAAAAAGTTATTCCTGATGGAATTCAAGCGTGATTGTGTGATTTCTTTATATTTGGCTGGAAAACCACATGTGACTATCGTTGGAGCACTCCAGCATTTAAATGTGAATTCATTTTTTGTGCCTCGCTCCATCCATCGTTACCGCGATTCTGGAAGTGGACGGGAGAAAACAACATCAACAGCAACATCAGCAGAAATGATTCGAAATGTAGAGAAGCGACTCGATCGAAACCCGCGTCGCAGTGGCCGAAAAATGGCTCGTGAGCTGAACATATCGCAATATTCCATTCGGCAAATATTGAAAAATGAGCTCGGGGTAAAGCCATTGAAATTCCAAAAAGTGCAAGAACTTATATTGCAAAAAAACGAAAATAGACTCAAAAGATCTAAAGAGTTGCTTCGCTTGGCCGAAAGTGGTGAACTGCCGAATTTGGTTTTCTCCGATGAGAAAACATTCGTTGTCCAGCTGTTTGTAAACAAACAAAATGATCGTGTTTACTTGCCAAAGAGGTCAGCTGAAAATGTACACCTTCGGTTGGCCACCAGAACTCAAGCGCCCACCATGTTGATGGTGTGGGCCGCCATAACAGTCGATGGTCGCTCTCCGCTCGTATTAATCGACCGTGGCATCAGAATAACTGCCGAATATTATCCTGAAAATATTCTGGAGGGTTTATTAAAGGGACGCAAAAATTTTGGTCGTAGATCTTAGACATTCCAACAGTACTCAACACGCGCCACCCAAAAGTGGTTACAAAATGAGGTTCCTCGCTTCATTTCCAGCGCACAAAAGCCACCAAAATCTCCGGATACCAATCCGTTAGACTATTTTGTCTGGAGTATTTTAGAAAGCAAGGTTGGCACTAAAAAATACCAAAATGTCGATCACCTCAAACAAGAGGTTCGCCGGGAATGGGCCATAATTCTAAAATTCACTTCATTTGGGCTGATAATCGCTATTTGGTGCATAGTAAAATTGAAATCTGATAAAAATATATGTGGCAACCATATTAAAATCTAAACCAATATCGATAAAATTTAGCGGAGACATTTCGGAGCTGATCTGATATCCTGTACATAATATCATTGTTGTGTAGTGCATATTACGATTGTGAGGGACTTAGACACCAAAACGGATGAAACTTTTACATGGAAACTATAGCTATAACTGAAACGATTTTCACCAAACTGGAAGCACATGCTTCTGGGCTAAATTCGAACGTATGTGCCGAAATTCATCCCATTTTTGGGAATATATCACATATGACGCACAATAAAATTGAAGTCTGACAAAAATATATACGGAAGCTATATCTAAATCTTAGCCGATATTCACTAAAATTGATAGACATACTTCTGGACTGATCTTGGTTGGATGACACTATACAGGGTGAGATGAAAAAACTGCAACCAAATTTAGACTGCTGTCATTTCCAAAACACTCATCCGACAGCTGTTAAAATTATTCCAGTGAGAGCTCATTATATTGTTCACAAGCGTACAAAAACATTTTGGTGAGAATTTTCCAGAAAAAGAGTTATTCGTGATGGAATTCAAGGGTGATAGTGTGATTTCTTTATATTTGGCTGGAAAAGCACAAGTGGCTATCGGTAGAGCACTCCAGCATTTAAATGTGAATAAATCATTTGCGTCTCGTACCATCTATGGGGAGCTATATCCAAATCTTATCCATTTAGCAACAATTTCAATAGGGTTTGTCCTTGGACCAAGCAAATGAGTTGTGGAAATTTTCGTCTTAATCAGATAATAAATGCGACCTGTTTACAAAAGCAAATGGAAGGATGGACGAGCAGACGAAGACGATTCTATGAAGATCGTCAAAAATAACTATGCCTCTATCTCTTTTCCTTCTACATGTTCAAAAAACACAATAACAATATCTTATTGCAAACGAGGTGATTTTCAGATGTGATAAAAATATCCCACAACAAACTAATTAGATCTGAAAACTCCTTCTGATACATTCTCTTCAAAGGGTATGAATTTTTGAAACCTGTCGCTACAACTGCTACTACAGCAAACATCTTTCGACGTCTTCCCAGTACATTTTGTGATCAAAATAACTTCTCTGCCTTCTCTTAAAAGTCCCTCTTCGGATACAATGAAAATTCGTTATGTTTTCCTCACTAATTCACCGTGTGCACACATGAAATATGATCTATTCCAACACTTGCCTTTCTACGCCAACACTTTATCACAACAACTTCACCTTTACTCCTAGGCTGAGCGGGTGGATGAGTTGTTCGATGAACGGATTGTTGGTTGGTTGGTGGGACGAGTGCATGGAACACCATGTCGCTTGACGTTCGATGATAAGTTTCCATCACACAAACTGCCTTGGCTGTTAATGAAGACTGTCTGTTCGGAAAGTGGATAAAAAAAATCATTTTTAAGCTCTGGGTGAAATTTCATGTTCAAATGTGTCGAAACATTTTCCAACGCCACCACCACCGCCGCCGCCAGTACATCACAGATGCAAAGCGATCATGTGAAACTTTTTTGTATTTTTTTTTTTTTTTTTGGAAGAGGGGGTTTTAAAGATTATTAATGATTTTTAAATCATCATGGTCATTAATTTTTCATTTAACCACCCAAAAAAAACCCAGACCAAACTAAGTGCATGCTTCAGCAACTTCAACACAATAAGTGAAGAAGAAAAAAAAAAAAAAAAAACAATAAAACCAAAAAAAAAAAACATTTTGTTTAAAATATAAATTTATATTTGGTGAGAAGTGATTGCGAAAGCATTGAAAGAATCAAAATAAAACGGGCAAATGGTTTGTTTCATAACAGGCTACAGAGTGCAACCTTTTGTTTGGCCTTTTCGGAACGTTAGTGTAACATATCAATGGAAAAAGGGCAGAGAAAAATGGATTATATTTAAAGTGGATCATTGTTATACCCTCCACCTTGAAAAGGAGGGTATATTAACTTTGTCATTCCGGTTGTAACATCCCTAGGATGTCTAGGATGGTTGATATTGAAAATGAGATATATCGGTCCACGTTTTGGTACAGTCCCCATATAACGGTACCTCCCGATATTCGGTATTTTTTTTACGGATTTGTCTGAAAATTGGTATTTGCAGGTCATAATGGGTCCTAGTTTGTGTGGCGAAACATTGTATGTATGTGTCCATGCTTTGGTATAGCCCCCTTATAATGGTACATCCCGATTTTTGGTATTTTAATTATTTTTGCATCATTTTTTCACGGATTTATCTAAAATTTGGTATTTGTTGGTCATAATGGGTTCTAGCTCCGGTGGCGAAACATTGTATGTATAGGTACAGGTTTTGGTACGGCCCCCATAATATGGTACCTCCCAATATTCGGTATTTTGTCATTTTTGCTACATTTTTTCACGCATTTGTCTAAAAATTAGTATTGTTGGTCATAATGGGTTCTGGCTACGTTGTATGTATGGGTTCTCGTTCTTATATAGCCCCTTATAGCGGTACCTCCCGATTTTTGATATTTTGATGATCTTTGCCACATATTTTTACGGATTTGTCTAAAAATTGGTATATGTGGGTCATAATGGGTTCTAATGTTTCCTTTACCCTAAGGTGGAAGATATTAAAAGTTCGGTCCGGCCGAATCATGTCAATCTGCAGAGTTAGTATGCGCTAAAAATATAGCCTTTTTGGGTTTTAGGAAAAATAAACCGAAAACATCTTCGATATGAATGGATGGATTTAAACGAAATTTCTGGTCCTAATTCCATGAAACTCTTAAGGATGTAGATCAATGTTCAATGTTTCACTTTTAATTAATTTATTTATTTTTTTATAAATTACATATTGTGATCTTAAATAATATTTCTATAGTAAAGTATTTTGGGAATTTACTTTTCAAGTGTGAGGAAAAGTTTTGAAATAAAAAATTATTTTTTTCGAGAAATAAGATTTGGTTTTTGTTTTCGAGCTTTTCAAACCCCCAAAAATATGGAAAATTAATTTTTAACGATTTTAAAATTGAAAGATTGAATTTATGAAATATATTGGATCAAGTAAAAAAGCTATAAGTTCGGCCGGTTCGAACTTTGAATACCCTCCACCATTTGGAACGAATTTGGAAATTTTGAAAAAAAGTAAAACAAATAACCGTAAAAAAAACTGATAAAATCTTAAAAATACCAAATGTAGGGTCCAAACGACGACGATAGGTAAGTTTTGTCATCGGCCAGAACAATATTCAAAAGCGAAACTTGAAAAAAATCGGTGAATAATGTAGCTAAAATCATCTATATAGGGAGGTACTATTATATGGGGGCTATACTAAAATGTGGACCTGCACAGACAATTTTCTGCCTGAGGTTGCAGTATCCATTACGAACTTCAAATACCACATTTGAAACAATTCCGATAAACAATGTAGCTAAAATCATCAAAATACCGAATATCGGGTGGTACCGTTATATGGGGACTATACGAAGACGTTGACCTGCACAGACAATTTTTTGTCTTAAGCTGTTGTATTCATTACGAACTTCAAATACAAAATTTGAAACAATTTCGATGAATAATGTCGCTAAAATCATCAAAGTACCGAATATCGGGAGGAACCGTTATTTGGGGGCTATACCAAAATATGGACCTATATGGCCCATTTTCAATACCAAAAGTCCTGCAGACATAAGTAAAATTTTATCAATATGCTTCATTTCGTTGGGAAGCTAAAGTGATTTCCACAGACGGATAGACGGACGGACATCGCTAAACCGACATAGAATTTTATGCTGATCAAGAATATATAACGGAATGACAAACTTAACGGAATGACAAACTTAATATACCCTCCATACTATGATGGATGGAATATTGAATTGATTGAATTGAAGCAAAAATGTCGGAAAAAGGAACAAATTTTAGAATAAGTTCAGATTTGTTCGAATTGGTCAACTTTGGCACCAATTATGGCCTTCAAATGGCTAATGAAACCGTCACACGATGCCCGAATATTGCTCTCGGCGAAGCACTTGCTTGAGGTGACCGACACTTTCTTATTTATTAGGGCCAACCTTTCTTTCCAAAGTACTCCAGACACAATAGTCCAACGGGTTGTTATCCGGAGATTTTGGTGGCCATTGTGCGCTGGGAATGAAGCGAGGAACCTCATTTTGTAACTATTCTTGGGTGGCGCGTGCTGAGTCCTGTTGCAATGTCCAAGGTCTGCGGCAAAAATATTTGCGTGCCCAAGGCTTTATTATTCTGATGCCACGGTCGATTAATACGAGCGCAGAGCAACCATCGGCTGTTATGGCGGCACACACTATCACCATGGCCGACGCTTGAGTTCTGGCGGCCGAAGGTGCACATTTTCAGCTGACCTCTTTGGCAAGTAAAAACGATAATTTTGTTTGTTTACAAACTGCTGGACAACGAATGTTTTCTCATCGGAGAAAACCAAATTCTCACCAAAATGCTTTCGTACGCCTGTAAACAATATAATAAGCTGTCACTGGAATAATTTTAACAGCTGTCGGACGAGTGGCTTAGAAATGTCTAAAGTCTAAAGTTGGTTGCATTTTTTTCATCTCACTCTGTATACAAAATCGGATTATGTCATTAAATTTGTGTGGCAAATTACCTGCATGTTGATGTAATTTTTCCAAAAGAGAAGTTACGCCCGGATTTGAGAGAATAAATTGAGATTTGCCCAAAGATAACGCCTCTGGTCAATGCGAGAATTTTAGCTCAAGTACAAATTAATGGTAATGCATTCAAGATACTCCCAAGACCTAGAACTTTTTCTTCCCAAACTAAAGAGAACAAAAAGGATGTCCTATGCTTTGGTGGAGGAGATAAAAGCTACATCGGTGGAGAAGTGAATAAGGTAAACAAATTTAAAGGTGAAAATAAAGAGAATTTAAATGGGGGAATATCGGTCAATTTAATTGGCAAATGTTAATGGTTATAATTGTTGTGGGCAGTATATTTGAGCCCCTTCTTTGATATGTAACGAACTTTTACCCCAAGCCAACTATTGTTTATTTTTTCATAATATAATGATGTAGAAATATATAAATAAGTTCATACCTATAAATGGAAATATTCTGTGATTTAGTACCCTCCCCATTCAAATCTTAACAGATGTTAACGACCATATGTTGCTTTGCTGCATCGTCTGGTCTATTTGGTCTGTCCTCTGCACAATAACACGTGCTTTCATTTAATAAAGAACATCTGTGCAAACATTGCCCTCAAAATGTCGATACAGTTGATCAGCTATATCATCATAATCATCGCCTTCATCATCATCGACTATGGCCTACTCATTATTATGATCATGCTGCGCATTCACATATATCGCTCGAATATCATATGTTGTGCATTATCTCTTGGCCATGCATTGGCTTCTGCAATTCTGTTCATTGACGAATATTCTTTTTATGGATGACTAATAAATTCTGCAGCGGCAGACTGAATTATATATTTTATTCAACGCTTCAACAATTACATGAAAAATAGTTTATGTTACCTATCACGGCAGCGATTCTACTCGACCATGAATGCCATCGCTACAAGTATTCCATAACAGTTACCTATCTGTTGTTGGTGGTTGTTGCTGTTTTTTCTAGTATTTCGAAAACGGAATTATGTGCGAAACAAAATCTAGACTAGACCTTGACTAAATAACATGTGTGTGGCAGCTAGTTCTGTGTCATCATCGCCAGACCAAAATTCAAGTTTGAAACACATGTGTTGCAATTTTGAAAAAAATATTGTTGAGTATTAAAAAAATATTTTTTAGAATATAATAGGATTACTTGAGGCTATTGAAATAAATGTCAATGATTCGATTGTAGAATTCAAATCAATAGAATTAAATATAATTTGAAAAAAGGAGAAACGGTACCCAAAAGTTAATAATATTATGCGACAAATGGCAAATTTTTCGATACTAACAGGGAAACTCCAACAGGCTATTAAAGTAAGGCTAAAAAAGAAGAAGACACATGTATCGGCGTTTTGAAAGTTTACATAGAAAAGCAACGTTAATAATTCCCCCCTCTTCAACACCTTTAGAAACTTTCGAATTAAGATTTATCGAAATCCATGCGCTCTAGGTATACAGTGTTTTCGCAATATTACGGATACAAATATGAAGAATATTTTGGTTGCACATTTTAACCCTCAAATATATGTTTAAAAACTTCCCCTGAACATAATTTTGCTATAGATCCTAGAAGAATTCAAGGCTCTAAATCTTACCTAAACGCCAGAAATGCATATAAAACAAGTAAAAAAGTATCGGTCGATTTTGCAGACAGATGTATACCATCAGCCAATGTGCGATTATTTGAAAATATTTTGACTTCTGTAATAATTATTGAAATGTTTAACCCCTTGTGCAGATGGTTCCGAAGGCATTGGCCATTTCGTATCAGACCTAAATAAATATGATGTAAATATTGCGACTTGCTAGGTTTGAACTGTGTTGTGTTAATGGAAATTTCGGGATGTACCAAGTCATGAAAAGAATCGGATGTTAATTTCCCTTTTTATGAGCTTCATGGATATTCAAAATCTTGAGCCTTTGTGGGGAAGGTATCAGAAGGAGTGGACCGATATATCAAATATTCACAACGGATCTTTTGTTAGTGGGAATAATGGGATTTGTGAAATATAAAGAGAACCTGATGCTTATTTTGGATTTTATAAACGTTTTGGTTATTTAAAACTTTGATCCTTTCTGGGGGAGGTAGCAGGAGGAATGGTCCTTTTTTTAACAAATCCTGTGTTGATAGAAATATTCAGTTTAAATGGAATCCGGAGGAGGTACCAGAAGGAGTAGACCGATACCTTAACACCAGACCTTGGGTTAATATAAATATGGGACTTTTACATCACATTTTATGAGAATTGTAATTACTCAAAATGTTGATCATTTGTGGGGGAGGTAATGATGGAGCGGACCGATATTGTCCATTTTCACACCTGACCTACAACCAACGCAAATATTAGGATTTGCAAAGTTGGAGAAAAATCGGATTATAGTATCTCTTTCTGTGCAAAATATATATATTTTTTGAAAATTTCGACATTTTGTGGGGAAGGTACCAGAAGAAGTGGACCGATATTGCCCATCTAGTCTAGTCTAGATCCAAGTTTGACAAAAATATTACCATGTACTAAATTTGGACCAAATCGGATACTCCCTTCGAGATTTAGCGTGCGCACCAGCCAGACAGATAGACGGACGGACGGACATCGCTAGATCGATTCCAAATGTTCTGAAATGGATTTGGTCCAAAGAGACCTAGGATCTAAAACCATTATTTCGACTAGGCATGTTTTGACCGCATCAAATGATATATACCCACTGTCCGACAGCTGTTAAAATTATTCCAGTGACAGCTCATTATATTATTTACAAGCGTACAAAAGCATTTTTTGTGATAATTTTCCAGAAAAAATGTTATTCGTGATGGAATTCAAGCGTGATAGTGTGATTTCTTTATATTTGGCTGGAAAACCACAAGTGGCTATCGTTAGAGCACTCCAGCATTTAAATGTGAATAAATCTTTTGTGTCACGTATTATCGCTCGTTACCGTGATACTGGTAACGGAAGGACGTGGACTGACAAAAACAGCAACATTAGCAGAAATGGTTCGAAAAGTAAAGAAGCGACTTGATCGAAACCCGCGTCGCAGTGGCTGAAAAATGACTCGTGGGCTGAACATATCGCAATATTCCATTCGGCAAATAATGAAACATGAGCTCGGGGTAAAGCCATTGAAATTCCAAAATGT
This sequence comes from Musca domestica, assembly GCF_030504385.1. Taxonomy (NCBI): domain Eukaryota; kingdom Metazoa; phylum Arthropoda; class Insecta; order Diptera; family Muscidae; genus Musca; species Musca domestica. Next base: position 1,802,289 of record NW_026712318.1, on the reverse strand, counting down.
GGAAGAACTTACAGCGCAACGGCGAGAAAATATACTCAGAAGAGCTAAAGCGTTGCTTCGCTTGGCCGAAAGTGGTGAACTGCCGAATTTGGCTTTGCCCGATGAGAAAAAACATTCGCTGTCCAGCAGTTTGTAAACAAACAAAATGATCGTGTTTGCTTGCCAAAGAGGTCAGCTGAAAATGTGCACCTTCGTTTGGCCACCAGAACTCAAGCGCCGACCATGGTGATAGTGTGGGCCGCCATAACAGCCGATGGTTGCTCTCCACTCGTGTAAATCTACCGCGGCATCAGAATAAATGTCGAATATTATCGCGAATATATTATGGAGGTTGTATTAAAGCCTAAGTCACGCAAACATTGTGGCCGCAGACCTTGGACATTCCAACAGGACTCAGCACCATCGCACTCAGCACACGCCACCCAAGAATGGTTACAAAATGAGGTTCATCGCTTCATTTCCAGCGCACAATGGCCACCAAAATCTCCGGATACCAATCCGTTGGACTATTGTCTTTGGAGTATTTTGGAAAGGAAGGTTGGCACTAAAAAATACCATAGTGTTGATCACCTCAAGCAAGTGCTTCGCCGGAAATGGGCCAAAATACCGCAGAGCAACATTCGGGCAGAGTGTGACGGTTTTATTAGCCGTTTGAAGGCCATAATTCGTGCCAATTCGAACAAATCTAAACTTATTCTAAAATTTGATGTTATTGCCGACATTTTTTGCTTTTATTCAATAAAATTTAAAAAAAAAGTGGAAAAATTATGGCGTTTGACTTTGTTGCAGCCTTTTTAACTCACCCTGTATATTTAAAACACATTTTAGGGTTAAAAGCCGTACTTTGTGTCAGTTTGTTCCAAAATCTCCAACAAGTCATCATTTTAGAAGGATGGCGTCAATATTAATATTAAACTTAGATTGAGTTCGGAGATGGCCAATATCGGTCCACTCCTACAGGTACATCGCCCAAAAAAATTCGAAATTTCAAAAAAAAAAAAATACTTTACTGCACAGAAAGAGAAAGGATAATCTAATTTTGCTCCAACTTTGTAAATCGTAATATTTGCATCAGTGCTAGGTCATGTGCGAAAATGGACAATGTCGGTCCACTCCATCAAGTACCTCATCCACAAAAGGTCAAAATCTTGAATAATTTTAACTCTTATAAAATGTGATGTAAGAGTCCGATTGTTTTTAAATTGCACACATCGCAACATTTTTAATAACCGGAGAAGATGGAATATATCGGACCATTTCTTCTAATATCTCGCCCGCAAAGGGTCAACGTTTTGAATGACCACAAAGATTATAAAATCCAAAATAACCATTCTCTTCATATTTCACACATCCCATTACTGCTACTAACAGAAGATCTGCTGTGAAGATGAGATATATCAGTCCATTCCCTCTGGTACCTCTTAACAACTTGCTGTATCTAAATATTTCTCTTAACCAGAAAGTTGAGATGAATATGAAATTTTTGATTTCGCATAAAATTGCATATACATTTTTAATCCGAAAGCACTCAGCAAGCATATCAAAGAGAACAAACAGTTCATACATTCTCAGAACTCATACATTCTTCTTTTGGATCAGTTTGATCGATCCTGGGTTACACCGAACATGAACTTGATGCCTTTATAATAACGTGTCTCTAAATTTTAAAAAAAAAAATTGGAAAATTGGACTATTTGTTTTTAATCCTTTTTTGCGGCAAAGAATTAAAATTTGTATTAATTATGACTGAACAACAATCCCTCCCCCCAATTATCGCATTTAGAGGGCCCTAGATTCCATATGATTAAGATTAATGTACCATCAATAAGTGTTATCAATAAATTAAATACTCGAACTTAAATCAGTTTCCCAAAAATTTCTGTCATGGGTAAATTATCAAAAAACTGCTGATAAAAGTGGACAACGTTCCGTATAAATTAATCATTCTAATCTTTTTGGAACGTTCATAAAAAATGTACTCAGACCGAAAAACACCTGTGCCAGGTGGGGACATTCTTATCGGAATGTACTCAAATTGGCCGAACACTTGTGTGTGGCAATAACCTGCCAACAGTTAAAGCCAAAGAAACGAAAAGAAAAACAAAAGCAATCACAACCCAAAAAAGAAAACAACATCAAAAACATTTTGCCGAGTACATCCATTGGCAACTTCGCCCGACACACCAATTGTCCGCGACTAGCTGCGAATGATTTATCAATTAACAGCCTAGGTTAAAAAATAATACTTTTATCCGGTGAGATAAAAAAAACTACAACAAAGTCAAATGCCATAATTTTTTAATTTTTTTAGTTTTGTTAAATGAAAGCAAAAAAATTCGGAAATTGCATCAAATTTTAGAATAAGTTTAGATTTGTTCGAATTGGTCACCTTTGGCACAAATTATGGCTTTCAAACGGCCAAATGAAACCGGCACACACTGCCCGAATGTTGCTCTGCGGTATTTGGCCCATTCCCGGCGAAGCGCTTGCTTGAGGTGATCGACACTTTGGTATTTTTAGTGCCAACCTTGCTATCCAAAATACTCCAGACACAATAGTCCAACTGATTGGTATCCGGAGATTTTGGTGGCCATTGTGCGGTGGAAATGAAGCGAGGAACCTCATTTTGTAACCATTCTAGGGTGGCGCGTGCTGAGTCCTGTTGGAATATCCAAGGTCTGCGGTCAAAATGTTTGCGTGCCTAAGGCTTCAATACACCCTCCAGAATATTTTCGCGATAATATTTGGCATTTATTCCGAAACCACGGTCGATTAATACGAGCGGAAAGCGACCATCGGCTGTTATGGCGGCCCACACCATCACCATTGCCGGCGCTTGAGCTCTGGTGGCCAACCGAAGGTGCACATTTTCAGGTGATCTCTTTGCCAAGAAAACACGATCATTTTGTTTGTTTACAAACGGCTGGACAACGAATGTTTTCTCATCGGAGAAAACCAAATTCGGCAGTTCACCAGCTTTAGCTCTTTTGAGTCTATTTTCTTTCGGTTGCGGTGTGAGTTTTTTCACTTTTTGAAATTTCAATGGCTTTACTCGGAGCTTATTTTTAATATTTGCCGAATGGAATATTGCGATATGTTCAGCTCACGAGCCATTTTTCGGCCACTTCGACGCGGGTTTCGATCAAGTCGCTTCTTTACTTTTCGTACCATTTCTGCTGATGTTGCTGTTTTCTTCCGTCCCCTTCCTTGACGTCGGGCTACGCTACCAGGTTTTAGAAATTAATACTAAGTGTACAAACTGGACTAAATGAAAATTTGGATACACCACGAATCTCTGACTTGCTTCGCAACTTATGAGAAATATAAATATTGGAAATTGTGACCCTTTGTGGGGGAGGTACAAAAAATGGGTGGGCCGATTTGAATCATTCATTAGTAAAAAGATTGGGATATATGAAATTTGAAGAAAATTGGAGGCTTACTACGCATTTTATTATCGTTATGGTTATTCAAAATTTTAAACTTTTGTGGGGGATGTACTGGAAGGTATAGTCCGATACATCCTATTATCACACCAGATCCTGTGTTATAAAAATTTTTGGGAAGGGTAAAATTTGACCAGAATCTGATGCTCATTTCGCATTTATGAGAGATATAATTATTTAAAATTTTGACCTGTGATGGGAGAGGTACCAGAAGAAATGATCCGATATATCACATCTTCACACCAGATGCTGTGTAATCAAAATTATTGTAACGAGTGAAATTTGAAGAGCATCTAATGCTCATTTCGCAATTTACAAGAGTTTTGGTTATTCAAAATGTTGACCCTTTTTGGGGAGGTATCAGAAGGAATGGGCCGATGTCTGTCATCTTCAGAACATATCTTGTGTTGATAGAAATATTGAGAAGTGCTTCGGATGCTCATTTCGCCTTCTTAGAGCTTCATGGATATTCAAAATTTTAACCTCTTGTTGGGGAGATACCAGAAGCAGACCTCCTATATTCTTCATTTTTACACCAGATCTTGTCTAAATACAAATATTGGAATGTGTGTACTTTAAAGAGAATCAGGTGCTTATTTCGCATTTTCTGAGAGATAATATTATTCAAAATTGTGACCCGTTGTTGGGGTTGGTACCAGAAGTAGTAGACTAATATATGCCATTTTCACACCAGATCTTATGTTAATGAAAATATTGTGATTTGTTGGGTTTGAAAGGAATCGAATGCTCTTTTCGTGTTCTAGGAGCTTCATGGATATTCAAAATTTTAACATCTTGTGGGGAGGATACCAGAAGCAGAGTTCCTATATTCTCCATTAAGTACAAAAATTTGGAATGTGTATACTTTAAAGAGAATCAGGTGCTCATTTCTCATTTGCTGAGAGAAATGATCTTGTTCCATCTTCACACCAGATACTGTGTTATTAAAAGTGTTGAGATGTAGGAAATTTGAAGAGAATCTGATGCTCCTTTCGGAATTTATGAGCTTTTTGGTTATTCAAAATTATGACCCTTTATGGGGGAGGTACCAGAAGGAGTGGGCTGATGTCTGCCATCTTCACAACGTATCTTGTGCCGATAGAAATATTGAGATGCGCCGAATTTGAAAGGAATCTGATGATCAGTTCGCGTTCTACGAGCTTCATGGATATTTAAAATTTTAACAACTTGTGGGGGAGGTACTTGATGGAGTGGTCCGATATCTGCCATATTCTCCACAGATAATGAAAATTTTGGGATGTGTCAAATGATTTGGATTCTTATTTCTAATTTTAATAGAAATAAGTTACTCAAATTTTTGACCCGTCTGGGGGAGGTACCAGAAGGACTGTTCCTTCTATATGCCATCGTCACACCAGATCTTAGCTAAGCAGAAATATTGGAAGGTATGAAATTTGAAGAAAATTGGATACTTATTTTGCATTTTAAGATCATTTTGGTTATTCGGAATTTTGACCCTTTGCAGGGCAGGTACCACAAGGAGTGGTCCGATATATTCGATCTTCACAGCAAATCTTGTACTGATGGAAGCATTAAGATGTGCCGAGTTTGAAAGTGATCGAATGCTCATTAAGCTTCATGGTTATTCAAAATGTCGACCCGTTGTGGGGGAGGTACCGGAAGGCGTGGTCCGATATAATCCATATTCAAACTTGACCTTGTGTTGATAGACATATTGGGATGTACGAAATTCGAAGAGAATCGGTAATTTATTTTATTTATTTTTATTTTATGAAATTTATAATTATTAAAAATTTTGACCCTTTGTGGGGGAGGTACTTGATGGAGTGAAGCGATATATTCGATTTTGGTACCTGACAAGAACTGACACAAATATTGGTTTTTGCAAAGGTTGCATTCTGTGAAAAAATAGACATTTTGTGGGGAGGTACAAAAAGTAGAGGAGCGATATTGCCCATCTCCGAGCACGAGCAAAGACAATAATATTATGATGTACCAGACATACAGACGGACGGACGGACATCTCTAGATCGACTCCAAATGTCCTGAAACGGATTTGGTCCAAAGAGACCAAACCCCTTAAGCCATTATTAAAATTAAGCACGTTTTCCGGATCAATTAATATATATAGGGTAAGTGTACCAGTAGTCGGCACTTTTAGGATTTTCGCGTTTTTAATCGCTCACCATTCTGAGTGGAACTTTTCAATTATTACAAAGTTAATTTATTCAGATTCGAAATTTTGTATAGTTTTTGCAATAATAAATAAAGTTTTAATAACTTTTTATTAAATTTTATAAATTTGTAGTTTTATTTAAACAATGCTTTTTTGCCAGTAGTCGGCACCACTTGCTAATTGTCGGTATGGCAGGTTCCAACAGTCGGCATACCAATTTTTTTGTAAGAATAATTAATAACAATAATAAACTAATTCATTAAAATATAATATTTTTGTTTAGTTAAACTGCTTCTACGTCTTTATTGTACTTTTCTTAAGAATATGGATTGTTGAGGACCTTCACAGACAAAAATTTAATTTTTATTAGAATAAATCATATTTTCTTAGCTAAATTGTACACAAAGATAGCTGACAATAAATTTGAAGTAAACAAAATACATTTAGTTATAATAGTTTCATTTATTTGGGCTTAAAAATAAAAAGTGCCGACTACTGGGACATGCCGAACTTAGGTACACTTACCCTATACCCTCTGTGGCCATATGACTGAGGGTATAATAAGCATAGTATCGATAATACCGATATTTTCAAACTGTACTATCGAAAATATCAACTGGATGGTCATCAACGTTTTGCCATCCGAAAATTTCACGTCCAAAACAAAAAAATAAAATTTCAAATTTCAACAATTATATTAGATTTTTATCACAAATACGTGAGCCTTTGCAAAATGATAATTTTGCAAAAACAAATTTCCCGAATAGGCGTACGACAATGGCTACTCATTTCGCTTTTTATGGGAGATATAATAATTCAAAAATTTGTCCCGTTATTAGTGAGATAGCAGAAGTAGATAGATATCTACCATCTTCACACCAGATTTTGTGTTAAAAGAAATATCGATATGTGCCGAGTTTGAAAATAAATCCGATGTTCATTCCGCGTTTTGCGAGCTTCATGGCTTTTCAAGTTTTTGACCCATTCTGGGGGAGTTGTCAGATATCTACCATATTCTCAACAGATCTTGTGGTGGTAATAAAAATAATGTGACACATCCCATCCCATTTGAAATGATTTGGATTCTTATTTCTAATTTTAATTGAAATAAGTTATTCAAATTTTTGACCCGTTGTGGCGGAGGTACCAGAAGGAGTGTTCCTATATATTTCGGATTCACATCAGATCTTGACCAAACAAAAATATTTGAATGTCTGAATTTCGAAGAACATTGGATATATATTTTGCATTTTAGGATCCTTTTGGTTATTTAAAATGTTTTTGTAGGGAAGGTTCCGCAAGGAGTGGTCCGATATGTTCGATCTTCACAACAATTGTTCTGCTGATAGAAGGATTAGGTTATGCCGACTATGGAAGAGATCGAAAGCTCATTTCGCTTTTTATGAGCTCCATGGTTATTCAAAATGTTGACCCGTTGTGGGGGATGTACCGGAAGGCGTGGTCCGATATAATTCATTCATGTTGATAGACATTTTGGGATGTATGAAATTCGAAGAGAATCGGTAATTTATTTTATTAATTTTTATTTTATGAAATGTATAATTATTCACAATTTTGACACTTTGTGGGGGAGGTAATTGGAATGAAGCGATATATTCGATTTTGGTACCTGACAGGAACTGAAACAAATATTGGTATTTGCAAAGTTTGCAGTTTGTGAAAAATTTGATCTTTTGTGTTTGACAATAATATTACGATGTACCAAGGTTTGGCCAAATTGGATACAAGCTTCGGGAGTTGTCTTTCGCATCAGCCAGCAAGATAGATGGGCGGACGGACACCCCTAGATCGACTCCAAATGTCCTGAAACGGATTTGGTCCAAAGGGTTTTAGGGTCTAAAACAATTATTTCCATGAGACACGTTTTGGCCGTAAAAATGATATACCCATCGATATTTTGAAACTGTTCTATCGAAAATATCGGAATATCGAATTGCCAGCGATAGTTTGTCATCCGCAAGATTTATGTCCAAAACAAAAAATTAAAATTTTAAATTTCAACAATTATATCAGATTTTTATCACGAATACGTGAGCCTTTGCAAAATGATAATTTTGCAAAAAAAAAAAAAAAACAATTTCCCCGAATAGGCGTACGACAACGGCTTAATTTCACCACTTCAAAATTTATGAAAATTTTATATCATCCTGACGCAACCATTTTTTCCGTGGTATTTCTTCGACTGATAAAAAACAACCTTTAAATGTCAAACTAACCTGCAGCTATTCCCCGATACCATTTTATTTTTACCCATACACGTGGGGCTTTCCGACTTATTTTTAAGTGCAACCACCTGTTGGGTTAGCAAACAACACCCGTCTTTCGTCGTTGAATGTTGTTGTTGTTTTTTTATACCCAAAGTAATTTCCACTGATAAGAGAATCTATTTTAGAACTGATGGTTTTGCACCTAAAACGAAATGTGGGAACGTAGTTAAGAAAGATACTCGCAGTTCGGAGTATTTCCCAAAAGGCCCATACACAGCACAGCACAGCACACCTGGTTTGCTATCAGTTAGAAAATATTACGAAAAAAACAAAAAAACAGAAAGCTCAATGAGGTCGTCTGTTGTGGAATAGCGCGATAACAAATTTTGCTGGTGCAGTTGTACGGAAAATGTACTCATCGCCAGTGGAGCCAGAACAACAACCCAATGTGGCAGAACATTTTGAGGGTTTCGGTACATTCGATTGTTTTTATTGTTTCGTTTTAAACTATGGCCAAGTTGTTACGTACTATTGCGGGTGTGAGGTTGATATTTGAACTTATCGATAATTGTTCTACTTCGCTTACGAAATATGCGTCTAGGTTGCTGATAATTATTCTAAGTACATTTAACGATTGACAAATTGATATGAATTTTAGTATGAAATCGTATTATCGAAAGGCCGAACGAAGCAGGTGTCATTCGAACTAATTGAGTTGGCTTTACTGGCTTGGCAATGTTTTTTTTCGCTTCGCTTCGTTTTATTGGAAATTCATTGAGGAAATATAAATGAATTGTCGTAGGTTTGATAGAGTTAATATACGATGATAATTATGTTATTGCGATGTAGAATTTTAATATCAGCTGAAATTTTGATAATTACGGGACACCTGTTTCAAATTGGCATTCGTAAACATAATATAAACATGAATAGGAACTATCTTACGATTTTTTGGTAATATTTTCTTATTTATCATACGCCACAAGGTCGCTGAAAAAAATTATATAAAACCAACATATGGAGGGCTCACTGCTATACCGAACCAAGTCATGAAAAATAAAAAATGCCGAAACTAGTGCCAATGTCCCCGCATATGGCAACTCTGTTTACTCTGTAAAGCACAATGTCAAAAAGTGTTTCGTTCCAAAGATAACGTTAAAAAACCTAAGTCCACGACTGTCATTTTCGTTTTTATTCAAAGCAAAAATGAACCAAGTCAGTGTGTTTCACTTTGAATCAACGTATATATAGATATCAGCAATGATTCAATGTCGATTTAGTGATGTCCATCCGTCTGTCTGTCCATCTGTGGAAATCACTCTAGCTTCCGAGGCGTTTGTAGTAGGTTGATAAAATTTACTCAGATGTGTGTTTGGTCTACAGGGCTTTTGGTATTGGAAATGATCGGTATTTTGATGACTTTAATGACATTATTCACCAATTTTTTCATATTTCGTATTCGGTATTATGATGTTTTTGCGATATTATTTACCGGATTTTTTCAAGTTTCCTATTTGAATATTGTAATGGACTATGACAAAACTTGGCTGTGCAGGTCCACATTTTCGTATATACCCCCATATTACAATAACTCTCTATATTCGGTATTTTTATGATTTTTTTAAAAAAAAGTATTTTTTTAAAACCAAATCCTTTCCATATGGTAGAGGGTATTCAAAGCTCGGCCCGACCGAACTTACTGCTTTTTTATTTCATATACTTTTTCCTAATACACATTAAATATTAGTATCGGCACAATTACAAGAAAATCGTACATTATTCCATATTCATCTCATGTTTCTGGTTGAGAGAAATATTTAGATATAGCAAGTTGTAAAGAATCATCGACTTGTTTCGCAAGTTATGACAGATAAAGGCATTGAAAATTGTGACCCCTTGTGGGTGATGTACCGGAAGGGGTTCGCAGATATATTCCATCTTCACAACAAATATTGTGTTAGCGAAAATGTTTGTATGTGTGAAATCTAAAGGGAGTTGGATGATTATTTCGTTTTCTTTCAGTTTTGTTTTTCAAAATCTTGAACCCTGTGTGGGAAGGTACCAGAAGAAATGGTCCGATCTCTACCATCTTTATAACAGATCTTGTGTTGAAGGAAATTTTGAAATGTACCCAATCTGAATGAAATCGAATAATATCGCGTCTTATGAGCTTCATGGATATTCAAAATGTTGACCCTTTGTGGGGATGAAACCAGAGGTAGTGGAGCGATATATTCCATATTCACAGCAGAGCGTGGGTTAATAAAAATATTCTGATCTGTGTAATTTGAACACAATCGGAAAAATTTATCACATTTTATAAGAGTTATAATTATTCAAAATTTGTACCCTTTGTGGGGGAGGTACTTGTTGGAATGAACCACTGGAGCACTGACCGAATAAGGATAACTTTCGAATATGTGATGAACTTAACATGAAAATAAAATTCGATGAAGACGAAAATACAAATTTAATTTGGCAAAAGGAACTTCACTTAAAACCAGCACAACTAGCTCGAGACTCACTGAATACAGAAGTGCCATCTGATGAGCACTTCAAAAAGCATTGCCTTTTCCAAAGCTATCAACATCAGTTGCTTATTACAAGCGGAACATCAACTATATTTTGTCATAAAATGAACAATTTATTTATTTTTTTGACTTGGTTCGCTTTAGCTGTAAAACCTTCAAATTTTATTCAGAGTAATAACGAACCAAAGCAGGTTTTTTGTTTTTGAATATTTTTTTTAGTAATATATTTAAATTATTTTTCTTTTAACTTTATATCATTAGTTAATTTTGAATATAGACTTTTACATTTTCTTTTGGTAGTCTAAAATATTGCTTCCAGAAATTAATTGCAGTACATTTACTTTACCTCTAAATATCTTGGAATTATGTTTTTATGACTTAGTTCGGTATAGCTGTGAGCCCTTCATATCACGCCATAACTTGGACATTAGAGCCATGACATTTGCGTTCTTTCGGAATATGTAAATATGCAAGATTTTCGTATCTAAAATATATTTCTCTACCACAATCAGGTTTTTATTTATAATATTCCGAAGTGAAATTTAAGGTATATATAAAAAGGATCAGAACAAGTATATTTCTTGTTTCAGCACCAAAAAATTTCAAGAGTATTGGATGCTTGTTTCACATTTTCCGAACGTTTTTGATATTTACAATGTTCACCCTTTATTTATGGAGGAGGTACCAGAAGGAGTTAGGCGATATATACGATATTCGGAACAGATCTTAAATTAGAAAAAAAAATGTACATATAAGTGATATATGAAGCGAACATTTTATTCAAGATTTTAAGCCGTTCTGGGAGAGGTTGCAGAAGGAGTAGTCTAATATACAGGGTAAGATGACAAAACTGCAAACAACTTCAGACTGCTGTCATTTCTAAGCCACTCGTCCGATAGATGTTAAAATTATTCCAGTAACAACTCATTATATTGTTTAAAAGCGTATTTTGGGGAGAATTTTACAGAAAAAGTGTTATTCGTGATGGATTTCAAGCGTGATAGTGTGATTGCTTTAATTTCATTTCATTTAAATGTGAATAAATCTTTTGTGTCTCGTACCATCGATCGTTACCGTAATACTAGCACTCCACCCGTTCCGACGCCAAGGAAGTGAAAGAAGCGAACCAGAAATGGTTCGAAAAGTAAAGAAGCGACTTGATCGAAACCCGCGTCGCAATGGCCGAAGAATGGCACGCGAGTTTAACACATCGCAATATTCCATTCGGCAAATATTGAAAAATGAGCTCGGGGTAAAGCCATTGAAATTCCAAAAAGTGCACGAACTTACACCGCAACAGAAAGAAAATAGGCTCAAAAGAGCTAAAAACTTGCTTCGCTTGGCCGAAAGTGGTGATCTGCCGAATTTGGTTTTCTCCGATGAGAAAACATTCGTTGTCCAGCAGTTTGTAGACAACCAAAATGATCGTTTTTACTTGCCGAAGAAGTCAGCTGAAAATGTGCACATTCGGTTGGTCACCACAACTCAAGCGCCGGCCATGATGATGGTGTGGGGCGCCATAACAGCCGATGGCCGCTCTTTCGAAATTTTCGAATATTATCGCGAAAATATTCTGGAGGGTGTTTTAAAGCCTTGGACACGCAAACATTTTGGCCGCAGACCTTGGCCATTCCAACAGGACTCAGTGCCATCTCACTCAGCACGCGCCACTCAAAAATGGTTACAAAATGAGGTTCCTCGCTTCATTTCCAGCACACGATGGCCATCAAAATCTCCGGATACCAATCCGCTGGACTATTGTGTCTGGAGTATTTTGGAAAACAAGGTTGACACTAAAAAATACCAAAGTCTCGATCACCTCAAGCAAGTGCTTCGTCGGGAATGGGCCAAAATACCGCAGAGCAATTTTCGGGCAGCGTGTGACGGTTTCATTGGCCGTTAATTCAAGGCCATAATTCGTGCCAAAGGTGACCAATTCGAACAAATCTAAATTTATTCCAAAATTTGATGCTATTTCCGACATTTATTGATTCCATTCAATAAAACTTAAAAAAAGTGTAAAGATTGTGGCGTTTGATTTTTTTGCAGTTTTTTTATCTCTCCCTATATATATCACCTCCTCAAGGATCTAGTGTTAGCCAAAATGTTTGTATCTGAAATTTGAACATAGTTGAATGCTTATTTCGCTTTTTTAAGAATTTTGTTTTTTAAAATTTTGAACTCAATGTTGGGAAGAAGAAATGGTCTGATCTCTGCCGTCTTTATGGATCTTGTGTTGAGGCGAATATGGAGATGTATCAAGTATGAATGGAATAAAATGCTAATTTCGAGTCTTATGAGATTCATGGATATTGAAAATGTTCACCCTTTGTGGGGGAGATACCAGAAGGATTGGACCGATATATCCTGTCTTCATAGCAGATGTTGTGTTAGTAGAAATTGTAGAATGTGTGAAATATAAAGAGAACCGGATGCTGATTTCGGATTTTATAATCGTTTTGGTTATTCAAAATGTCGACCCTTTGTTGGGGAAGGAACCAGAAGTAATGGTCCGATATCTACCATCTTTCTAAAAGATCTTGTGTTGATCGCAATATTGAGATGTGCCAAGTCTGAATGGAATTGGATGTTAATTTAGCGTTTTATGAGATACATGGATATTCAAATTTTTGACTCTCTGTGTAGAAGGTACCTGAAAGAGTGGATCGATACAAATTATCTGCACATGGGACCTTGGGTTAATAAAAATATTGTGATGTGTGTAATTTAAAGACAATCGAACTCTTACATCACATTTTATAAAATTATAATTTTTCAAAATTTCGACCCTCTGTAGGGGAGGTACATGGTAGAGTGGACCGATATTTTCTATTTTCGCACCAGACCAAGCACTGATGCAAATATTAGGATTTGTAAAATTGGACAAAATCGGATTATCCTTTCTCTTTCTGTGCAGTAATTTTTTCATTTTTTTTATTTTTTGTCGACATTTTGTGGGGAAGGAGTGGACCGATAGTGCACATCTTCGAACTCGATCTATGTTTGATAATAAGATTACGATGTACCAAGTTTAGACCAAATCGGATACACCTTTCGCAGACAGACAGAGAGATGGACGACCGGACAACATTTTTACCCGTAATAAGGGAGGTGCCAGAAGATGTTGTCCGTTGTATCCCCAATTTACACCAGACCTTTCGTTAATAAAAATATTGGGATGTGTGAAATTTATTATTTCAACTGATATATACCCTGTGTAGCCAATGATGCAACAGCCCAAAAGCCGCGCCAAACTTTGACTTTTTCTCGATGCATGAATTGATTGGTAGCTTTTGCAATGCTTCTGTCTGATCTTCACTCCAAAATTGATAATTCGGCTTATTTACCTACACCTTGAGCCAAAAATTAGCTTTGTCGCTAAACACGTCACACAATTTCGATTAATATATTTCCCAACGAGATCCACACAGCAAAAAGTAAAATGTGTCCAATAAAATTTAGTTTTTTGCATGTCGATTTTATTCTGAACCACCGTGGGGAACCATAGACGTGTCTGCCACCCAAAATGGCATTTTTCGAACAGTTTTTGCACATTTATATGTTGCAAGGGTGTATGGTCCTATATAACTTCCTTCAGTAAAAATTATGCGAATATAAATATACCAAAATTACTTGCAGTAGTTTAGCAAAGAGGAATTTTGAGAGTTGAAAGTACTGGACAAAATTACTCCCAACGTTCCGAACCCATAAAAAATTGAAGTTTAGATAAACCGAAATTTTACCAAATTATTGGTCTGATTTAACAAAATGAGAAACATGAGATTCCAAAAAGACTATGGCAAAACGAGTTGTATCACCGCCCTTCCCTTTCAACTATTCATGGAGGATTCATAAACACGTTACACACATGTTTCCCAAATTTGTTATCAAGATCTTTATGTTTTGATAACTTTATACGAAATTTGTTCCGTCTAACATCAACAGCCAAAAAAAAAAAACGAAAAATTCAAATCAGGCA